>NC_045436.1:32175154-32397654 GCF_002776525.5 Piliocolobus tephrosceles | reverse complement strand
CTTTGCACTGTTTGCTTTCATTTGCTAGAAGCTTTCAGATAGAAGTAAACTTTTCAAAAACAACCCTGTCTTTCCTCTGGATGCATTTGAAAACCGTAACCTATGATTTCTTTTTCTTTCTTTCCCTCCTTTCTCATTTAAGATGACCTTGAATGATGCCATGAGGAACAAGGCAAGGCTGTCAATTACAGGAAGTACTGGAGAAAATGGACGTGTTATGACTCCAGAATTTCCCAAAGCAGTGCATGCTGTCCCTTACGTGAGTCCTGGCATGGGAATGAATGTCAGTGTGACTGATCTCTCGTGATTGATAAGAACCTTTTGAGTGCCTTACACAATGGTTTTCTTGTGTGTTTATTGTCAAAGTGGTGAGAGGCATCCAGTATCTTGAAGACTTTTCTTTCAGCCAAGAATTCTCAAATATGTGGAGTTCATCTTGAATTGTAAGGAATGATTAATTAAAACACAACATCCTTTTCTACTCGCGTTACAGACGAAGCGTGGTGGACATGCACAGCTAACATGGAAGTACCATAATTTACCTGAAGTCTTTGTACAGACAACAAACCTGTTTCTGCAGCCACTATTGTTAGTCTCTTGATTCATAATGACTTAAGCACACTTGACATCAACTGCATCAAGATGTGACATGTTTTATAAAAAAAGGGAAAAAAAACATTTAAAATTAAAAATATTTTTAGGTATTTTCACAAACAAACTGGCTTTTAAATAAATTTGCTTCCATATTGGTTGAATAAGACAAAAACAATTAAACTGAGTGGGAAGTGAATAAAAAAAGGCTTTAGGTATCGGTTCCATATTTTTCAAAGCCAAATATGTAAATGCTAAGGAAAGAAAACAAAGAGGAGATTCCAATCTTGTAATTTAATATTGTTATTAAAACTTTAATGTATCCTATTCTTTAACATTTGGTGTTAATATAAAATTACTTGGCAATGCTTGACATTTGAAATAAACATTTTTCTATTGTTTTATTTGCAAGTGGTCCAATTAATTTTGCTTAGCTACAGTTTGGTCATAAATCAAGTGAGTTTAAAGACACTACCAAGTTGTTAGGTGCCCAGAGAAAATTTCTCCCCTTTAAAAAGTCCAGGTGATTTTTCAAGTGTAATCTTGCCCCCAAAGTAATATCTGAATATGTTTTTGACATGCCTAAACATATATATATAAAGAAATATTTGTTAATACAAAAGCATTTAATCTATGTAGATAAATGCTAATAGATTTTAAAAGCTAATATTAACAAATACCAGAATATGTGAGGTTCCATTTTTAAAGTGTTTAAGCTTACAGAAGAGAAACCTTCATTGTAAATGAAGTAAAAAATGCCTTGAAAGTAATTCTTTAGATAGTTGCCCATTGATTAAGTTCCATAAACTAAATATGTTTTTAGCTTTAAAATTATAAGAGCTGTCATAAACTTTATGTATTATGAATTTTTAAATATGTTTGAGTCACCTGCAATATAGTTTCATCCCATTGACATCAATTAAAAATAACCCTAATATATTATTTTTATATTTATTCCTCAGGTGGAGTGGCTATTTTAATATGCCCAGTGTGGAAAAAATGTCACATTTCTGTAACTTTTGACTAAAGAGCCTATATTTCTCTAGTTAATGAATTTAAAGGATCTAGCTTTCCCCTTCATAAAATACCTCTTATTTCCATTAAAGCCCCCAAGTTTAATTAATTTAGGATTTTGAATGATTATTGACATCCAATAGTTATTTTTAATATTTGTATTCTTGCTATTTCTGGAAGAAAGCCTTTGTGTAGCACTTGGTATTTTGCAAAGTGCTTTTAAAACATTCTTACTTACTGTATTTCATAGGAGGGAAGGAAAAATGTAGGGTTTAACAGTAACCACTTGCATTGAACATGGAGGCATGTGGTATCATGATATTCTTCACTAAATTTAGCTGACCCTAATCACAGATCCCAAGGTAATACAATATAATTTTAGTGCATTTCTCCTCATCAGGAATGCTGGAGGTGCATTTTAAGTTTTAATAATAAGTGCTAGAATGACCAAATTGCAGACTAATTGTTTCCATATTGTACTTAAAATGAGTTTTTAAAAATGAAAAAGAAATGACTATATACAATCAATGCTATTTATTGTACCTCTGGGCCTACTCTTCTAAAAATTGTAGCTTATCAATTTTTCTCTGTCAAGCTTGAACTAATGTAAATAATTGAAATAATGTAAAGTTATATTTTCATGTTTTTATAGATACAACATGACAAGAATACATAATGTAAGAGTATTTCAACTATGGATAATGTTGATTGGATAATGCACATCTCAGTTACAAGCAGTACTCATAGTTTAATATCCATGTAACGGTGCATCAATATATTGCTATATAAATATGTCTGTGTGCATATAAGTGAAAAGTGGTCAAACAAGAGTGATGACAGCTGTCTAAAGGTTTTTTTATTCATTTTATATAAAAACTGTTATGGAAAGACCAAAATGTTTATGAACTATTCTTATGTAAATTTACAATTGTCCTTTCCTGTACTTTTTTGTTTACAGTATAGTACCTTATTTTCTGCTGTGTTAAGTGGGTGTCAAACTCCAAGAAGACATACACTTTCTATAACTTCTATTGAAGATACTGGAATTTCCAATTTTTCATGTGTACTATGTCAGAAAATGCTTTCGATTTTATTTTTAAATCTAACATCGGATGGCTTTTCCGGAGTGTTGTAAAAACTTCAATCATACATAAAACATGTTCTTACAAAAGGCAAAGATCTTTATTTTTTTTACTTAATAGTACTTCAAACTAATAACAGTGAGACCAAAAATTGTATCTAACTTTATTCCCAAACAAACCCAACTGTTTCTACTGAACAAAAACATCTTTGCTCAATTTATATATCAGCTAGGTACAAAGGTAACAGAATAAAAATAACCTTTTTTAAGCTAAAATAATTAACAGTTCAGGTCGTTCATACCTACACTCATTAAGTGCTTCAGGTATATGTAGGAATATGGCTACGAATTGTATTACTCATTTTATTATAGATATACCCTGCTACTACAAGATCAGGCAATACTATCACCAACCATCCCATTGTACGTTATTAGTTCAGCTGCTGTGATGGTCACATTAAAGAGCAGAAAGGTGACTTACTTTAAAAAGTTCCATAATGTGTTTACAAAAAGGTGTTCTTTCAGTATTGTACTGAAAGATAGCGTTAATGAGAAGCTAAAATTCTTGCCGCATTAAGGTTTTTTTACAAAGATAATTTTTTAGGTAATTCTATTCACAAATATTCAAAAATTATTAAGAGTGTAGTTTTTCAAAGTTACACATTAATGTCTTTTAATCTTATAGATTTTAATAGGTTTAATGTTTCATACATAAATATACCAATGAATCTGCTTAAGAGAACAGTTGGAGATCTTAACTTTCAAATCTGCAGATATTTTAAATATTTTGGTGGTAATGGTAGCAAATAGGAAGAATGAAAGGAAACATTAGCAATATAAGAAAGCTACAGGATGATTTCCAATAAAACACCTTAACAATATCATTTAAAAACATTTGTTGAAATTAATTAGAATATGGCAAAATGTGATTTCTCCCCTTTCTTCTACTCCCAATCTCATCATTTCCTAGAGGTACTGTTCTAGCAATCTTAAACAAGTAAGTCAAGAATCACTTCTAGATTAGAATGTATTTCTGGATATTTACATTATTTTCTGCTGGATAAAATTGATTATATATTTCTTTTTGAAGTAAGTGGTTTGACTTAGCCACAAAAGTCGTCCTTATTATCAATCTTAATTGATAATGTATGGTTATTAATAATAATATTATATGGGCTTCAGAGAGTATATTGGTTACATTTCACAAATTTTATATGTACTCTCAACAAGCTTATTAAAGGAGATATCAGAATAATATAAATATCTGTTTAAAAATAGAGCAAAATTTGTGCAAAGAGTTCTCATACTTAAAATAGGTTTATTTTTAATCACCAACATAGAAGATGGGTAAGTATAAGTGAATCATCATGATATTCTGAATGAAAATTTGGAAATTCATTAAAAGATTTGTAAAAGTTGTGTCACATTTTAAGCAGGAAGGGATTCATTCTCTTAATGTGTTGTTTTGGCAAGACCACGACAACAGAAATTCTATTGGGTACTAATCAGAAAATTATACTTTCTCTATTTACGTGTTTTAAAACAAAACATAGACAGCATATGGCAATCCAAGTACAGAAGAGTTCAAACGTGTTTATGTAAGTATGATGATATTTAAACAGGGGAACTAAAACAAAAGCTCTAAGATCCAGTGAATATAGAAAAGTGCCTAGAGTAAATCCAGTTCATAAGAATCTGTGTATGTGTTTTATAGCCTGTCTCTATTCATTTCTTCTTGCTTTACCATTTTATGTTCTCTTCTTGCCCTTAAATACTATGCCATTTTTATACCTATTATATTTTAAATGGTATCTCATTTTTAAGTTTCATTCATTTTGCTTTTTTTTCATGTTATTCCATCTATTTCTAGCTTGCCTATTGTAACAGATTTTGCTTTGTGGGCACTTGGAATGCAGTTCATTTTATCAAAGACATGACTGACAGTTTCAGAGTCTACTTAATAACTATAATAAATGACTAAGGATTTCTCTTGTGAACTAAACATTTCTTGTTAAGCTCTATTTCAGCATTTCTCACATATTCTGATTCCATAATTGCCAATTTGTTATATTCCTCCATGTACTTACAGAGTTCCACAATTTATAGTTTCTTTAGGAAATGAGGGGCTCTTCTATGACACAAGAAGAATAAGAACTCTATTTGAGTGTTTGCTCATCAGAATTCTCTGTTAAAGCCACTTGACACTGAGCACAAACCAGTTCTCCATTTTAATTTCACTCTCAAGCACTTCCAGATTATTCCTTAATTGCCTTTTTTCCCACTAGGTATAAGTAAATTTTGCTATTTGAGAGCCAAATTGCTTTTTTGATATGCATAAACTCACTATTACTTCATTGGATATGCCTGAATGCACTGAATGAATTTGGTCATTTTTCTTTCTTTTTTTCCCTTTCAGGTTAACGTGCCAATTTCATTTTACTGTAAATTGGAATGTGGGGGAGTGGATTAAGTCTTGGGAGGTAGTCAAAACCAGGATTCTAGCTTTACCTTCTCTTTTTCTCATGCTTCTCTTTGTCTCCTCAACTGGAGTATTTGAACACTAGGACTGTCTCACTGGAACGATGACAGGGAATTTGATATGATTATTAAAGATAGAATGCAACGTTGTATCTTTCAAAAAATAATGGTTTGAAGAAATGGGTTCATGATTGGAGTGCCACTTGGTGCAGAAAATGTTTTTGGTATCCAGATCCGATTTTATTTCATCATCTCAAAGCATTAGTAAAACAGCTCTATCCTGTAACTTTAATTAATTAATTCCATCTGATAATATTTATTGAATTTCTTCCTATATAAATATTGGCCAAAGTAAGGGCTAAATTCGAAGCCTCTATTCTGAGGATTAAGTGTTATATTTTCATTAAAGGATGTGGTTCTTTGATCCCATTCACCTAGAAATAATACTATGATTACTTAGATTAGTCTGTGACAATAATTAGATATTTTCTGTCCAACAATTTTTAACTGAAGACATTCAAACTTTAATTTAGAACAGATATCTGATAGCATTCCTCAACAATCTTAAATATGGACTCATATTTTCTTTTCTTATACTAATCTTAGATTGTGTAAATTGTACGTCTATATACTTATTTGCCACTCATTCAATATTTTTATCTCTATTCTCAGAGTCTAATTAAATCAATTAACAAATATCAGAGTTTGATAATTCTAAATACCTGCCACCTGTATAGCTTATGTATGTATATCTAGTATCTGTTTCTTTGTATGAGTGTTAATTCAAAAAACATTCTAAGTATTTTTGCTTAGCAGCTAAACAACATCTTATATACAAATGGCAACAATATTAAAGAATATATATATCCTTATAAATATATACATATATACCTTAAGTAAATATATGTATATATATTTATTTTAAAAAATCTGGTATTTTTTCAACCAAGAGCCTACCAATTCAGAATTTATTCCAGAAAATGTTTAAAATGAATATCACTATTTGTCAATGTTCATTTGACTTTTATTTATATATTTACACTAAATTCCACCTAAATTCCATGAGAGTAGTTTATTTCAGATGGAATAGCCTGGGGGAAGATTTGAACTTCTATTAAATTTTGTAAAAAACATAAAAACATATTTTGTGTTTAGGAACATATATTTTATAGCCATCATATTTTGATTACTATCACTCATTATGTCGCCAATATTAATAGGTAAGGAAATGCATTTGATAAGTATCATAATCAAAACCAGGTATAAATTAATAGATGTATATTTTCTAGTTTTATTTTACTATTTATATGCAATTTAAAGGTTTTATATATATAAATCACATTTTTCCCCCAGCATCTTATGGTCAAGAATTTTGTGGTATAAGAAATGTGTGCTCACTGTGCTCACTGGAATTTTATGATTTAAGCTCTTCAGTATAGTTGACTCAGATCTAAAGGCACTTTTGTGTAAATATTTACAGATTTTAAAGGAAATCGCCTCATGAAAGGATTTGAAAGTTTCTTGAAACCATTATGTAGAAAATGGAAATAGGTTGTACTATAAACTATGTATTCTTGCTTTGCCTATGCCTTCTATTTCCCCACCCCTACAAATTAAACCCTGTTTGACTGGTTATCAGTTAGAGAGTAGTTGTACTGAAGTCTAAGTCATGGGTTGCAATCACATGTAACAGTTAATTTTACATGATTCCTAGATCATAGACAACCTATTGAACTTTACACATCCTTCTTGCAAATATGTGCCTTAGTTCACAGTGAGGGATAATGTGGATGATTACTGTTCAGCTGTCATGTCTATTTGGGGTTCTTTTTAAATTAAAATGCATTTCCAGCTTTACAATCATATTTAGTATGTATCTTAAAAGGCTTTCAAGTCTGTTTTATGTACATTATCTTGTCAGCTATTTGTGTTAAAGAGATAAACATGTCTGTTCATTTTTATTTAATGTTGTTTGTGTTTCTGTGTGTACGTATGTTCATGTGTGTATTAAAAAATCCACATCCTCTGTAACATTTACTCTGATAATTATTTATAAAATTGTTAACATAACTTATGAGGTTTTAGTGTAAAAAAAACTAGAAAAACTGGAATAAATTATTTATGGTTATTTTTAAAGGGTTTTCAGAAGAAATTAATTAGCCACTCTTAGGTTGGATATATGAGTCAAAATAACTTAAACTTGAGCCCAAAATTATGCCTTGCTGTTTTTATGTGAAATTTATTTTAAAGAGCTTGCTTCACCAAAATTAAATTTCCAAGATTTGTCATTCATAATTAGCTCTCAAAGCATTTCAACATGTGAAAGGCTTTTGGAAACAAGTTTACATTGTGTCTCATCTTTTGCATTTACTTAATCAGAAAAACAACAACTTGTAGGAAATAAAATTACACTTCAATTTCAGAAATAGTTTCTGGAAATCAGAAAAAAGTATATGCCTCAAATATCTAAATATAGTTTCTAACATCAAAGGTTAGTAAGTTATCAATATAATTTTCAAAGTGTCATGATCATCTTCAGGACACCACTTTCCCTGATAAGATACTTCCCGAGGCTTGGAGAGACTAAGCCATTGGCCAATAGAACATAGCTAGTAAATGACAAAGCAGGATTGTAAGTCAGGTATGATTCTCTATTTGAATACTTTTTTTTCTCTATCAGATAAAATATCTTTGTTATCATACAAACAGCTATATGTGAGGATAGTAGGAATGCTCTATTTAGAGGAACATATTATTTTCCCCATAATTGATGTCTTACCTTTTGAATTATGATACACTGTTGCAATTCAATTTGTATCCAGAAACTTTTCTTACTCTAGGTAGGATATAGCATCATAGAAATAACTGTAAAACATCATGACAATTTTAAATATTATTGCTGTATATTTTTAATAAGTAATGTCATTTATTTTCATTAGTATCCTAAATGTTTATGATGAAAACATAATTAATTACTCAATTAGTGATTAGAAAAGATACATGTCCATTTTTGCTTAACAGTTGCCCTAAAACCATTTTTTAAAAAAAAACTTAGATTATAAGACAAATGCAAGTTGTAATTATTATATATTAATTTGCTTCTAGAAAATGTGAAAACATTTTGCAAATAAAAATAGGAATTACTTAAAATCATAAAGTATGCAAAGTCAAATATGCATTTTCACGTTTCAGATGTTTATAAAGATGGTGGCTTTTAACTCTATTTGATTATCAGAGGGTAATATCTAGGCTTATAGTTTACATAAAACTTCATGTTAAAATTTACTATTATCATACAACAATATGTAAATTTTGAAGCACTTTCATGTTTGAGTCTGAAGTTTTTAGTCATTATTCACACATCACCACATGATTCCTATTGTCATATCATTCTTTCCCAATACAATGGCAAAACCAGAACATATTTTCACAAACATAACACTTATCTTATGTTAGAAAAACATGCATGCATTTACTATTTTTACTTCCTCTGTTTCACACTTATTTTTCCTATAATTTTGTCTTATCCATCTGGCCAGCTTTCACTTATAGACATTGACATGACAATGGTTGTTTGATCTTTTAATTTCCTTCTTCCTTATTGTTAAACCCTATAAAAATCTTTCCCATATATGATTGAGCGAAAGTCTAGTAATCTCTCAAGGAGCATGTCAATGTTTTGTTTTCTTGTGACACCTTACCTGTATCTCCCACGCTCACTCTGCCCTAAGCAAAGCTGATTAAATATTTTTCATTGTTCAAATGCTGTATCTGGTGCAAATCTCTCTGAAGGAGCAATGATGCTGTACTCTAGCGGTTTGCTGAAACATCAAATTCCTTTATGATAGTGCATGCTTCCTGAAGCAGAGAATAAATATATCTTATGCATCTTCAAGTACCTGACACGTTTTGGGAATGCTAATAATAACATATAATTACAAAGCACATATTATGTCAGGCATCACATTATGAAGAACACACTATTGTTATAATCTTCATTTTAAAAATAAGGAATCAGAGGCACAAAGGCGCAGAGAGGTTAGATAATTTGCTCAAAGTCACATAGCTAGTTACATGAAGAACAAGGTTTTGTACCTGGGTGTGTGGTAGCAGAGTTAACACTTGTAACCCTCACATGAAAAGAGATGGGCCACAATAGAAATGCTATCGGATTAAAAAAAAGTTCTAAAATTAAAAAAGTGTTGACACACCAAACAGCAGACAGGTGCCCAGGGTACAGATTTGTAACAAGCACTCATACATCACTGGAAAACATCACCGAATGTAAAATGAAGTGGAGAAGAGGGTATTTAGTGAAGTCCCCATGGGATAGTAGTAGGTATAGTTGGAAGACTGCTCTAATAAGTCATTTGGGCTAGAGTGAGATCTCTGACAAATGTGCCCCAGTAATAAGGGACAACTGCTAACCTACTATATAGAGACAGTGTATCATGTTAACTGCAGAGCTTTTGCTTTGCTGAGTTTGGTGCTGGAGTAGAATTGCTAAGAAAATAAGGTGAAATTAACATAGATTGTCTCCTTCACAGTAATTTTTTATAGCACATTATTTTTATGTAGGGCTGCTTTTTTTAGAAAAAAAAAGTTATATTTTATGGCCAGATTCCTGGAAAATATCGTCTAGCTAAATGGAAGTTAATTTTCTTTAGCAATCTTTCTAATGACTTCCTTTCAAAATGGCCATATTGTTGCAATTTCTCCTTAGCCGCCCTCACTGAATCAACTCTTGCTACCTATAACGTGAACATAGATATTCCTGGGAGATATTTTTCATTCTAGCTCAACTCTTCTCAAATTGTACTCTCTATCTTGTAGGAAAACCATTTTTTCTATGGATTTAATTATCATCTGTATGCTGAGTTTTCTTAAATGTGTGTGCACAGCCCTGGTCACTTTCCTTAGTTCCAGATCTGTATATTCAACTGTTCAGTAACTTATTAATATAATTAATATTATTGATAATAATTACTAATAGTAATTGAAAATAGATGCCAGCCACTATTTTAAACATTTTACATATATTAATGCTTTTAACACAGAAATAAAATGCAACCAATATTATCATTATCTCTATTGTACCTTAAAGAAATAGAGGTAAAAAGAGATTACATCGCTTGCCCTAAGTCTCAACTGCATCTAGAAATCTCCACAGGCACTCAACCTAAACAGGTTTTAAAACTGACTTTATTATCTTCCCAGTAAAAATTGTTCCTCCTTTTGATAAGTCCCTTTTGGTTATATTTGGAACTTAGACTACCACTGTAAATGTGAATTTTCTTACATGCAGAAAAAAATGTAAATTCCATTTTAATTATTTGCATAAATGCAGGAGAAACTCTGTCATAGCTAATCTTTCCTCATTCATAATTCACACTTATGAGCATATACAGACACTAATCAAGGTATTTTGGAATATTTGTAAGTCCAAGAGAAAAATAAATTCACAAACAATCCTTAATGTTTTGTGTCTTAAATTGTAGTTCATTTTATTTTAGCAATTCATCATCACGCCTTGTGTTAAAAATCACCTCTAGATAGTATTATGTTAAAGTCCTAGAGGACTCATGCTAATATTCTGTGCCCTTATTACAGATGTATTTATTTACTGAGTAAATATTTATTGAACATGTATTATGTAGCAGGCTTTATCCCATGCTAGAATACATGGTACTACTATTGTCAGTTACATGTTGTCTATTTCATATTGAAAAAAGTAAATTATTTAAGGTGTTCTTTAAATTCTTTTACTTTCACTTATTCCTTACACATTTCAATCCCACTTGCTATCATATTACAATACTTCTTATGAGATGTGGAATTAAATTATTTTAACTTATCCAACAAATATTTATTGAGCATTCACCCATGGTAGTGTACTAGGATGATGTCGTGTTGGGTAAAATACACAGAGTCCATCCCTGTTTAGAACTTCTGTGTAACCTGTAAAAGAGATTTTGCACAAGTAATCACACACAAAAAAAGAATAATAAAGGAGAAGAATGTGCCATGGAAAAAGGCAGGCCCAACCTAGTCTGAGCGGTCTCAGGAAGGCCTCCCCGAGGAAAGTGATGTTTGAGCTGAGATTTAAAGGACAAGTTGGAATTATGGAGAAGGAGACAACATGTCAGAGGAGGAACATTTCAGATAGAGGAGACAATGTTTGGCAAATCTGAGGAACTCTGAAAATACCACGTAAGTCTGGAATATAGAACACCTGGGGAGATACACTGACGTGATCTCTCTCTTGCTCCATTAGCTTCTACTCTGCACCTCTTTGTAGCTTCTGAAGTATTTCATTCAGGAACAAACGTGCTTGGTTTTTGTTTGAACAAAGGTGACATTCGCTTGCTCCTTGCAGCAATCATATTAGATAGGAGTCATCATTACAAATGTGACTAATGAAGAGTGGATAGGGAACATGCCCATATTCATTTAGGGATCTACAAAGGGTCAGAACCAGATGTGGAACCAGCTCTTTGGCCTCCAGCCCTGATCTTTCTATTGTACCATATGCTGTTCTACTCTCTAGTGAGTGCATAGTGGTGTGGTTCGAACCTTGCCCCACTTTCCTATGCAGCTCAAAAAATGACCTGTGCCTGTGCTTTTCAAATGCCATGTTTTGTTTACCCTGGAATAGATTTTTGTACACCACAATAGATCAAAATACCTCTCAATGAATTTTTCCTCTTTGTTTTTAAAAAGATAAATGAATCTTCACACCCTTCACTTTTGGTAATAAAAATATCTCAATCACGTTTTTGAGTAAAGATAATTTCTGTTATTTCTTTCCAGCTGATTTTATCAAAGATAATTTTAAATGGAGTATATTTGAATATAATTTATTATATTATTATATATAATTATTTTATTATATTTATTAGATTTATTTATTTATTATATATGATTATATCTACATATATATTATAATAATATAAACTCCTGTTGAATCTTCTCCAAAAGTGTTGATTACTGGAAATAGTGAAAAGCATAAGCACATGAAAAGGGTTTTATTTCGAGCATTTTCTTTGATCTTCTGGTCTTCGTTTCCTAAGCTTTTCACTAAGTACTGCGATACCCCTTTCCCTTCAACCTGATGTTCTCTGTCTGTTCTCTCAAATGGGATCTTTGCCATTGGAATGCAGGATTTAAGCCATAGTAACCCATGAAAAAGGCATACCTGTGCTGAAAATCAAGGAGAATCTCTCATGTTGAATCGAAGTTATGTGTTTGTGGCAGTAATTGCTCAATTTATTAGTTAACTGGCTTTCAAATAATTGGATCTAGTTTTAGGTTTCAAAGGTACTGACAGTTACTACTATTGTGCAATTAATTATCCACTTCTTTCTAGTGTCTAACCTGTACTTAACCAAAAGGAGCCACATATTGATCAGAAATGATAACCAGAAAAGAAAATAAGTATTTTAGGTTGTCTGTAAATTAAATATTTGTTTTTCCAGGTGTAAAGAGTTGCCTGTGCATCACACCTTCCCTAGTTCATCCCCCTGGGGATGGTTTTCTAATTACATTATGTTCATTCATTCATTAATAATTTTTCACTCATAAATATTTATTATATCCATTATGCATCAAACAGTGGAAAAAGACTGAAGTCTATTGATGGAGAAAGACATGTAAAAAGATTATTATACGTCGTGTAATCCTTCATTCACAAATATTTATTGAACACCTGTTATTAACACCAGACATTGTTCCAGACAATGGGGATAGAGAGGTAAACAAAAGTCTTAATGAAATAAGTCTTTATTCTCATGCAGATTACTCTCTTTTAAAGGAGACTGGCAATGAACAAATGGGCAAACAAACATGTATCAGGACTTTCTGAGTACTATGAAGTGGAAAAAGCAAATTAAAGAGGAAGAGATGGATAGGGTATTATTTTTGATAGGGAGGTCAGGGAAAACATATCACCCTGAAGTATGGGTAAAATTTGAGCAGAAACATATATGAAAGGAGTAAGTTTTTTGAATATCTGAGTGAAAAGAGTAGGAATGAGAGGCACCTGCAAGTATATTTCTCTGAAGTAGTAATATTTCTCTGAATATAAATTTATATAAATCATTGAAGTTGAAATAGCTTAGACAATTTCAAAGAGCCAGTGGCTTGAACACAGTAAGCTGGGAGACAGTAGTTAGAAATAGGGTCAAGAATACCAACGGTCTAGATCTTTTAGAGTTTTGGGTCATGTTAAGGACTTTACATTTTCTTCAAGTGTGGTAATGCCAACAAAGAATTTGGAATAAGAAAATGACATGACCTAATTTATGCATTAAAATTGGCTGTGGTTGAAAAAATAACTAACCTTCACTGAGTGTTACTGTGTGCAAACACTGTGCAAAGCAATTTTATCTTGAATAATGTGTATCATCCTTAGATCAACTCTGTCAGCTCTGAGGTATATTATTCTTCTTTAACAAATGAAGAAACTGAGATGCAAAAGTTATGTGACTCTGTGGTCACACAGCTGATGATGTTTGAGCTGGTCATTGAAATCAGCAAAGCTGGCAGAATAAAACAGGTTTGCTTCATCAAGCAATTAGACCACAGAGGAGTATGAAGAAAAGACGGAGTTAGAAGCTATACTGAAAGTCCAGATGAGAGATGACACCTGGAGTGATGTGAGTAGTGGGTGAACTAAACTTTGAGCAGAAATCCTAAAGGACACAATGATAGATTGCATGTGAGAGTATAGACTGACAGACAGTAGGCAAACCATGGTGCTATTTACTGAGATTAGAAATGAGAGGGGGCAGGAAAAGGTTTGTTTTGTTTGTTTAATTGTTTGATTTTATTTATTTGATGGGGTAGAAAATCTAGGTTTATTTTGTTTTAAAATAAATTTGAAATAGCTATTTATAGCAAGTGAGACAGTCAAGCGGGCACTTGGATATAACGATCCTAAGACATAAAATTAGAGTCCTCAGCCCAGAGATTGCATTTATAGCCACAAGATTGGATAAAACATCACCAAAGGTTTTAAGTGTTGGTTCCTGGACACTGCCGTATCTAGAAGGGGGGAAGTGAAGAGAAATCAGTGAAGAAGACAGAGAAGGAGTAGCCAGTGAGGTTGGAACAAAATCAAGAGAGTTTGGTGTAGTCAGTTTAATTTTTAATAGAGTATTAGAGAGAATGGAGGTTATGGAATTCCTTATAGCAGGTAACTTCTAAGCTAAACCGGATATGCTGAAGCTGGTCACACAGAAAAAGAGGCAAAGTTAATCTCCCCTTAGATGCCCATCTAGACATCATGTAGAAATAAAGCACATTGAATATCATGCTTTAATTACTCAGTGAGTACCTAAAACAAGGACCAAATGTGCGAAGATACAGTGTAGGAACTCAAAATTAAAAGAGTCAGGAAGCCGTTGCTTACATAGTGTCATGGTCACTGAAACAGGAGTTTTGCAAAGCCCTAGTATCTTATGTCCCTAAGATACCAGAACAGCACATTTCTGAACCCATCAGAATTAGAATGTGTATCTTATCTAAGATTCTGTATGGAATGAGACACTGGTTCTGAGTGCTTTGTTCACTTCATAGTACCATGAGAGTGATAAACATCAACAACAACAAGGGAAATTAACACTCTAAGGATAATTAAGCTGAGTATTTGCAACAATTTGTTGCAAATGCAGGTGAACCATGGGTAAGACCATGAGACATGGAAGCAGACACATCAGGTTCAAATCAAATAGGTGCTCTACAACCTACTATGTGTTAGTTGGGAATTTGTTTACCCTCTTGCCTATTTCTGCATCAGGAAAATGAAGTATCTATTTCTTAGATAGAGAAGGCATGATATATTACATTAGGGTACATAACACAGTGCTTGGCCTAAGGTAATAATTGATCAACCTATGTTGCCTTGTGTCGTACCATGTCAGTTTATAATGTGAGCATTTCTGAATACTGTATCATTAGTCTGTGAAAATTTATTTAAAGGACTTAGGAATGCTACATTTACATAACTATTTTCTTATTACTAAGAGTGAATACTCTACATTTATGATATTATTAATAATATTTCTTTGAATATAAATTTACATAAATCATTGTCTACATCCTTGATTGGCATTTCTTGACACGTTTAATGTCCTTGCTTCTATTTTAGTCTATGATTTAAATTTCATGAAACCAAATTACAGTTTTACAATAATAGCTAAGAGCTTCCTTCGTTAATTTATAGATTTTTCTGCCCAACATTTACCACAAAAAAAAATCACACATCATTATAATGTTCCTTTGTGCTACATTTTTCTTAAATTTATAGAGATAATAAAAAGGAAAATTATCTGTAGCCCGAAAACTTCTAAAGTATGCATCTGAGGACATCTTTACAAAGCTGTTTAAAACAGCATAGAGCTTTACTTATGCTAAAGAAATTCTCCCCTACCACACATTTTAGAGGATATGATGTATCCTACATTCCTTTTCTTTGACTTAACATTGTATAATTCAGGACACAGATGATGAAGACTATGGTTTTTCTAACTAAATGACTATTAGTGGTTTAGGGAAATTATAGTCCAAAGAATAGAGACTCTCTTTTTCCTGCCAAGCTAAAATTGAACTAATTAAATCTCTTTATGAAGCAGATGTTGAAAAACTTGGAAATTCAGTGAGCAGGAAGGTATCAGTCAGAAAAGATTTTTTTTTAAATTATTAATTAGTTTTTAAACATAGCTCTTTTTGCTCTTATTTATTTTTAGCAAAGATAATTTAATCAGATATTCCTGGAATAGGTTTCGCAAGCCTTCTGAAGTTCCAGTTTCTTTCTTTGACTTCTTTCAGAAGTTACATCATTGCCAACCTTCCCCTTTGCTTGTGATGGGAAGCCAAAGAAAGGTGTGCTGGAGGTCAGGCTCTATGAACCTGACATAATCACTGAATTCCCAAGTCAAGATGCACAACAAGCGATGGCATCTGTTTACCACCCTTTCTGTTTTTATTTTTGGCACTGGAAAGACTGGACTTCAATGAAGTCTCTTAGAGGAGTGCTAATTACTATTAATAGTTTAGAATTGAGGTAATGGCCAATATTAGACCTTACTCTTGTAACTTTAAAAGCCTTAACAGTGGAAAGAGTTATTGATTTTTTGGTCAAGTGTTCATGTATTTTTTTTTTTTTTTTTAACTTACGCTACCTGTAGAAAAAAATAGTTTTAAATGTGTATCTGCTATTAAGAAAATCAACCTGGCTGGGCACGGTGGCTCATGCCTGTAATCTCAAAACTTTGGAAGGCCGAGGCAGGTGGATCACCTGAGGTCAGGAGTTCAAGACCAGCCTGGCCAACATGGTGAAACCCCGTCTCTATTAAAAATATAAAAATTAGCAGGGCGTAGAGGCATGCGCCTGTAATTCCAGCTCCTTGGGAGGCTTAGGCATGAGAATTGCATGAACCCGGGAGGCGGAGGTTGCAGTGAGCCAAGATTACACCATTGCGCTCCAGCCTGGGTGACAGAGCCAGACTCCGTTACAAAAAAGAAAAAAAAAAAATCCAACTCAAAATATCAAGTTTTTTTATTCCAAAACACTATACAGTGACCTAGGATCTTTTCTTTTGAGGAAACAATTCTAACTTCAAATATTTTAATTGGACTTTAATAAGGCTGAGGGAATGCTATGGGTCCCCCATGAGCTGAAATTCTCAAGTGGAGTCGGGGTTGAGTAGAATAAATTGGTGCTTTTGGTGGATTGTTATTAAGTTGGTGTTAGATATTCTTTCCAGTTGTAAGTTGTGGCTATCAGATGATCTGAAGTTCAGCTTGTGCTTTTGGGCTTTTGCTTTATAATCTTGTCAATTCTGGCTAGGAAATTTTTAAAGGTGCAGGGTTACTAAGGGTGTTGATATTGTATAAAGAAATATACTATTTGTGCTGGGCACGGTGGCTCACACCTGTAATCCCAGCACTTCAGGAGGCCGAGGCTGGCAGCTCATGAGGTCAGGGGTTCAAGACCAGCCTGACCAACATGGTGAAACCCCTCTTCTATTAAAAAAGAAAAAAAAAATTAGATGAGCACGGTGGTGTGTGCCTGTAATCCCAGCTACTTGCGAGACTGAAGCAGGAGAATCGCTTGAACCCAGAAGGGGGAAGTTGCAGTGAGCAGAGATCGTGCCATTGCACTCCAGCCTAGGCAACAGAGTGAGATTCCGTCTCAAAAAACAATATATATATATATATATACTGTTCTTTGGACTTAAATCTTCTACCATTCCCTAGCAGTGAGATTTGGGGAAAGTTCCTTCTCTAGCCAAATATCATTTTCATAATCTGCGAAACCAGAATTTTCATACCTGTCTGGCAAGCTTATGATGAGAAATAAATACTATGTAGCACCAGTAACAACTAAACTATCAATTGAGGTGTTATTCTCGACTCCTCTTCTCCTCTAATCTTCCAGTTTCTAAATCCAACAAATTAGCAAGTACTATCAGCTTGACCTTCAAGATATTTTCCAAATCCACCCACCCCACTTCAACAAATCTATGTTATTGTGTTAATCCAACAGGCATCATTTCTCACCTGAAGTAATTAATTAGCCCATTAAGTGGTAACTCTGCTTTCACTCTTGCTTGCTCAGTCTTGGCAATGATCTCCCGAGTGGCCAGAAGGATCTCTTAAAAGTACAGATAAAAAGGCCAGGCACAGTGTCTCACACCTGTAATCCCAGCACTTTGGGAGGCCGAGGCGGGTAGATTATCTGATGTCAGGAGTTCAAGACTAGCCTGGCCAACATAGTGAACCCCCATCTCTACAAAAATACAAAAAGTAGCCAGGCTTGATGACAGGTGCCTGTAATCCCAGCTACTTGGGAGGCTGAGGCCGAAGAATCGCTTGAACATGGGAGGCAGAGGTTTCAGTGAGTTGAGATTGTGCCACTGCACTCTAGCCTGGGTGACAGAGCAAGACTCCATCTAAAACAAAAAAAAAAGAAAAAAAAGAAAAATGAAAAACAAAAACAAAAACAAAAAAAACAGAAAAAATATCCTACTTATTCTCTGCTTAAAACCCTCCAGAAAATTTCATCTTATTCAGAATAAATCCCAACTTCCTCTCATGGCCTACAAGCTTCTGCATCTCCTTGCCCTCTTTCCTCCTCTATGGGAGGAATCTGATTCCTCCCTTATGGCTTTTCCCCTTCCTCACTCTGATCCTGTCATATTGACCCCTGGCTGCCTTCCCAGGAGGGGGCCAAACTCTGGTTTCCTTAGGGTCTCTGCCCACACTGATTCCTTTGCTTGAAAACGGCTTCCCATAAATGTTCCCTCCAGCCTTTCCTCATCATTTAGGCTTTCCTCCTCCCCTCCTTCTAATTTAGAACAGCTACTCCAGTCATTCTCTACTGGAGGGTCAAAGCTGGCTAGAGAATTTTCAAAGGTGCATTGGTACTGGGTGATGATATTGTATAAATAGGTATACTGTTTTACTGACCCTGTTTTACTTTCTTCATGACGGTTACCCCTGACTGCAAAAACCTTATTTACTTACTTATTTGTTAACTGTCTGTCTCTCCCACACTGGAATATAGGATCACCAAGGAGCTCAGTCTGTCTCACTCACCATCGTATTTCTAGAACAACGGACAGTGTCTTACAAATAGTAACTAGTCAAAAAATGTAGGATGAATAAATACACAAATCTTCTACTATGCTTGACACTTAGTAAACGTTTAATTAAAATTGTTGTTATACATACTTCTATTCAATTTCCACCAGGTAATTCTACTTCAGGTGGAAGAAGTCTATTGTCTTGGTCATAGTTAATATCTCTCTGGAGAACTTGATAAATAAGCTTAGCCTTCAGTGTTGACATTACTACTTAGCACTTGTTGGATAGATGTTGTAATCTGTGTGTTCACTGATATATATGATGATTGCTTCATATTATAAACTGAAAGGTTATCAAGAATGAGAAAGCACAATAATGTTTATCTTCAATCAGTAAAATATTCTGACTGGTATTTCATTAATGTGAATTATACATTTTCTCCACCAAAATGAAGACAGTGTGGTGCTACGGGAAAAACTAGCTTAGAGTTAGCAGAAAAACATTTATTAAGTGCTTAGTTTTTATTGGTGTTAGGTCTAAAAAGTGGTATAAAATGTGGTCCTTGCTCTTTAAGCAGCTTTTACTGTCATTCCATTACTAAATATAATGTGATCTTGTTTATTAAAGGGTTGAGTTACTGATTTGGAAAAACAATACTTTTCCAATCCAACATTCTCTAATATTCCCTGGCCCAAAACAGCTTTTTTCGTGTGAGCATTTTCCATTTCTCTTAAATAGAAGAGAATGGTATTCTCCAACGATTCTTAAATTTCCTTCAGGTTTTTTTCTGAAGTCTGTAAAACAGAGAATACAGCTGCTGACATTGAAATGAGATTCCATGAAACAGTAAGTGTATGGAAAGCCAAAGTAAATGGGCTGTTGATTAAGTTTTTCTGATTCCATACCATACATGAGATGTTCCATCCTGTCACTAGTTATAGTTAAGGACAATTTACAACACTGTAACAGGACTTCTGGTCTTCCTCCAAGTCAGCTAAGGTTGATACATAAGAAAGCTTCAATAAACATTTGCCACAAAGAGAAAAGAGAAAACAAAAACAAAATCTCGAAAACTGTAATTGAAATACACCACCTAGCATATTTAAATGTGTGTGTGTATATATCAAAACCAATCCTATTAACAGACAAAAATGTATACTTGTGTTAATATGATTGTGTAAATATCTGTGTGTCTGTTAATAGGATTGGTTTTGATGTTAAATTATCCTAACATTCCAGGAATAAGTCCTATTTGGTCATGGCATATTACAATTTTAGTATGTTTGGGGGTTAGCTTTGTCAGAATTATATTAAAATTTCTGTACCTGTGTTTATAGGGAATATTGGCCTATAATTTTTTAAAATTTTGTTTCAATTTTTGATTCAGAATAATGCTGACCTTGGATAATAAGTTGGGTAACGGTAATATTCTAACCCCCTCAATTTTGGGGTAGAATAAATCCTTCCTGCAAAGTGAGGTAGTATTCATCTGGGTAAGCCATTGGTACCTGGAGTTTTTTGTGAGAAGATTTGTAACTGAAGATTCTAATAAATATAGGGCTGTTTACATGATTTATTACTTCTTAAGCACATTTTGGTAGTTTATGTCTTTCACGAAATGTTTCCATTTGATTGAAGTTGTATTTATTGGCAGGAAGGTGAATATCTTATTCCCTTATTATAATTTTAATAGCTATAAAAACTATAAGGACAATACCTTTCTCAGTCCTGACATTGGAAGGTTGGTAGTTTGTTACCTCTTTATTATTCCATATCTATATGCTTACAGAAATCATCAATTTTATTGATTTTTCTCAAAAAAATCTTTTAGTGTCATGAATATTCAACATTATTTTTGTTTTTATTTCATTGATTACTGTTCTGGCCTTCATTATATTTTTTTCTGCTGCTGCTTTTAGCTTCATTTGCTCTTCTTTTTACATTTTCTTCAATTAGAATCATCAGTCATTAATTTTAGATCTTTCTTTTGAGGAATTGAATTATCTTATGGTAAACATTTTCTTCTAAGTACCATTTTAACTTCACATAAAATTTAAATGTAGTGTTTTAATTTTTATTCAATTCAAAATATTTTCTAATTTCTCTTTTGAGTACTTATTGACCCATGGTTATGTAGAAGTGTGATATTTAGTGTCTGAATATTTGAGGACTGTGTAGATATGTTTTCGTTGCTGATTCAAATTGAATTAGTGATTTGAATGCATTCTTGATGTGACTTGAACTCTTAAATATATTGAGATTTGTTAATCTTTAACATACCTACTACACTCCAATATTGGAGTCAACACGGTCATTACTATAAATTACTTGTTGAAAGAATCTATCTTGAAGAGAAAGAAAATTAGGGAAGAGAATGTAAACGATTCCTCCAAACCATACATTTATAAATATTGTCATATTTAAAATGCTTGAAAGCCATGCATTCTCCATTAATGGAAAAGCAGTTTGCTATTGGCAACAGAAAAAAACTCAGCGATAGTTTACCAAGTGCTTTAAAATTTAAAAGCTGTACTGTTTGGATTTACACTTGTGCGGTATTCTTGTCATTAGAATAAAAACTGCAAATTGCTTTATACTCACCTTCTCTTAAGTAAATCTAAAGAAAACCCCGGCGTATCCAATATTTGTAATGTCTATTTAAAGTGAATCTTAAAACTTTCTAAATTTAGTTTATGGTAAATACCTCAAAATACCTAAAAGAGGTACATTTCAGTCACTTAAAGTTGTGAAAATTGTTTCAGATTTACTGCTTTAAAGGATCTTCAAATATGTTTTCTTTTCTTTTCTTTTTTTTCTTTTTTTAATACTTTAAGTTCTAGGGTACATGTGCACAACATGCAGGTTTGTTACATGTGTATACATGTGTCAGGTTGATTTGCTGCACCCATTAACTCGTCATTTACATTAGGTATTTCTCCTAATGCTATCCTTCCCCCATCCCCCTACCCCACGACAGGCCCCAGTATGTGATGTTCTGTGCCCTGTGTCCAAGTGATCTCATTGTTCCATTCCCACCTCTGAATGAGAACATGCAGTGTTTGATTTTCTGTCCTTGCAATAGTTTGCTCAGAATGATGGTTTCCAGCTTCATCCATGTCCCTACAAAGGGCATGAACTCATCCTTTTTTATGGCTGCATAGTATTCCACGGTGTATATGTGCCAGATTTTCTTATCCCAGTCTATCATTGATGAACATTTGGGTTAGTTCCAAGTCTTTGCTATTGTGAATAGTGCCACAATAAACATATGTGTGCATGTGTCTTTATAGTGGCATGATTTGTAATCCTTTGGGTATATACCCAGTGATGGGATCACTGGGTCAAATGGTATTTCTAGTTCTAGATCCTTGAGGAATCGCCACAGTGTCTTCCACAATGGTTGAATTAGTTTACACTCCCATCAACAGTGTAAAAGCTTTCCTATTTCTCTACATCCTCTTTGACAGAAACTTACTTCATTCCAAATTAGTATCAGATATTTTAAAATAAAAAAAAGATCAGTTCTATACAAAGATAAAATGTTACTCAGTACCTGAAGTTTCACATTTAAAATTTATTTTTTATTTTTTGTCAACAGATGATCGATGAAACAATGCTCCACCCTTAAATTCCAGAAAATGGCATGGTTTCTCCCACCTCCTATGGATATGGGGCATGATCAATCTATTATATAGGATTAATACAAGTTCATGCTTTTTGTTTTATGGTGAAACAACATTAAAGAATCCAATTTAGATTGACTGAAGCACAAGTATAATAATCCTTGAATGTGATTATACCTATTTAATACAGCAGTTTAAATCCATTATCTTGAGACTTAATGTCCTATGGTCCATCCATCTTCATTAGTTTCATTTTTAGTACGACAAGGAGATTCCCTATCCTTTTCAGCTCTCCATGAGGCCTTCTCTTTTTCACATTCTCTTTCTTGGTCTCGGTCTCTTTCTCAGCCTCTTAAAGAGCTGGGGGTGGAAGTCGATGAGGAGGTCCCCACTCTTCTGCCTGGTCATCTTTCCTGTCATTAGCACGTCTCCAAGAACTTACTTCTTCACATTCTGATCTGAGAGGAGGTCCTCTTCAGTCCTTGTTGTCTCTTAGATCTCATCTTTCTCTTAGATCACACCAGAGATTTGTTTTATGGGCCAGAATTTGGTCTATCATGCTTAATGCTCTGGGTGCAGTTGAAAAGAATATTTATACTGCAGTTAATGAGTAGAGTGATCTATAAATGTCATTTACGCTAGGCTGGTTGATGATATTGTTCAAATCTATATTTACACTAATAGTTTATAATTGCTTTATCAGTTATCGAGATGATAGTGTTGAAATCTCTATCACTGTTGATTTTCTATTTCTTCTTACAGATCTATAAGTTTTCTTCTCAGTATTTTGGGTTTCTGTTATTGGATGCATAAATACTTATGATCTGTATGTCTTTTGATAAATTGACCTCCTTGCTACCCTGTAATATATTTTTCTTACTGTCTTGCGTCTGATATTAAAATAGCCACTCTAATTTTCTTTAATTATTGTTAGCCTGCATCTTTTCCATACTTTATTTCTAACTTATTTGTATCATTATAGAGTGAATTCAGTGTAGGTGTCATCTAGTTGAGTCTTAATTATTTATCCAATTTGATAATCTCTGCCTTTTAGTTGGGGTAAAAATAGAAATATAATATGTTTATTGATGTGGGTGAGTTCAAATACACCATCTTGATATATACTTTACATTTGTTATATCTACTCTTTATTTCTTTTTTCAATTACTTATATTCTTCAGTATAAATATACATTTTCTTTAGAATATAGAAAATAAAAATCATAAAATGGAATTTGAAGATTCTATTTTACTTTCTTTTTAACTTCTGGGAGTTAAGCTCTTTGTTATGTTATTGTAAGGGTCACTTCAGAGTTTATTATATTTTTTATTTATCATAATCTACATTCACTTGCTAATATTTTCTTTCATTTAACCCAATGACAGTATAATTATTTTTGTCTTCTGATTTTTGTGCCATTATCATACATTTTAGTTCTATATATGTTATAAATGCTACATTTCAACATTTGCTTTCCACAATGAATTATGTTTTAAAGATATTCCATTTGCTTTACAAAATGAATTGTGTTTTAAAGCTATTTAAATAATAAGAAAATTCCTTCATATTTATCCTTTTAATTACTACTTCCTTTGCTCTTTTGGGTAGATCCAGATTTCTATCTGGTAACATTTCACTTTTATTTAAAGTATTTATTTTAATATTTACTGTGGTGATGATCTACCAGTAATAAATTATTTCTGCTTCTTTTTATTATGGAAACATCTTAATTTTACCTTCATTTTAGAAAGACAATGTTTCCATGACTTAAAATTCTAGGGGAATGTACATATATATACACACATACAAACATTTTGGTTCATTAAAGGTAATATTCCAACTTGTCTTGTAACTTGCGTTATTTCTGATGAGAAATCTGTCACCTTTTTTCTTGTTCCTCTGTATGCAGTATGTCTTTCACTAACTGCTTTACATTTTTCCCTTTTATTATTGATATTAGGCAATTTATTATGATATGCCTTGTATAGTGTACTTTATGATTTTTGAAGTTGGGTTCATCGAGTTTCTTAGATTTGTCAATTTACAGTTTTCAACAAATTCAGAAAATTTTTGGCCATTAATTGTAAAATATATTATTGTCATTTCCCTCTCCTAACGTTGGAGACTCCACTTATGCATATTTTGATCACTTGAAGTTTTCCATTATTTTTTCAGATATTATTTTCCCTCGGTTTCATTTAGAGAGTGTCTTTTGCTATGTCTTCAATTCTCTGATTTTTTTTCTGCAACATCTAATCTAGAGTTAATCCTATCCACTGGATTTTTCATTTTAGACTCATAGATTTTGTCTAGAGAGGTTCAGTTTGGGTCCTTTAAAAGAATCTCTGTCATATCACTTCTTAACAGGTTTACTCTTCCTGGCAGCTTCTTAAGTGCATGAAATAGAGTTAAAATATTTTAAAATGTTCTTGCTTATTAATTTAATGTTTTGCATAATTTCTGGTTTACTTTTAAATTATCTTTTTTTATTATGGATTATATATAATTTTTGCTTCTTTGCAGTCATGCCTAGTAATTTTTTAACAAGTTTGAGGCATTGTGAATTTTACCTTAGTGAATGCTGAGTATGCATGTTTTGTAAGATAATATTGTGCTTTGTTCTGTGACAATTGAGTGACTTGGAATAAGTTTGATTGTTTTGGGTCTTGGTTTTAGGCTTCCTTAGGGAAGACCAGAGGCTATTTAGAGTTAATTTTTTTCCACATTCCTGAAGCAAGACCCTTGTTAGTACTCTGACAGGTGCCATGTGAATTGTGAGTAAGTCTGCTCCTGCTATGGAGAAGAGCCACTATTCTTGGCCTGTTGTGATCTCTAGGCACTATTTTCTCTAATATATGTGTGTGGCTCTTTCTGGCCTTGAGGAGTTTCTTCACACATGTGTGCTTATCAGTACTCAAATGAACACCATCTACAGATGCATGCTGGGAATAAGCTACTCCTGGACAGTTGTCTCAGACAGCCACAGAGTTCCTCTGCAGATACTTGGAGTCTGTTCTTCCTGCAGTTCTCTTCCCTCTCGCAATCTTTTGTGAACTCCAGCCACCTCGCCCCCTAGACTTCCAGTTCCATCTCCTCAACTCTGAGAGGCTGGTTTCTGTGTGAGTTGCCACTGTCTGCACTATGTCCTGGAGACTTTCTCCAGTCAGTAAACTGGAGTTCACTTCATTTGTTTCCCATCTTTTAGGAATAACTGTCCTTTGTTCCCTCTTGTCACATGACTTGTGAGCTGATTTCTTATAATTCATCAAGTTTTCTAATCTTTTAAAGCCCCAGAAGGTAAATCTGATTGCTTTTTCCCCATCTTGGCCAGATTTGAATATCAACTATAAGGCACATTTTTGGTAGGTTACTGTGAACCATCAAAGTGTTGGCCACAAGTACTCTGAAGATTCAAGAATGTTAAATAACATAATAAATACTCACAATATTTCCAGATATTAGCAACTAAAGAAACAGGACTAGAAACAAAAGAAATTCTAAGTGGTGAGGAGCGTTATAGTGGGAAAGCAATATAGGGATTTATGAAAAAAAATAAGTTTTGAAAACACAGCAAGACTTAAGAAGACAAGATGACTGGAAGCAACAAGGAAAGGTTGTAAAATCAATTGACTAAGGAGACACTGGCATTCCCAGGAGGCACGGTTAGGGCTTTCCCTCCACACACACGGAGGTGGAAGCCTCAGCATGGTTAGTCAGTTTCCACTAGCATATTTGGTCCTTTCTTATTCTTTACTGGCATTCTTCCACGGCTTCCAGATGCACGCTGGGAATCAGGCTACCACTGGACAGCTGGCTCAGACAGCTGCAGCCATAGTTAACAAGTAGCTGAAGCAAGGAATTGTTTACATGGTTGCAGTTGTTTTCCCTTTCCTGCTGATGTAACTGTTAAATTTTATGGAGGCACATTCACTTCATTGGGTACATTGATAATTATAAATATGTTTAGAAAAATGATATACATGTTATTTATATATTATATATGCAAAGCAAAACCATATACATAAAATAAAAAGATGACTATATGTATATGTGTATATATCAAAAGAATTACTTGTGTATTATCAGTTTTGCCCTGCTTTCACCAATCTACCATCTCATGAAAACATTTTAATTCCTGAGTGAATCAGATTGATTCTCTCTCAATTTAATAATATAATTTATAATTTGATAGTTAATGTTATAATCATGCATTTATTTATTCCACAAATATTCATTAGCAATCTATTTTTTGATGTTTTAATTATTACCAACTTTTTAAGAGTCCAGAGTTTGATCATTTCAAGTATAATTAGTGCTGACACTCTTTTTCTGTCTTTATAGCAGCTGTTAGTCAGTTCAAAGCAAAAAAAGTTATTGTCTAAAGAGAATAACATGGTTGATTGTATTTTACTTCACGTTAAAAAGACAGGAAAGATATTTCTGTCTGAAATTACGTCTATTATCAGAATGACTAATCAGGAAACAAGGGAGATTTTTAATCACTGCTAAAGTAAGATGAAGGTAGTACTTACTTAGAAAAATATTAAATATACATATGGTTATAATAATTATATGGTGTCATAAATGTATTCACTTTTGTAGGAAAGAGTCTTTTAGTTTTAAAATTATATTTCCTATATTCAGTGTTTTGTCTATTCTAGCTTCCCTGGATCCACACATTTGATACCATGAGTTTCCATATGTTTATCCAAGCCATAGATACAATGAATATAGTATGATGTAAATGTTATATGGGAATCAACAATAGGATAATGACTAAATCTTAATTTGAGCTACATCTATTTCCTCAGTTTCATCCATCCCCGTTGTCTACAAACACTTCTAATGTTAGATTCATCTAGTTATATCAAGATTATATGACCTATTTTATCAGACTTATGCCTGGAGAACTCAGCGATGTGTACAATTTCTGGAAGAGCCATTGGTATGCTGGTAAATTCGCATGCCATGAGGAAAAGACAAGCCTAATTTGCCTCAGCTGTTGGTCTCCATAGTGTAAATACTGCCACCGAGGTTGATTTAAAGCTACCTACTTGTTAGTTACCATACTGCAAATTTCCTGAATATTTATTTACTGACTCTCATTAATCGGTGTCAGCTGGCTTTAGCATACCACCTATTCATTATTAGTAGAATTTGGCCAAAAACCCATCAGATCTTCTTGTAAAATCTTATTAAATATTTATTGGAAATCTCAGATATACAATAACTATCATGATCTACTAATCAGCCACTAACTTTCCTCAAGATGAATATAATCACCTCTACCATACATATGTTCTCCCTGAGAAATCTGCTTCAGACATACTTTCAATTTCTTTAATCTCTTTTGTTTTTTTCAGCAGATCATTTATGTTTTTTAAAGTTTCACCTAGAGTCTTCTAAATTAGAGTGATCAATTCTGAGTTTCCTTGCAAATTAAATTTTATTTTTAAAGGGTCAGACTTTTGAGTGGCATTAAACTTAACATTAAAAAGACAATCTCAATTGAGGCATTAAATAACAATTTTATTATTTAGGCATAAACCCAGGATGTGGAAATATGTTCTTAATTAAACATCAAATTCCAATTTGATCTGAAAAAGTGATGCCCCAAACTAAATATTAAAATAAATTTAATAATAGTTTTATTCATTTCTCAAATAATATTATCTTCTACAGTTATTCAGATAGAGCACAAAACATAAGTTTAATACATTTAAGTGTAATCATTGTTCAGTAATGTCTTCGGTGACTTAAGATGTTTTTCAACTTTCTAACTTGACATAGATAAATAATTAAGGATACAGCAATGATTTGGGCCCTTTATGAGAGATTGGATTAAGCCCTAGTTAGATAAGTGATCTAAACACAAAGTTCAATCTTTTTTCTCATGCTTATGAAAAACCTTTTAATATTTTGGGAAAGCAACAGAACATAGTGGAAAGAAGCCACAATCTATTGTCAGAAAAAACACGACTTCAAATTCTGTCTCTACAATTCTATAACTTTCTCATAAACTCACTGAAAATCATTTTCTCCTTGGGAAAAGAAGAAAAAATCAATGTAATGTTTTTAAAGAAAATGGCAGATACAGATATCTTATGTGTTTTTGGCTTTCCACAGCTCCTAAATTTTTGGCAAAAATCTTTTAAATCTAGCTATATTAAAGGGAAAGGTCCAGATAGGCCCACCCGCAAAGTAAAGCAACACCAGAACCCAGTGAAGCTCTGGCTGCTACCATGAGTGATGAAGATGAAATTATTATTTATAACATTTTCAAATGTTCATGTCTCTGCTGAATTTCATTAGATGATTACAAGGGAGAGCAATATTGTGTTCTCTGGTTCTCTCCATGCATCCATCTAAACTGTGTTGTACATAAAATTGGTGAGAGTCTTTTTCATCTTCTACAGTATTAAAGTTAGTTTCTTGGGTAGCAAAGCATAATTCCCATATTTTCTCAATGGCTTTCACATAATTACCTGAAGCAGCATTTTTTTTTCTTATACATGTTATGGTGTTGACTCCTAGGAGCCTAAGACACAAGTCAAGAGAAAAGTGGAAATCAGAGGAAAAGGCTGGAGAACAATATAAAGCCCACAAATGCACCCTCCACTCAAAGAATTTCTTTTGAGTATCTAGACTCTGAGATTTGGGTTGTTGTTAGGATCATGTAAGAAAATAAAGCAATATAGATGCTAATTACTTCTGTTAAAAGAAAGAAGGAAACACCTAGGTGCTAGGAATGAATAGAGAAATCAAATCCAGAGATTAAGAAAAGAAAATAAGTAATAAGAAAAACCCAAGCTGCTTTGGTGCTCTGTAGTTTTGAAAAAGGCACATGGCTTCGAGGCTTAGAAATTAGTTAAATACTTACTCAAAGATAAAAGGTTTGTCATCAAAGCTTGGAAAAGTAAAAGGACTGAACCTGAGCCGCTGAATAAAACCTGAATTTGGTAAAGTCTAATTTATACATAATGTATATTTAAGAAACATAGAAAAACAGCAAAGATAATTCCTCTCTAGCATGTAACATAGGCAACAAAAACAAAAATTGAAATAAAAAATATTGGGCTCCCTCACACCATGTCGTGACATTCATATTTACACTCCCTATTGATATAGATTGCTAAAGAAAATAAATTAACACAAATAGGTCCACATCTAATTAAGGCATTTTGTTTTCATAATCCAGGCCAAATAAGAGTCCATAAAAAAGCAGTTCTTCTTAAATAAAACTTCACATTAAAAAATTACATATCACATGAGGAAATGAACCAACATTAAAAATTATCCCTAAATAGTGGTTGAGACTATGCTAACGCCCCAAATGTGGCCTGAGGATTATTTTTGTAAAGATATTAATTAGCAATGGTTCTTAAACTTTTAAAAGATTCTAAAATAAAAACCGAAGTATATAAAAAAGAGAGAATATGTGATACAGAACACTTAAAATATTTACTATCTGGCATTTTCCAGAAGAAAAAATTGCTGACCTGAATTAAAAAATATCTATTTGAAAGTCTCAGAATTTTCTGACTTCTCTGGCTCTTTTTCATTGATGCATAAAAAGTAATTGACAAAATAAAATACTACTTTATTATGAAAATGTTCAGAAAAATAGGAATAGAGAGGAACTTCCTTAATTAAATAAAGAACACATTCCAAAATCCCACAACTTATATTACATTTAATAGTGAAAGATTGAATGTTTTTCCTATAAGAAAGGGAACAAGACAAAAATTACTATGCTCATAACACTTTCAACACAATTGTGGAAGTTTTAACCAATAAATCAAGAAAAAGAAACATTAAGTATGTTGAAAGGAAAGGAAGAAATAAAACTGAATCTATTTTCAGATGACATGGTTGACTCCAAAAAAAAAAAAAAAATTCTAATGAATGTACAAAAAAACCCCTGCAAACTTCCCTAACCTTACACATGAGTTTAGCAAAGATTCAGGATAGAAGGTAAAGATGCAAAAATCCTAATAGCAAACATGTGGAAACAAAAATTAAAAAGATAATACCATTTACAATTGCTCAAAATAGGAAATATTTAGGTGTAAATTTAACAAAATGTATGCAGAAGTTGTATGCTGAAAGCTGTATGATGCCAAAGAAAAAATTCAGAAAGAGTGAAGAAATGGAAAGACATGCCATATTCATGGATTGGAAGAGTCAACATAATCAAGATATGAATTCTCCAGAAATCTAAGTATAGGATTAATAGAATTCCTACAAAAAATCCCAACAAGATTTGCTCTAGAACAAATTAGGTTATATTAAAATGTACATGGAAGAAAGGTAGAAAGGAAGGAAGGAGGGAGGGAGGGAGGAAGGAAAGCAAAGAAGGAAAGAAAGAAAGAATAGAAAAGAAAAAGAACATTAAACTAACTCTCTCACCTTATACAAAGTTAACTCAAAACGAATTATGGAGTTCAGTGTAAAATGTAAAACTACAAAATTTAAAAAATCAGAGAAAATCCTCAAGATTTAGAGCTACACATGGGTTATTAGATTTTACACAAAAGCATGATCCATAAAATAAAAAATTGACAAATTAGACTTCCTCAAAATTAAAAATTTTTCTATGTAAAAACTGTATTAAGGAAATGAAAAGGCAAACTATGAAGTATGAGAAAATATTTGCAAATCTTATGTTTGACAAATGAATAATATGAAGAATATTTGAAATGCTCTCAAAACTCAAGAGTAAGGGGTGGGTGCGATGGTTCAAGCCTGTAATCCCAACACTTTGGGAGGCTGAGGCAGGTGGATCACCTGAGGTCAGGAGTTTGAGACCAGCCTGACCAACATGGAGAAACCCCGTCTCTACTAAACGTACAAAATTAGCTGGGTGTGGTGGTGCAGGCCTGTAATCCCAGCTACTCGGGAGTCTGAGGCAGGAGAATCACTTCAATCAGGGAGGTGGAGGTTGTGGTGAGCCAAGATTGCATCACTGCACTCCAGCCTGGGCAACAAGAGTGAAACTCCATCTCAAACAACAACGACAACAACAACAACAACAACAACAAACTCAACAATAGGAAGACAATATGATTACAAAAGACATGAAGAGACATTTCAATCAAGAGAATATACTGATGCAAATAAACATATTAAAACATATTCAACATCATGGGCTATTAGGAAAATGCAAATTAAAACAATAATAAAGTACCAAACACACCCATTAGAATGGCTTAAATCACAAGTAGTGACCACATCAAATATTGGCAAGGATGTAGATAACTCTGAGTGCTTATACGTTGCTGGTGGCTACGAAATGTGGCACAGCCATTCTGGAAAACAGTTTAGCAGTTTCTTAAGAAAACTAAACACTAGGACCTGCTAACTGCTCTCCTAGGCTTTTATTCCCTCTGAGCGATTCATTGTTATGCAAACATCTGGGAGCTCGGATATTTATAGCAACTCTATTTGCAATAACCCAAATCTGGTAACAACCTAGGTATCCTTCATTGGAGGAATAGTTAAGTTGTGGTATATCCATACTATGAAATAGTATTCAGTAATAAAAGGATGCACATTATTAATGTCTTCAAGAACCTAGATAAATAAGGGAATTATGCTGAGTGAAAAAAAACAGTCTGAGGATTTTATATTATATGATTCCATGTATACAGTATTCTTGTTAGTGGTTGCACATAGTTAAGTAAGGGATGAGGCAGGAGGATAATGGATGTGACTATAACAAAGGGCAACATGAAGGATTCTGGTGGTAATGAAACATTTCCCTGTCTTCACGGTGTCGGTGTCAATGTCAATAGTCTGATTGTGATATTGTACTCTAGTTTTCAAACTATTATCATTGGGGAAAACTGGGTAAAAATATTATTTCTTACAACTTCATGGGAACCCATAATCTCAAAATAAAAAGTTCAGTAAAACAAGCTAAATAATTCACTGTAAGCTGCTTTTCCTATAATCATGGAGAAAGGAAAGTTAATGTCGAACTAAAAAAAAACAAAAAAACAAAAACTGACAGTTGAGAAAGATATATGTAAGTAGATGTTTGCTTTTAATCATAAAAGCAGTTCAGAGGGAACTTAGGCTGTATCAAAGAGGCTGAGAAAACAGGAAAAAATGTACAGTATATTTTTGATGTATAGAAAGAAAGCTAATAAAGCCTATGAAATATTGGAGGGCTGGTATGTTCGCTAAAAACATAAATGCAACAAGTGGACAACTACTTTTGTCAATAATTTGAGACCAGTGTAGTTTCATTTAGGACTTGGATGAAGATGACCTCTCAAGACTCTCTTTAGTTCTATGAGTTTTATGTGCAATAGCTTTTGGTTTTGCTATAGAAAATAAAAAAATGGCTAATATAATTAATCTTGGAACAATACCAAGTAGCATTTCAGTGACAAAAAGTAATGATGATTTTTGAAAGGTCTGACATGAAATACAAAAGAAAGGCTTAAATCCATAACCATAAATGGGACATTGAAATATAAAATACATAATAGCCCGTTTTCCAGAAAAAGATTACTACTCTCAAGATTTCCTGTAAACTACTCAGTTTTACTGACAATCCAATTCAAAAAATATTTTTAAAATTCTGATTATGTTTTAGAGCTTTTTGCTAGATGCTGTAGTGTAGTGAATATAAAACTAATGAATAAAAATGTCTGTCTTTATGCCCAAGGATGTTACCACATATAAATAACTCATTATAAAAGAAGATAGAAGAAAATAAATACCTAATTATGATTACAAAGACAATGTGCTCTATAAAGACGAATACTAAGCAATACATTTTTATTACTCCCTCACTCCTACTTCTCAGAAGATTCCTTTAACAAATCACTTTTACGAGAATCTTGGTCTCTTCTTTTAAGGCACCCAATCTAAGAAGGGAACAAGAGAAACGTATTGTGTATTCTAAAAATGCCAAATACACTTAGGGATGAAGAACAAGCTGTGTGTAAAGTATATGGATAGGTAAACTTGGGAAGGTAGGTTATATTTAAACCACAACTTCTTTGAAGTTCATGTAAAGGATTTGGGATATATTTTTAGAAGCAGGTTTTTGATGAAGCAGGTGCTTTCAAGTCACCAGTAATTGATAAAAATATAAGAGGTGTATGAATGATGGAATCAAAAGGAGAGAAATTTTGGGCAATGTGATCAATTAGAGAATGAATTTAGGTAGCATCAGCGGCAGTGAAGGAGAGAAAGCAGACAAATTTCATAGGAAATTATTGGGTTACAGCAGCTGAATTTAAAATCAGGTTTGAAAATGAAGGAGTCCATATTACTGGGAGGAAGGTGTGGTCTTCAGCTGAGATAATAAGTTGGGGAAAAAATTGAATTCCGATTTTTATACATTTTGGTGAGTGGGAAGAAGACTGTCAAGTCTATTTATAGATGTAAATACAGAAACCATCAAAATTAGAGGAAATTTACAACTATAGAATGGATGGGACTGCCACCACAGAAGTGCCCAGTGAGAAAGCCACTTTGATGAAATTTAATAAATTCATGGGAAAAAAAAATGATTGAAAGAAAGTAGAAAATGTGGTATGTAGCAAATTAGAAAGTTTAAAGAATAAACGTGCTATCTGGTATTGTATAAAGTGGTTTACAAAAAGAAAAAGCGGTTGTATTTAACAGGACGTCATTAGTGATTTTTGATTATAATTTTATGGGTAATAATATGTAAGAAATGTTTTCATGATGTTAAATAGTGAATTTAGGCTTTTTTTTTTTTTAAAGAGTTGGCAATGAAAACAAATATGATAAAGCATCGGAATGGAAAAGAGTAGAAAATTGTAAACCTGCTGTGACTTAAACATATTTGTTAGAAATAACAAGTGAAGATAACTTATATCATCAAAATAATCTCCTCATATTTTTAAAATCATTTATCAATAAAATAATGAAATTATATTTACTTTTTAAAGTGTCACAAGTCTAAGGATATTTGCATCTATAGAAGATGAACAATTTTAATTTTAAATGTGTGTGTTATCAGGGAGTTTGTAATATCTGGTTATAATTTTTATTTCCAGATGAATCTAGAGAGAAGATGAATATTGCAACAGCAAAAATATCTTACCAAATTCCTTCCTGCAAATGATCACTATGAATTTTTTTTTCTCAGATTGGGATGATGTATACACATGTGAACGGTTTTCCTTTTGTTCTCCATATGGATGTTATTATTATTGATTTCTTTTGACTTTAGTTAATTAAATCTCTCTCTCAAATTGAAGGGAAGCGGAAGTGATATCTAAAATCAAAATCGAAGGTTTTTTTTTTCACCAACAAATAAATTTGAAGTAAGCCCACATGTCTCCTACCCATTCCTCTATAAAAACAGTTGTTTTCTTTTACTTCTATCATTCATTTTATGTAATTGATCATTTCATTTTATTGATATGTTCCCAAAATATAAATCATGATGTTTTACTACTCTAAACTCTTCAATGACTTTTTGTTACATTTTAAATGAAAATCTCAAATCCTAACTGCAGCCTACAAATTACTATAGCCTCTCCACCTCTTACAAATCATCTCCTGCCAACCCAACAAACGCCACTCCTGCAACTACAACACTGCATTTCAGAACCAGAATCCTTCTTACTGCCCCTGTAACATGCCAAGTTCTTCCCCACTTCAGGGATTTCAACAGGCTGTATCCACTGCCTGAAAGATTCTTTTATCTTCTTACTATTCAACTGAGTTATAGCCCTCAGGAGTCAGCTAAATGTTACTTCTTCAAGGAAGCCTCTCAATCCAATATAGTTCCCCTCTAATTCTCTCTCATAAAACTCTAATTTCCCTTAATACATTTTCATACTGTCCAAATGTATGTTTATTTCTTGGTTATTTGATGTATATTTCTTTCACCTTTGTACAATAGAGAATAAAGCAATTTTATCATTATATTCTCAGTGCATATCACAGAGCTGAATACATAGAAGATAATAAAACGTATTTGTAAACCAAGTGGATCCTTACAGCAAGGGTCTTAAGTAGAATCAGTATTACCCTAAAATGTTAAATGCAGCTTTATATCTGTATCTACATTTATGTCTACACACATATCTCTCATATCTCTAGATCTATGTATCTATCATCCATCTGTCATCTTTCTATGTGTGTGTGTCTGTGTCTGTGTGTATGTGTGTGTGTATCACAAGAACTGTATACAAAGGAAACAACGCAATACACCTTTGCTAAAGTTGCAAGGCTTACTCCTCCATCAGGAGAGGTAGCTTATGGTAACAAATAGATGCTGTTCCAAGGGTGGTGTTAGTTGGGAAGGTTAGTACATATCTGGACTTACTACAACATTTCTATTCTACCAGAGAGAAAAATATTTTTTCAAAAGGAAGTCACTATGGAATCCAGTCAGGAAGAGGGTAGTAGGAAAGGTTAAAGCAGCAGTGGATGAGGATAAGAAATGTTTTGTGATTGGGGTTAGACACATGCTGATAGTATTCTGTGGAATACTGATGTGGAAGTACAGGGCACTTACCTTCTCATGGCCACAATGGTCCATCAAAGAATTATGAAACTTGACAAACAAATATGTTAACACAATGGGATATTGCACAGTTTGGAAATACTTCACTGAATAACCAAAGTGGGCCAGGTATGGCAGCTCGTGCCTGTAATCTCAGCATTTTGAGAGGTTGACTCAGGAGGATTACTTGAGCTCAGGAAATTGAGATCAGCCTGGGAAACATAGTGAGACCCTGTCTCTACACCTGTAGTCTCAGCTACTTGGGAGACTGAGGTAGGGTGATTGCTTGAACCGAAGAGTTCAAAGTTCCTTTGAGCCATGGTCATGCCACTGCACTCCAGTCTGGGTGACAAAGCTAGACCCTGTCTCAGAAAAAATAGATAAAGTATCATTTTAACTTTTGAAAAAGAAATACAGAATACTAATACAAATTCAAGGTCATGTGCTCAAACTGACCTGAACTAAATAATTCAAACAAAAAGAAATGTCTAGTTTTAGACCTTCCTGAGTTATATGTGGTTAGTCTCAATCACTTTATACCTTAGTTGTCTCACCTGCCAAAAGTAAAGTAATTATAATAATTTTAAAATTCCAATTGTATCTTAAACATAAAACATTGTTGGAAATGTTGAGGTGTTAATATTGTTCATATTTATAGCCTTCCTTAGGAAGAGATGTGAAGAAGAATGGTTCTCAAAGTGACATACTAACTAAAACAATGCAGAACAGGGTTTGCAAAACCACTAAGGAGCTAAATGTGAAAAATTTTTTAAAAAGTGAGAGAAGTAGTACCCTTACAGAACTGGAAAAAAAATTCTCACAGACAAAAAAAAAAAAGATAGGAAAAACAGAAGGCAAATGGTAAAACGACTTAAAAATTTTATTAACAGGAATTATTATAAACTTACTATGTCCTAGGCAGTGTCTTGTTGGCTAGGACAAGCACCCTCGCTCTCGAGGAGCTTACATTTCTCTATAGAGATAGGCATAAGAAAATTAAATTAGAAGTTGATGCCTGCAGGGACAGTATACCATGTTTGTATAATATATAGATAAATTAAGTGGAATGAGATTCTGCCTCTATAGAGGTGTTAGAAGAGAGTTTGGGGAAAAGGAGTCATCTTGATTTTGCTTTGACAACAGGAATTTTTGAGAAAACTAATGGTGTAGAGCCATGGGCAACTGTATAAAGAAATGATGTGAGGTGTGAAGGAAAACAGGAGGATTTGTGCCTTCAGGGTGCTGTTTCTTAGATTCAAATCTCACGCAACTATCAATAGTCTACTGCGTCATAGAGAAACCCCAAAACTTATTTGCATTCAAAACACACAACTGATGCTTATTTGTTGTTAAGTTTGAGCAGTTTGAGATTATCCTTCTGTGCATCATGTGTACATCATAGTTGAGTAGAAATAGGCTATTTCAAATTCACAAAGACTCATTATGTAGATGGAGTTGGATATCTGTTGTTTTCCCAGAAGATCACAAATAAGGAAGTGCAAAGCAACAGGTAGATTTTAAGTTTGTAATATACCATCGATGCCATACTACAAATGATATTTGTAAGGTTTACCTTCTGAGGATAACTTTAAGGAAAAGAGAGATAAGTTTTCTCTCTGGGCGTAAGTCATAGCTGGAGGATAGACTGAAAAAAAAAAAGACTGCTTATAAATGGAGAAACTGTTAGAAAGAAATATGGCATTGTGTACACCTAATATATAATTATAATAACTATTGTGATACAATTAGTTGTCCTTAAGTCAGTTTTTAATATCACGTACTTCATCAAGGTAGTCAGTACTAAGAAATTGCTGGTTTAAATGCAGGCTAAATTCCTAATTAGCTAGAAAATCTTTTCTTCACCAGAGCTCTAATTCTCACACTATAATTAGATTTAAATGTGTAGTATTGATTTGGTAGTAATTAAATCTGTGTAAATGTTACACTGCTTATATTTGGAAACAGATTGAGACAAAAGAGTTGCAAGCTAATTACTTTCTAGAAAGGATTCTAAATAAATTAAGATGAAGCAGATTATGGTATAAAACAAGAGTGAATGTAAAAACTTATTAATTTTTAGAAAAGAAAAATTCTTAAACCAGAAGAGACAAAAAATCATATGTTTCTAATTATTTGACTTTAAAAAATATTCCATACATAAGTGAGATTATACAGTATTTTTATTTCTGTGTCTAGCTTATTCCACTTAGCATAATTTCCTCTAGGTACATCCATGTTGCTGCAAATGGCAGGAGCTCCTTCTTTTTAAAGGCTGAATTGGCCGGGCGCGGTGGCTCAAGCCTGTAATCTCAGCACTTTGGGAGGCCGAGACGGGCGGATCACGAGGTCAGGAGATCGAGACCATCCTGGCTAACATGGTGAAACCCCGTCTCTACTAAAAAATACAAAAAACTAGCTGGGCGAGGTGGCGGGCGCCTGTAGTCCCAGCTACTCGGGAGGCTGAGGCAGGAGAATGGCGTAAACCCGGGAGGCGGAACTTGCAGTGAGCAGAGATCCGGCCACTGCACTCCAGCCTGGGCGACAGAGCGAGACTCCATCTCAAAAAAAAAAAAAAAAAAAAAAAAAAAAAGGCTGAATTACATTTCATTATGTGTATCACACTTCCTTTATCCACTCATCCATAGATGGACACTTCTGTTGCTTTTATACCTTGGCTATTATAACTAACACTGCAATGAACATCTAAGTGAAGATATTTCTACATGGTGCTGATTTCTCCATGGTGCTGATTTCGTTTCCTTTGCTTATATACCAGAAGAGGGATTGGTGTATTTTATGATAGTTTTATTTTTATAATTTTTTGAGAAAGACCTGTATTATTTTCCACATGACTATTATTATTTGGACATTTTCACCAACAGTGTACAAAGGTTCCCATTCAATTACCTCCCACTAGGTGCGTCCCATGACATGTGGGGATTATGGGAGCTATAATTCAAGTTGAGTTTTGGTTGGGGACACAGACAAGCCATATCGTACTTTGGCCCCTTCCAAATCTCATGTCCTCACATTTCAAAACGCCTTTCAATCATGCCTTCCCCAATAGTCCCCAAAGCCTTAACTCATTTCAGCATTTACTCAAAAGTCCACAGTCCAAAGTTTCATCTGTGACAAGGCAAGTCCCTTCTGTCTATGAGCATGTAAAATCAAAAGCAAGTTAGTTACTTCCTAGATATAATGTGGATACAGGCATTGGGTAAATACACTCATTCCAAATGGGAGAAATTAGGCAAAACAAAGCGGCTACACGCCCCCATGCCAGTTCAAAATCCAGTGGGGCAGTCAATTCTTAAAGTTTCAAAATGATCTTTTATTCCATATCTCACTCCCAGGTCACATGGATGCAAGAGGTGGGTTCCCATGGTCTTGGGCAGCTCTACTTCTGTGGCTTTGCAGGGTAGGGTTTTCCTCCTGTCTGCTTTCAGGGTCTGGCATTGAGTATCTGCGGCTTTTCCAGGTGCATGGTGCAAGCTGTCAGTGGCTCTACCATTCTGGGGTCTGGAAGACGGTGGCCCTCTTATAGCTCCACTAGGCGGTGCTCCAGTGGGGACTCTGTGTGGGGGTTCCCACCCCACGTTTCCTTTCCACACTGCCCTAGCAGAGGTTCTCCATGAGGGATCTGCCGCTGCAGCACACCTCTGCCTGTACATCCAGGCACTTCCATACTCCTCTGAAATCTAGGTGGAGGTTCCCAAACCTCAATTCTTGACTTCTGTACACCCACAGGCCCAACACCACATGTAAGCTGCCAAGGCTTGGGGCTTACACCTTGTATTAGTCAGGGTTCTCTAGAGGGGCAGGACTAATAGGACAGATGTATATATGAAAGGAAGTTTATTAAGGAGTACTGACTCTCACGATCACAAGGTCAAATCCCACAATAGGCCATTTGCAAGCTGAGGAACAAGGAAGCCAGTCCGAATCCCAAACCTCAAAAGTAGGAAAGCTGACAGTACAGTCTTCAGTCTGTGGCCAAAGGCCTGAGAGCCCCTTGCAAACCACTGGTGTGAGTCCAAGAGTCCAAAAGCTGAAGAACGTGGAGTCAAATATTCAACAGCAGGAAACAGCCAGTACAGGAGAAAGATGAAGTGTGGAAGACTGAGCCAGTCTAGTCTTTCCAGGTTCCTCTGCCTGCTTTTATCCTAGCCACGCTGGTAGCTGATTAGATGGTGCCCACTCACACTGAGGGTGGGTCTGCCACTCCCAGTCCACTGACTCAAATGTTAATCTCCTTTGGCAACACCCTCACGGACACACCCAGGAACAATCCCTTGCATCCTTCAATCCAATTAAGTTGACGATCAATATTAACCAACACAAATTTACCCCTTGTCAATTTGAACTCATACGCATCTACTGAAATCATACACAATCTTCAAATAAAGACAATAATAAGGTCATAATTACACCTAACATAATACAGGTATCCTTTGTACAACTGCAAGTGCACCAATCCCCAATCCAAATGCTATAACATAAAGTTCATGACACTTAAATGCTGATATGAAGTCAATAAATCTTACATCACATGATAAAGGAAAAAGGAAATAAAATGAAGACATTTTCTTAGAACAAGTGTATACATCCACAAACAGGCTCTTAACAAAATAAGGAGGAAATATTCATAACAATTACAGTCCTCCTGTCTGCAACTGGTCACGTGGTTGTAGCTTGCATTGATGACAGCCTTCTTCTATAACCCATTCTGTATTTCCTTTGCCTTCAGCAAGCACCTCAGCAGGTCGGTGTTTTTTTTTTTTTTTTTGTCTGGTGGAATGACCCAATACTTCATTTCTAATGGATCTGGGTCATTTGTAGTTCTGCCTGCATTGGAATGTTGTAGTTTCCTATTGACCTTAAGCACAAGGCATGGTGATAATAAGAGATGCCCTAAGGGATCTCCTATACTCCACGTATACTCTTCCTTACCTCCATTGTGGAGGAGTAGACTGATTTTATCTTGATTGTCTAGATCAATCACTCCAGCCAACACTGTAACTCCCTTCTTAGTCTGTTGACTTAAAGGTAAGAGGAGCCCCAGGTGGCCAGATGGCAATCTTAACTTCCAGTTCAGTGGAAACATTGTTGTGTCTCTTGGTGGCAACATTCCTCCGTCTGGAACTAAGACCTCTAGGCCAGCAGAATGTAATGTTGTGGGAATAGGAAGGAAAACGTTTGCTAGTGGGTCACTAGGGGTGATGGTGAGTGGTGTCACTTCCACCTCCACCCCTTGATTCCTGGACCTGTGAATCCTGGATATGGGAGAAAGAGTATCATATGCAGGACACTGATTCAGAACATTCACAGCCTTCAAAGTTCTTTCACAGCAAAGAACTTTGCTTCAGTCCTGCAAAGTATTGTCACCTAGATGGCATTGTAATTGTGACTTCAAATGGCCATTCTACCATTCTATCAATCCATCCACTTCATGATGATGAGGAAAATGGTAAGACCAGTGAATCCCATGAGTGTAAGTCCACTGCTGTACTTTAACCATAAAGTGAGTGCCTTGGTCAGAGGCAATGCTATGTGGAATAACATGACGGTGGATAAGGCATTCCCCGAGTCTATGGATGGTAGTCTTGGCAGAAGCATTGTGTGCAGGAGAGGCAAACCCATACCAAGAGTAAGTGTCTATTCCAGTGAGGACAAACCACTGCCCTTTCCATGATGGAAGAGGTCTAATATAGTCAATCTTCCACCAAGTAGCTAGCCGATCAACCCAGGGAATGGTGCCATATCAAGGACTCAGTGATGGTCTCTGCTGCTGGCAAATTGGGCACACAGTGGTGGCCCAGTTTGTTGGTGGTCAGCCTTGGTGAGTGGAAATCCATGTTGCTGAGCCCATGCATAAGTTCCATCCCTGCCACCATGGCCACTTTGTTCATGCACCCATTGGGTGATGACAGGGCTGGCTGGGGAAAGAGGCTGAGTGGTGTCCACAGAATGAGTCATCCTATACACTTGATTATTAAAATCGTCCTCTGCCAAGGTCACCCTTTAGTGAGCATGAGATACAAATATCTTCACCATTTTTGACCACTTAGAGAGGTCCATCCACATACCTCTTCCCCAAATTTTTTGTCACCAATTTTCCAATCATGCTTCTTCTAAGTCCCGATCACCTAGCTAAACCATTGGCTACAGCCCATTAATTGGTATATAATCACACATCATATAGTTCTTCTTCCAAGCAAAGCGCATAATCAGGTACATAGCTTGAAGGTCTGCCCACCGGGAGATTTCCCTTTGCCACCGTCCATTAAGGATGTCCTAGAAAGGGGCTGTACTGCTGCAGCTGTCCACTTTTGAGTGGTGCCTGCATATTATGCAGAGCCATCTGTAAACCAGGCCCTAGTTTTCTCTTCCTCTGTCAATGGATCATAGGGAACTCCCCATAAGGCCATCAGTTCAGGCTGGGGAGAGAAGGCAGAGTGGCAGGAGTGGGGACCATGAGCATTTGAGTCACTTCCTCAAGTTACTTTTGACCTCAGGACCTACTTGAGCCCAGTCATGTGTATACCACTTCCATTTGATTATGGAATGCTGTTGTGCCCACTATAAGACTAAATGGGGCAGAAAGCACCCAGTTTATGACAGGCAGTTCAGGTCACATGGTGACTTGATGACCCATAGTTAAACATTCAGTTTTTACCAAAGCCTAGTAATAAGCCAAGAGCTGTCTCTCAAAAGGAGAGTAGTTACCTGTAGCAGATGGCAGGGCCTCGCTCCAAAATCCTAGAGGTCGCCACTGTGATTCACCTATGGGAGCCTGCCAAAGGCTCCAAACAGCATCCCTATCACCACTGACACCTCAAACACTTTTGGATCTGCTGGGTCATATGGCCCAAGTGGCAGAGCAGCTTGCACAGCAGCCTGGACCTATTGCAGAGCCTTCTCCTGTTCTGGACCCCACTCAAAATTGGTGGCCTTTCAGGTCACTTGATAAATAGGCTGGAGTAACACACCCAGATGAGGAATGTGTTGCCTCCAAAATACAAATAGGGGCACTAGGCGTGGTGCCTCTTTCTTGGTTGTAGGAGGGGCCAAATGCAGTAACTTATCATTTACCTTACAAGCAATATCTCAACAGGCCCCACACCACTGGGCCCCTAGAGACTTTACTGAGGTAGAGGGTCCCTGAATTTTCGTTGGATTTATTTCCCACCCCATGACACACAAATGTCTCACCATTATGTCTAGTGTGTTTGTTACTTCCTGCTCACTGGATCCAATCAGCATAATGTCATCAATATAATGGGCCAGTTTGATAATTTGTGGAGGGGAAAAGCAATCAAGATCTCTGCAAACAAGGTTATGGCACAAAGCCAGAGAGTTGATGTACCCCTGAGGTAGGACAGTGAAGGTATATTGCCGACCTTGCCAGTTGAAGGCAAATTGCTTCTGGTGGGCCTTATGGACAGGAATGGAGAAAAAGGCTTTTGCCAATCAATAGCTGCATATCAGGTACCAGGATATGTGTTAATTTGCTCAAGCAATGACACCGCATCTGGTACAGCAGCTGTAATTGAGTCACCATTTGGTTAAGCTTACGATAATCCACTGTCATTCTCCAAGATCCATCTGTTTTCTGCGCATGCCAGTTGGGAGAGTTGAAGAGGAATGTGGTGGGAATCCCCACTCCTGTGTCTTTCAAGTCCTTGATGGTGGCACTAATCTCTGCAGTCACTCCAGGGATGCGATATTATTTTTTGATTCACTATTTTTCTAGTTAGAGGCAGCTCTAATGGCTCCATTTGTCCTGTCCCACAATAGTAGCCCTCATCCTACCAGTCAGGGAGCCAATGTGAGGATTCTGCCAGCTGGTAAGGCCATCAAATTCTACAATTATGTTTCATTATGCATAGGAATAATATGCTATTTGTTCTATGTATTGAGAGAAGCCTTTAGCTCAATAGTGTGTCTCAATGTTTTTAATCAGTGTATCCCAATAACAGAGAACACCCTGAAATTTGAGAGTACAGCTCAAAATAAGTTCATTTCATGAGCAACCAAAAATGCATATAATTTTGAATTAACTGCAAAAATATTTTGCAGCATTAAATTAGTATTTTAACTTACTTATTTTTCCAAAATGTTGTAATAAAATTAATTAGACTGAAAAGCATTGACATTTTAACTTATTTTTGGACGTTTAAATTTATTTTTAGAACTCCAGCACATAGCCATTTGGCCTAATATGAGAAGCCTGAGCGTAGAGCCAAAGTTCAGTATTTTGTCTCTAAGTTTAGCCTTCCGTAACTGTGTAACATAGGGTAATTTATTCAATCTGTATGAGCCTCACATTTCTCAGTTGACAACAGAGATACAGATTCTTACTTGTCAGCATAATTGTAAATGTTGAAGTTATATGCAAGGTTGCAATGAGTTCAAGTGTAGATTTTTAAAAGGTGAAATCATGACTCTTGTGTAAAAATAAAATGAATCCTTGTCAAAAAATTTATTCAACTCCTTAATTATAAGAAAGATGTTATGAGTGGTCCGAAGAGCTTTTGTGAAGTAGGTATAAGTTGACAAGTTAACAAAGAAATGTTAGGAGTTTTGGGGTGAGTGCAAAACTGATTAATGTCCAACAGAACCTTAAACTCTTACCTCTGGAATGATCAGTTTCACCAGACAGAAATACTCTGCAATTTGAACAGATAAGAATATGCAAGTTAACTTCTGCCTTGACAGATCAATAAATTGCCTCATCAATGGAAAGTCAAACTCAGCACTGCATCGAAAAAAGCCTAGTAATCTCTTCTGCCCATTTTTAATTTTCAGATGAGTCTAAGAGTGAATGGGAATTGGAGAAATAACTGCATTTATAAAATTAATGTAGAATTCATTTTTAAATGGCTAGGGAAAATTTTAAAAATGATAACATTTTAAACATTAAATGTGTATTAATTTTTAGGTAATGCATGTAAACTTTATTTTTCACCACAACTCTGAGTGATATCTTAAGGATTTTTACCATTGTTCAGACAGTGAAACTGAGGCTGGGAATATTATTTATATTTACCTTTCAAAAATATTCTACCCCATCTCTTCAGCTTTTAAATGTATTTAGATATAATCTGAAATCATATTTTAGATTACACATTATTTTACCATAAAAGTAAAATAATAATTGTATTGTGGCTTTACTTCTAGCTACTGTTTTGACCCATGCCTGGTATCATATACAATAATGTTGGCTTTGTAGCCAGAGTACATGAAGATATCAATTCATACAATCTGGCTCCTGAGAATATAAGATATGAAAGACTCCTTGTGGGGATAAAGAAAGGGAGAGGGTGAGGAAGAGAAGATGAGAGAGAAAACTCACTGGTAGAAAAATTCAGAATCGGCGGGTCTCGGTGGCTCACGCTGGTAATACCAGCACTTTGGGAGGCCGAGGCGGGCGGATCACAAAGTCGGGAAATCGAGACTGTCATGGCTAAAACGGTGAAACCCCGTCTCTACTAAAAATACAAAATATATATATATATACACATTAGCCAGGCGTGGTGGCGGGCACCTGTAGTCCCAGCTACTCGGGAGACTGAGGCAGGAGAATGGCGGGAACCCGGGAGGCAGAACTTGCAGTGAGCTGAGATCGCGCCACTGCACTCCAGCCTGGGCAACAGAGTGAGAGGCAGTCAAAAAAAAAAAAAAAAAAAAAAAAAAAAAATTCAGAATTGCTGAGTTTTTGGGGTCCAATTGAAGCTGTTAAATGTTAATTTATACTTTTAACCACCTGCATTTTGGTAGATGTATTTTGTGATGTTTCTGTTTTGTTGTTTTTGTTTTAAGCAGCTCTCAATAGGCTCAGGAGATACCGTGACCAAGACAAGCAGTTGGGTTTTTCTTTGTAACAGCACAGGAGAAGAAAACTTGTAAGGATACAGGTACATTTGCGGACATAAGTGTGAATAGTTGAATGGCTTCTATTTTCTTTGTGAAAAAGGATAACTGGTAGCTACTAAGTGAGGAGGAGCTGGTAGAGCTGGAAATTATAAGACAAAGTTAAATTCTTTCAAGTCTGAATCCAATAACCTCCTCCCTTCTCAGCATCTCAGTCTTCTCGTGAGAATATTAAACTGAAAGCATAAAACCAAGGGAAGAATTCAGAGGAACCTTTTCTTTTGTAAGGAGTTCAAAGAAAGAGAAGCCAAGAAGGAAATGAAAGGCTTAGTCCAAAAGACAGAAGCAGGACCAGGAAAATCAAAGGAGTGGAATTTTAAGATGTAGAAAGGCCAAAAGCAACAAAGCTGCTTGATGCAGGGTTAACGTAGGAGGAGAAAAACGTGTCTCAGTAATGAGGATGTTCTTAGAAACAGCAGTTTTTAACAGCAGTATGAAAGGAAAATGTTTTAAATTTGAGGAGAAAATAATTAAAACAAAATATAGAGTATACTTTTAAAAATTGTTGGTATGTAATTGATATATAAAAACTGTACATATGTAATATATTTGGTTGGTGCAAAAGTAATTGCGGGTTTTGCCATTACTTTTAATTAAAAGTAAGTAACATTATTTTTAATGGCAAAAATCACAATTATTTTTGCACCAACCTAACATACAACTTGGTGAGTTTAGAGATAAGTATAGAGTGCTTTTAAACTATACTTTCAAAAATGTTGAAAAATACATTTATAATAGAAAGAGAAAGTTTGTTTTCTTGATATTTAAAGAGATTTTTTGTGTAGTACTAAGAAATGCATGAATATTTCATTAAAGATGGTCAGAGAAGTTGAACCAGAAATAAAAATGACCAATAATTATTTTAACATACTAGCCCACAACAGTAATAACATAATGAAATGGATGCCATTATTTGCTCTATAAAACTGTTGTTATAAAAGAATGAAGAGTTTTATATGCTACCTTTCAGTTCTAATTTTACATTCTTCTAGGGAGATGTAAAAGGCAATTTTCAATGTATAGGGAAGCTGTAATAAAGTTGGTTAATTTCAATTTTTATATTTTATGTTAAGAACTTTATAAAATATAAACTATTCAAAGAATTTATTTATATACCACAAAAATCTTTGTAATTACCCAATCAAGCGTAACATTGAACAATTAAAAATGACCTAAATGTCTAAAAATAGAAGATTGGGAAATGCTCATATAATGGTATATTAAATATCCATTACAATTACACCTTCAAAAGGCAATTTATTATAATTTAAGAAATCATAATTTGTTATTAAGGTAAAAAAGTCTTAAAACAATAGGTACTGGATCATTCCACTTACAAAAATTAACATATATATACCATCTGGGAACAAATATTACTTGGAGGTATTTCAAACAAAAAGTTATGCTTTCTGTTTGCTTTGTTCATTTCATTCCACATTTTAAACTTTGATTTGTGGTACTTTTATAGTTGCAAAACAAAATTCTTGAATTAAAAAATTTTGCAGTGAAGGAAAAAATAAAGTTAGAATGGTGAATGAAATGAAGATTTAGAATTGAACCTAATTTCTTTGTAAGGTAGCGTTTACCTAGATGTTTTTGTTCCCAGATGGGAGGTAACCAATGGAGACTGAGAGTTGAAGAGCGAAGAATATATGTATTTCATGTGCTTAAAGACAACCAGAATCTTATCTTTTTCACTGATCACAGATCTGTTCTATACACCAAAAATACATTAATTTATTTATTATTTCTCTGTGGAATGTCTTTCGCCATTTCTGTTTCTTAGCTCAATGTCTTCTCCAATTCTTTTCAAAAATAAAATTAAAGTCCTACTGAATTCAGGGTCAAATTAAGGTCACACAAGGCAAAACAAACAAAATGTCTCCCTAATAGCTCTGAAAGATTCTCTCAGGACTAAAACCTAATCTTACGTTTAATGCATTTTATCATCATCAGCTGCAAAATAATACTGAATGATCTCACTGATTAGATTCAAATTTTGGTACTAGAATAATGAAGTATAAACAAAAATGCAGAAATAACTTAGATGTAAAATATAGTTTTATTGTTTCACATTTAATTATTTCATGGTTTCAATTATGCTATGGGTCATATTGTATAAATGAGTGCCCACTGTGGTTTACACTTTGTGTTCTGCAAGTCTTTACTTAGCTCTGTGACCTTTTTAACTTCTCCTAATTTTAATGTGTTCCTTTGATAAAAATGGAGCTGGGCTAAAGCAACTTAATGTGCAGCAGAATCACCAGCTAATGCTACTGTTGTTGCTGTTCTAGGGACCACACTTTGAGAATCACTGAGTTAGTTGACATTTTAGATTTCTTCTAGCTTAGAAACTCAATAAATCTATATGCTCAAGGCAGTGCACTGATATAGTTTAAGGGCACACTGGAATGTTTTAGCATCATTTACATATTTAGACCAATCAGAAGACTGGTCCTAGTCCATATTATGTTGTTATAACAGAATATCTGAGTCTGAGTAAAGAAAAGAGGTTTATTTAGCTTATGGTTCTAAAGGCTTGAAAGTACAAGAAGCACAGAGCTGGCATCTGCTCAGCTTCTGGTGAGGGCTTTTTGTGTTGTGTCATAACACGACGAAGAAAGTCAAAAGGGGCACGGACATGCACGAAGAGCCAAAACTTAAGGGGCAGCCTGGCTTTATACAACACACTCTCGAAGGAACATTTCTGCAAAAACTAATCCAGTCTTGTAAGGATGATAACTCACTCTCTACTGGTGCACGAAGCCATCCATGAGGGATCCACCCCCATAACCAAAACACCTCCCACTAGCCCCACCCCCAATACCACCACAGTGCGGATCAAACTTTAACACGAGTTTTTTTGGGAACAAATAAACCGGAGCACTGCTAAAATCCTCTTTATTCCAGATGTGTAGCATTTATATGATATTCTTTCTTACATGAGGATAAGGAAATCATTTCACACAAAAAGAGAGATAAATAACTTTAGTAAACAGTTTACTTTAGACAATTTACTAGATGCCTTAGTCTTTTGCATATGCTGCTATAACAAAACACCTGAGACTGGGTAATTTTTAAAAAACAGAATTTTATGTCTTACCATTCTGGGGGCTGCAAAGTGTGAGATTAAGGCATAGGTGCTGGCAGGTTTGTTGTCTGGTGAGGTCTCTGCTTCCAAGTAGTTGGTCTCTTCTTCCAAGAAGGCATCTTAACTGCTACTTCTGGAGGGGAATTCTGTGTCCTTATTTGGCAGAAGGCAAAAGGACAAAAAAGGGACAAACTCCCTCCATCAATCCCCTGTATAAGGGCACTTAAGACAATTAATACCATTCTCAATAGAGCAGCCCTGCTGGTCTAATCCCGTCTTAATTGTCCCAACTGTTAAAATACTATCACATTGGCAACACCTGAATTTGGAGGGAATCTATTCACAACATCGCCTTCTATCCCTGCCCCCCCCCCCGTGTTCTCCTTATATACAAAATACGTTTATGCCATTTCAATAACTCCCCAAAGTCTTAACTCATTCCCCTACAACTTTACAGACTCAGTCCAAAATTTTATCTAAACATCATATGGAAGAGATTCAAGGTACAGTTCATCCAGAGGCAAAGTCCACCCCAGCTGTGAGCCTATGAAATCAAACAACTTATGCGCTTTCAACTTACAATGATGAGATATGTATAGGCCAAACATTTTCATTCTGAAAGGGAGAAATAGGAAAGAAGAAAGGAAAGGTGTGGCAGGTCCCATTAAGTCCAAGACCCAACAGAGCAAACAACATTAAATCTTAAGCCTTGAGCTCATCTTCTTTCACTCTTATGTCTCACCTTCTGGACACACTGGGAAGGAGGTGGGGCCTGAGGGCCTCAAATAGCTCTGCCCCCATCTGTGCTTCAGTTCTCATGCATTGAATGACTTTCCCAGGCTAGCATGGCACACTGGTTGCTCTATAGTTTTGAGGTCTCATGGGTGTCTCTGCCCGCACTGCCTAGTAAACATTTTCTTAGTGGGGACTGTGTGGTGGCCCAGATGCCACAGGCCCCTAGGTATTGCCCTATTAGGAACTCTGTTTGAAACTCTTAACCCTTTGGTGGTTCTCTGCCTGGGCCTTGAAGCTATCTGGGACATTATTTTTTGAAATCTACGTGAAGGTAGCCATGCCTCTACAGTCTGTGCATTCGTTGAGTCAAAAGAGTTAGCACCATGATTATGCTGCCAAGATTAATGATTTATGTCCCCCAGAGGAGTGGTCCAAGCCACACCAGGGGTCATGAGGGCCACACCTGGGATGCTGAGGAGTGCTGTGTCAGAATGTGGGAAGCAGAGATCTGAGATGACTCTTGGCAGTGAGCCTGGAGTTCCTACACCCCAGTCCCCTCCTTTATAAGTATTCTGCCATCAAGGCACTAACATCATGGATCTGCAATGAACATGGCTGCCCTGAAGATCTTCAAAATGCCTTTGAAGTCATTCTTCTATGGTTTGATAACTAGCACCTGGCTTCTTTCTAATCATATGAATCCCTTTAGCAAATGGTAATTTGCCCTTGGTCACATCCTTGTTGATCTCTCCTCTACATGTTATACAGTTTTTAGTCTTTACATAGCCAGGCTGAGAATTGTACAAATCTTTATGCTCTGGTTCCCTTTTAAAAATAAAATTTTGTCTTTAAATCATATCTCTCTTCTTGCATTTCACTCTAAGCAATTAAAGGAAACCATACAGTACCCCAAATGCTTTGCTGCTTAGAAGTTTCTTTCTCCAAATAGCCTAGTATATCATCTTTAAATTCTTGCTTTTTACAAAGTCCTAGGACACAGACATAATTCAGCAAAGTTCTTTGCTACTTTATAACAAGGATAACCTCTCCTCCAATTTTCCAGACCTTCCTTCTCATTCCATCTGAGATCTCATCAGAATGGTCTTTAATGTTCATATTTCTACAGACATTCTGTTCACAGCCACTTAAGTAATCTCTAAAAGAATGAAGCTTTTATAATAGCTCTTCTCTTGTTCTGAGCTCTCACAAGAACAGCCTTTAATGTTCCATTCATGACAATATAGGCTTTTCCTAGAATTCACTTCAAGACTATTCCAGCCTCTACCCATTCATTTTTAGTTATTTTTGATTGTAATGTCTCAATACTGGTATCAAATTCTGTCTTTTTGCTTCTGTTTTAAAATACCTGAGACAGGTCAATTTATAAAGAAGAGAAGAGAAATTTGCTTATCACAATGCTGGAGGCACGAAAGTCCAAGATCGAGGCACTAGCATCCGGTGTCTGGTGAGGGCCTTCTTGCTGTGTCTTCACATGATTACTGGTTGAAGGACAAGCAAGGACTAACTTCCTGCATCAAGTTATTTTACTCAGTCATCTAATCCCATACACAAGGGAGGATCTGTCATGGCCTAATCACTTCTTAAAGGTCCTTCCTCTTAATATTGTCACATTGGCAGCACCTGAAGTTTAGAGGGAACACATTTACACTATAGCACTAGAAAAGTACGTTACCTAAACAAATGGTAGAGTTTTAGATGACTTATTTATATTTCTTTTCTGGGAGTGCTTGCTACCATGTTACCACCTAGTAGAAAGTCCATATTTTTTTTATTGTATTGAGTAGATTTGGTATTTCTTATATGAGTTATAGATTTTTTGTGGATTTGATTTTTATCACTTTAATATTGGGAGGACCAGTGTTGGTTCTGCTTTTTCTCCCCAAATAACAAATTTGTTATTCTATCTATCTATCTATCTATCTATCTATCTATCTATCTATCATCTACCAATCTATTAACATAGTTTTGGATTAGGATACAGATTTTTCATTTGTCTTTTAAATTACTTAAACGTTTTCACAAGAATGACTTATTTTTAGTCTGTTTTTCCTTCTTATTTTATTTAATATAGTTATTTACATGTTTATAATTACTGAAAAGACACTACAAATAATAGAATAAACATCTGGGGTATGGGGAAAGAACAAAATGAAAGAAATTGGAAATGTTTTACTTATTTATATCACATCAAATAAAAATCAAAAGCAACCCAACAGCCAAAATAGTCAAAAATATGCAAAAGAAGCAGGCAGAAAATACACATAGGACCTCTATCCCAGAGAACAGACAAAGGTAAACATAAGGTGACAGGACATTTAGGCAGTTAAATGTTTGTTCCTGCCCTCAGAATTGGTTTTCTTTGTTTTTACAGAGACTGAAAGCTAATTTTAATACATCTTTACTATAAAACAAAACATATTTTACTAGGTGGTTAGGAAAGAGTAAGTGCCAACAACAATGCATTGCTGGGAACCATTTTAGAACTGCTCAGTAAATAATACCCTTAGCTCTCCAGCATATTCTAAGCCAAGTGGGATTTGAAACACCACACCTACAGAGTGTACTTGTCATCTAGCTTTCCCACTGAAATGCCAGTGTATAATGGAGTATTGTAACAGAACTTGGCAGGAAAACAGAAAGTGCAGCTCTTTCTTTATGTGATTTTCAAAGAATCTTGTGTGATTGAACTGCATGACTGCCATTAGAAGAAACAAAAGTCACTCAGCTTTAGCACATCACCATAGTAAGAAAATGAAGGAGCCAGTGTTATCATTCAACTAACCATTAGAGCAAGGATTTGTGCAGACCTTCAATTCTTCAGCACAGTAGGGAAAATGCACAATATCCAGGATAAAAAAATAAAAGTCAAGTGGCATTCACCTTTTCACATGCCAGTCTTAGTCTAAAAAACAGAGATTTGGAAGAAAAATTTCTAAGCATTTTCCACAGTGTAATTGCCCCAGATTTTCAGATGATATTTCATTTTGATAAAAGTATTTGTTAGCAGAAATGACTCTATTTTAAATTTTAAGAAAATAATTAACTCAACAACTGACATTTCCTTCAATCATTCTCCACTTCAATTTTTAAATTAATGTTCTTCTTACTCTGTTACTAACTGCAATACAGAAGAGAAAGTTAAAGTTACTTAGATCAACTATTATTGACTCCAGAATGTTTCTTTCCAAACTCAAATATAAACAGTCTTCACACATAAAAGTTGCCAGTTTCAAATTTTCATATTGCTAAACTACTAACTTTATCTTCATGGGCATTGAGTTAAGACATATGTAGTGGGATCAAAAGGTTCCCTATTTTGACAAAGTGTGGTCCATATCCCGGTAGCATCAATATCACCTGGGAGCTTGTTAGGATAAGGATCTGTATATTAATGAGCTCCCAGGTGATCACATTCACATTAAAGTTTGAGAAGCATTGCTCTATATAACTGATGCACAAATGCAAACTAGAGAAATGTGGTAGGGGGTAAGGATCAAGTTTAAACGAATATCCACATTTTAAATTTGCAAGCAGAATATAAGAAAACATATTATAACATAATACTTTAAATTTCTCTATTCTGAGGATACAATTGTTAAAAATAATCTTCATTGGTTTAATTCAGCTATAAACCACTATTCTTTCTAAGAATACAAGTTTTATTATATGTATAAATCAAATATTTAGTTTTGATTATTGAAATGTAAACACAGTGGTACCCTAAATATGTTATTGGTCTCTGTTTTTTCCTTTTTATACACTTGTTCAGTCTTTAACAAGTGTTAACACTATCCTATCTCAATAATAAAAATTCGAGGCATTTTAATTTTTTTCTTGGATTCATTTTCAGGTCCTCTAATCTATGAGTTTATCACCATACTCTTCTGCACAGTTTAGAAACCTGAAGGGTCATCTCTGTATCCAAACTACATTAGACATTTATGCTAAATTAATAATAAGGCACAAATGCTGGTTTCTGCTATAAGAGTCATCTCTTTGTATTTAGAATGCAATAGAAGTGTTACTCTCTGTGACATATGTACCAACTTAATTTAAAATATTTTTCATTATTTTGCTTTTATTGATAGTGAAATGTATAATTTTTATTTTTGTAAGGACATTGTAGTATATCACACGCCAAGATATTTTAAATAGAACAATTCACACATTTTAATTCTATTCTGCTTATGAGGTATACTAATACTCTTAATATGAAACATAACAATTCCATTGGAACTTATTAGAATAATTTAGAACTTATTAGAATAATTTAGAGGAATAGCTCTCACCATGTTTAGCCAAATCCAGGAAACTTTCCCTGGTGTAGCATAACATTTTTTCTGTAATATTAACATTACTACCATAACGAAAAGAATAAAATCTTAGTTTTTTGGTAATGAAGGTATAAATTATCATTTTGAAACATGGTCAGAGAAATATGGAAAGGCACCTTCCTGGATGTGACCTGCTGTTCTCTTAACCCAGTGTCAGCCCCATAACCCCCATCTTCAATTAGTGAAGCAGCTTCTGAAGCAGCCAATCAAGGCTGTGAGATTTGAAAAAAAAACAATATTCTGGTGTTTCCAGACTCCTGAATGAGAAATCAGGCACTGGGCTTGTTCCTTTCTGGGCCTACAGAAAGCTTGGTGTTCAGCAGCGAGTTTAGTAGCAATCATCAGAATTGCATGGAGTCTGCGGAGAGCTTGGTGCTCTGACATCCCTGGGTCCCCCAGAGGAAAGAGGGTAGCTCCAGCCTGGATCTATGTTCCTGGGAGGACCTTGTGGTCTCTCAGGTTTACTGTGGCTGCTGAAAATTTGAATCTGTAACTGAATCTTCTCTATTCCTGAGGCTGATGGATAATATTTACCTGCCCTGAAGAGAACTGGAAACTTTCAAAGAATACACTTTCAAGAAATTGAGTTTAAATATTGCATTGGCTTTTATTAGTAATTCCTGAATTGGGCAGCATCTCATTTAGAAAACAAAACTGTACTCCAATAAGTTGAGCAGTGGAAGTGGGCTTTATCAGCAGAAAGGTACTAAGAATCAGAAATAGGAAACAAAAAGAAAACTGTTGCTTTTAGAGTTATTTGTTTTTACAGGGTTAAAGTAGACGGAACATTCTTGTCATGCAGTTTAGGAAGACAGGGCCTTTTTAAATTGGTTGCTGTGAATCTCCTATTTTTTGAAGAACTAGCTCAGTTTAAAGTTCAGCTGGACTGCATGGTACCTACCACAAGTAAATCCATTGTTTGCTCTGGTTCACTGGGTCCTAGTGCAGAAGCTCATTCCAATATAATGACCTCCCTCAAACTGTATTTAACAGAGGAAAGGTTTGTTGCTAGCATACAGAGTAAGCTCAGGCTTACTGTACTTTCAGAAGAAGCCAGACAGAAATCCAAATATACATTAGAAATAAGGAAAGAAGGGCCGGGCGCGGTGGCTCAAGCCTGTAATCCCAGCACTTTGGGAGGCCGAGACGGGCGGATCACGAGGTCAGGAGATCGAGACCATCCTGGCTAACCCGGTGAAACGCTTGTCTCTACTAATAATACAAAAAACTAGCTGGGCGAGGTGGCGGGCGCCTGTAGTCCCAGCTGCTCAGGAGGCTGAGGCAGGAGAATGGCATGAACCCGGGAGGCGGAGCTTGCAGTGAGCTGAGATCCGGCCACTGCATTCCAGCCTGGGCGACAGAGCCAGACTCTGTCTCAAAAAAAAAAAAAAAGAAAAAAAGAAAAGAAAAAAGAAAAGAAAAAAAGAAATAAATAAAGAAAAATAATAATTCAACTGGAAGTACTCAGCAACTTGAAGGAGAAACAATAAGCAAAACACACAGTTCCTCGTGAAATAGACTTGCTGGAGAAGGCAGGCGTTAAGCTGATAAATAAGCGAATAAACCATTTTAGTAGATTTGATTATAGTAACCAAGGCTATTGGGAAACAAAATACTCTGTGAATTTTGAATATTGAAATTTCAGAAAGAGCAAACAGGAAAGGAAATGGAATTTATGAATACAAAAATATGAGATTTATAAAGTGGATTCATAAGAAAAAAGAAAATAATAGGAAACCTTGAAAAGTTAAAAACTGGAGGAGAAAAAAATCTCTTAAGCAGAATTGATGCTTATCCTGATAAAATTTATAAAGTCTATAATTATAATGATAACATCAGAAACTTCCAGATTAAAGAAAGTTTCTTAAAGGGAAATGAAGAGTTAGTTAGTTTGGCATCAGGTGTCTTATTAGCAACACTGGAAGCAGGAATACTGTGGGAGAGAATTGCTGCCACTCAAAAATTATATTTCCAGCTGAGATATCATTTACCAGCCAGAACGAAAGAGATATAGATTTATTTTGGGAGGAATTTAGAGACTGCATTACACATCAAGGCAAATACCAAAATGAGGTTTATAAGCAGTAAATCAAGACACTTTAATATGAGACTGATGAAGCAGAGAGGAAATACCGGTGAATGACAAATATATAAGGATCATGATAAATGACTGGAATGGTGTAATGTAATGTTACATGAGGATGCCTGATGTAGAGAAGACATAGTGCAAGGAAAACAGTAATTGAAATTAAAAGTAGAAACTTATCTCAGCAGAAGTATAATCTGGTGGGTGGCAGAAATGGAGCATTAAAAGCATTAAAAGGGTATCAAGAGAATAGAGCCTTTGGTGATGCAAAATATAGAGTATTTTATATTTATATAATAATACCAATATATTCATTAATACTAGAAATTTTTTTTAGTGTGTACTATGTACCAGACATTTCGATTATGTCATTGACAACAAATCATTGATGCTTGTTTTTGGTATATGTGCATTTGATGATTATATATAGAAAAGCAATGCAACTGCAAAGAACAGAATAAATTACATATTTCCCTGGGAGGTAGGGAAAATGAATAACAGTTTGATCAACTAGCAAAATAAAGAAAACAGTAAAAGAGGGAAAATTAGCAGCATAAAACAGAAAAAATGAAATCTTCGTTATAATTTATTTATTTTTTTTTTAGAGACAAGGTTTGTTTCCAAGACTTGAGTGCAATGGCTATTCACAGGCACTATACCATTGCACTACAGCCTTGATCTCCTGGGTTTAAGCATTCCTCCTTCCTTTAGACTGACTATGGAAATGAGGAATTCTCACATTAAAAATACTATTTATATTCCATTTTCTGTGGTTATGGTTACATGAATGTGCTTACTTTGTGTAATTTACAGAGATGTATAGTTATAATTTGCCACTTTATGCTTCTTTAGCAGTTAATTTAAAAACACGTAGACATTTTTTAATGGTTGCAGAATTTTGTATCTTACTTTTCAATTCTTTGTTGTTAAATATTTAGGTTTGTATTCAGGTGTTTGTGTGTGCATATGTGTTGGGAGCAAGTCCCCCAAAATCTGGCCATAAACTGGCCCCAAAACTGGCCATAAACAAAATCTCTGCAGCACTGTAACATGTTCATAATAGCCTTAACACCCACGCTGGAAGATTGTGGGTTTACTGGAATGAGGGCAAGGAACACCTGGCCTGTCCAGGGTGGAAAACCACTTAAAGTCATTCTTAAGCCACAAACAATAGCATGAGCGATCTGTGCCTTAAGGACACGATCCTGCTGCAGTTAACTAGCCCAACCTATTCCTTTAATTCAGCCCATCCCTTCATTTCCCATAAGGGACACTTTTAGTTAATTTCATATCTATAGAAACAATGCTAATGACTTGTTTGCTGTTAATAAATATGTGGGTAAATCTCTGTTTGGGGCTCTCAGCTCTGAAGACTGCAAGACCCCTGATTTCCCACTTCACACCTTTATATTTCTGTGTGTGTGTCTTTAATTCCATTAGCACCACTGGGTTAGGATCTCCCTGACTGAGCTGGTCTTGGCACATATGCATGCCATGGACATCTTTGCCCAGAAATCTTGAGCAAATCTTTATTTCTCAAAGCACACATTGATTTGAGTCTAGGATGAAAATTTAATTGACTGACCAAATAAAGACAAGATGTCTGTTTACTATATCAAGGGTCATTCCAAGAGAGTTTTCTAAGTCTAACCTTCATTAAACAAATGACTCTTGTTTCTATCCTTTCTTTCTTTTCTTTTTTTCTTTGATAAAGAAACTTTTCCAGAAAAGAGTCCAAGACCCTGGACCAGGCAGCAGCAGGATGATGCTCCTCCTTTTCAGAATATTTTTTTCAGAGATTGTTGAGCTTCTTCAGAACATGACAACAAATATATCTCCTTTTAAATGAGAAATGAAACGAGGGCAGCAACATCTTGAAGAAGCTGTTTGTTGCTGTAGCTCCATGGAAACAATCACCCACACATGAAAACCCGTCAAGCAGGGAACACTTGACAGAAATGACAAAGTAGGTTTTCACCAGAGAAAGCCTGCAGAAATCTACATGAAAACCTGTATTCCAAAAGGATCATTATGTTCAAAAAAAGTAGATGAATGTGTGGCATCCTAACATTCTCTCTTTGGGTATCTCTTGAAGATGCAAATCAAATTATTTTATCACAAATGAATAAATATCATGTACAAGGAAAGTCATGAGTACAGGCTGATAGGAATGTTCTTTTAAAGCAATTGCAACTATTTCTCCATTTCCAGTTGAATACAGAACAGAACCTGGTGAAAATCCTAACAGTTTCTTTCTGAATGAATGGATTTTTTAAATGCCAGAACCAAAACTATATACTTGCAAAAATCATTCACTAAAATGGTCAATAATTAAGCCTTATATTGTATTAACAATTTTCATAATTTCATCTAGTCCCATTCAAAGCTATTTTAAGGACTATCATTTGTTGCTATTTAAAAATAAACCTAAAGGGAAAATGTATTTGAAGAGTAAACTATTTCTTTAAAATCTTCTCACCAATTGGGTGATTTCATACTCTAGACTGGGACACAGAATTGTTAATAAACTTTTTGAGAGTTAACATATGGAAATAGAGAAGGGATCAATTGCTAAAGGAGCTACTTATTTAGTAGTTAGCAGATACAATTCTCAGCCAGATCTCTCTCCTGAGCTTCAGATATACACATCAAATCTCTTATTAGACTTCTTCACAGCCACCTCAAATTAAACTAGGGTTGTTAAATCTTTGCACTATTGACATTTTAGGTCATCATTCTATGTTGTGGGAGGTTGTACTGTGCATTGTATGATGTTTAGTACCATCCCTGGCCTCTGCACATTACATGTCAGTAGGACATCTCACAGTTCTTACAACCAAATATGTTTCTAGATATTGCCATGTGTCACCTGAAGGGACAAAAATCAACCTTGGTTGAAAACACTGAATTAAACAATGTCCCAGCTGAACTCACAGTTTTCTCTTTTTATTTATTTATTTATTTGAGATGGAGTCTCGCTCTGGCACCCAGGCTGGAGTGCAGTGGCACAATCTCAGTTCACTGCAACCTCTTCCTCCCAGGTTCAAGCGATTCTCCTGCCTCAACCTCCCAAGTAGCTGGGATTACAGGTGTGTGCCACCATGCCCGTCTAATTTTTGTATTTTTAGTAGAGAAGAGGTTTCACCATATTGGCCAGGCTGGTCTCAAACTCCTGGCCTCAGGTGATCCACTGCCTTGGCCTCCCAAAGTGCTGTGATACTGGCATGAGCCACCATGCCCAGCCACAGTTTTCTCTTTTAAAGATGATAATTTTCCTGTGTTCTCTATATCCATGCTGTTGTCTACATCAGAATTCTGGGAGTAATCAATTATACCTCATGAAATTTGTTCCACCAAAACTTCTTTTTATGTGTGTTTTGGGTTTTTTTGTTTGTTTGTTTTTTGTTTTTGAGATGGAGTCTCTCTCTGTCACCCAGATTGGAGTGCAGTAGCATGGTCTCAGCTCATTGCAAGGTCCGTCTCCTGGGTTCATGCCATTCTCCTGCCTCAGCCTCCCAAGTAACTGGGAGTACAGGTGCCCACCACCATGCCCGGCTAATTTTTTTGTATTTTTACTAGAGACAGGGTTTCACCATGGTAGCCAGGATGGTCTCAATCTCCTGACCTCGTGATCTGCCCACCTCAGCCTCCCAATGTTCTAGGATTACAGGCATGAGCCACTGCACCCAGCCTTATGTGTATGTATTTTTATGAACACTACACCATCCATAGCAGAAATACTCAGTTAAGACTTATATTAAATAAGAAAACATCTATTTATTTGTTCTCATTGAACAGATCAATCTCTCACTAGACAGATGAAGCAAAAGGGAAATACTGGTGACCAGTGAATATATGTGGATCATCATGAGTGACCAAAAGGATATAATAAAATGTTCATGAGGATATTTATGTGGATGGAATGTAATTGAAGAAAAAACATAATAATTGCAGTTAAAAGTATAAAGTTATCTCAGCAAAGCATCATCTTGTGGGTAGCAGAAAGAGGAAAGAAAAATCATTCAAAAAGAAAATCAGTAGAAGAGAGGCTTTTGGTGAGGCAAAATTTTGTTTTGTGTTTTTTTTTTTTTTTTTGCCTTTATATCCTAGGTTAAGCTTTTATAATATTTCATTAAGCCCCAACAGCTCTAATTATATCTTTCAAATGCAGTTTATTTATCTATTCTCATTGAATTAATTAATTTCCCTCTCATTAGACAGGTTCACTGTGTTTCAGAGTTCCAAGGAAGCCAAGCACATCAAATTCTAAGTCAATGATTTCCCTTGGAGGTGCAGCACATGCAGCAGGCAGAGGCAAAAACATAGTCCTTACAGTTTGCTCACATCTTAATTTTATTTCACCCAGATCATCGTGTAACTCTCTCAAATAAAACCTATACTTCCAGCCTTGCCTAACTCTATCTATATTATATATTGTAGCCAGAATATTTTTTAATTTTGTCTTCTTATGAGATATATCATATATACACATAAAGCATATGCATAATATAAATAATAATTAGGAATAGATAAATAAAAATAAGAATAATTAAAAAGAAAACATCATCCAAATCACCACCATGTCAAGAAATGGAACATAGCCAGCTCTTCACTGTGCCCCATTGTCTCATGATTCTGTTTTCCTTCTTCTCAAGATAGCATTATCCTAACACTTGTGATAATATCATCCATGCTAGATATTTATGACTTACTCCCCTATGTCTTCATTTCTAAGCAACATGAATACATCTTTCATTTTTAAGTAATCTTGTTTCATTTTGCTTGTTTTTAAACTAACTTTTACATTTTTCTTAAATTTTCAAATATAGTCATATCAAGTTACTCATGAGATCTTACTTTTATATATTCATTTTAGATTTTTAAATTTTTTATGGTTACATGATAGTTGTACATATTTATGGGGTACATGTGAAATATTGATACATACATACAATGTGTAATCATTAAATTAGAATAATTGGGATAGGCATCCCCTCCAGCATTTATCATTTTTGTGTTAGAAACATTCTAAATGCAATATTCTAGTTATTTTGAAACATACAATAAATTATCATTAACTGTAGTTGCCCCATTGTGCTACAGAATGCAGTATATTATTTATTCTAAGTATGTTTGTGCCCATTAACCAAGCTCTCTTAATTCCTTCCTCCCCACTACCCTTTCCAGTCAGCCAATGATAATCATAATTCTATTCTCTATCTCTATGTGATCAATTATTTTTAGCTTCCACATGTGAGTGAGAACATGCCTGGCTTATTTCACTTAATGTCATTCAGTTCCATCCATGTTGTTGTAATGACATGTTTTCATTCTTTTTATGGCAGAATAATATTCCATTGTGTATACATATCACTTTTCCTCTTGTTAATTTGTAAATATCAGTATCACTGTCCTACTTAACATTCCTGTTATAAATATTCTGTGTTCTCATGCATTTATTCATTCTTCCCTGTTTTTTTTAGTTTATGTGTTCTTGCATGAAATTACATTTTTATTGTTATTGTTGATATTCTCTAGTTCATATTTAGCTTCCCTTTTCATTCGTTTTTTTAATTATTATTATACTTTAAGTTCTAGGGTACATGTGCATAACATGCAGGTTTGTTACATATGCATAGTTGTGTCATGTTGGTGTGCTGCACCCATTAACTCGTCAGCACCCATCAACTCGTCGTTTACATTTTAGGATCATGTTAGATTTACAGATCTATTGTGAAGATAGTACAGAAAGTTCTCCTGTATCCTATACCCAGTTTCCCTATTATTAACATCTTACAATAGTATGGCACATTTATCACAACAATCCAAAGTCCATACTTTATTCACATTCGTTTTTCCTAATGTCCTTTTTCTGTTTCAGGATCTCAACCAAGATACTGCATTATATTTAGTAGTCATGTTTTCTTAAGCTCTTCTTGGTAGTGACCATTTCTCCGATTTCCCTTGATTTGATGACCTTAGCAGATTTGATGATTATTGACCAAGTATTTTATCAAATGTCCTTCAAATGAGATTTTGCTGACTTTTAAATGATTAGATTGGGGTAATGTGTTTTTGTGTGGAGGCCACAGAGGTACAGTGCCATTGTCGTCACAGCGTATCTGGGGTATCCATATTGTCAGTATGACTTATTACTGTTGATGTTAACTTTCAGGTTGTCTTTGTGAGGTTCCCTTTTTTCTATACTGTACTTTTTGGAAGAAAGTCAGTATGCACGGTCCTCACTTTAGAAGTCGCAAGTTATGTTGTAATTCTTAAAGGTAGAATATCTGCGTAAATTATTCGAAATTCTTTCTCACAGAGACCTGTCTATTCTCTCCATTTATTTGTATATCAATCACTTATTTGTATCAGTATGAATTCATGGATATTTGTTTTATGCTTAGAGTTAACCTCAAGGGAAACACTGTATCAATAGAGTACAGAAATTAGGTACAGTTCTTTTTGCCTTTTGGAGGGTTATAGACTCCACTCATTTCCAAAGTTACTTAGGCCACCAACTTAGTCTTTCATTCACTTCAGTGAGGTTGTTTTATAAATTTATAATACATTTAGATTATTTTGTCACATTCTGCATTTTATTCTACAGTCCCCTAATCTGTTAAAAATTATTTCTTAAAATTTGCATTTATTAAGGTTTATTCTTCACGCTTTCGTTTCAATGGGTTTGACAAATATCTAATGTCTTTTATTCATGATCGTAATATCACATAAAATAGTTTCACAGTTCTAAAATATCTATGTGCTTCACCTATCTAACCCTTCCCTGACTGCATATTGAATCCCTGGTAACCACTAATCTGTTTTCTGTCTTTGTAGTTCGCCTTTTTGAGAATATAATTGACATTATATACTATGTAGCTTTGTTAGACTGGTTTATTTCATAGCAATGTGCATTTTAGATTTGTCCATGTCTTTTCAGGGCTTTATAGCTTATTTCTCTTTAATGTAGATAATATTCCATTATACAGAATGCAATGAATTTTGTTTTTCTATTCAACTTTTGAAGGATGCTTTGGTTACTTCCATATTTGGGTAATTACAAGTAAAGCTTTTATAAACATTTATGTGCAGGTTCACACACAGCTTTTCGAATCAGTTAGGTAAAAGCCTAGGAGTGTGATTGCTGGATCATATGGTAAGACTATGTTAAGTTTTATAATAAATTGCCGAGCCACCTTCCAAAGTTGCTGTACCATTATTTATTCTTATCATCAATTAATATATATTCTATGGCTTTGTAACCTAGCCAGCAGTTTGTAGCATTAGGGTTTTTAGCTGCCACAATAAGGTACACATCATTGTTTTAATTTGCAGTTTCCTAATGACATATGATGCTGTGCATCTTTTCATATGCTATTTGCAATATGTATATCTTCATTGATGAAATATGTGTTCAGATCTTTGTCTATTTTTAAATTAGATTTGCTTGTTTACTTATTCGTGAGTTTTAAGAGTTATTTTTATATTTTGGATAAAAGTCCTTTATCAGATGTATGCTTTGCATATATTTTTACCTAGTCTATGACTGATATTTTCATTATCTTAATAATGTCTTCATCAGAGCCAAGTTTTTAATGTTAATAAAACTAAAATTATCAGATTTTCCCCCTGAATTTTACTTTTGATATTTTATTTGGAAATAACATCACTAAACTCAAGGTACTTTACATGTTCTCTTATGTTTTTCAAGAAGTTTTATAGTTGTACATTTTGCATTTATTTCAGGATTCATTTTAAATTATTTTTATGTGAGTTGTAAAGTCTGAAGTTCATTAGTTTGTGTACTGACATCTAAATTTTCCAGCACCGTTTGTTGAAAAGACTACCCTTCTTCCATGGAATCACCTTTGCTCCTTTGTCAAATATTAATTAAATATTAATACAATATTAATTTGTGAGGGTTAGCATAGCAAGATACCCCAGACTGGGTGGCTTAAACAACGTAAATACATTTCTTCACAGTTCTGGAGGCTAGAAGTCCAAGATCAAGGTGTTAGCAGGGTTAGTTTCTTCTGAGGGCCATGGGGGAAGTATGTATTTCAGGCCTCCCTCCTTGGTTTGAAGATGGCCATCGTACTCTGGTGTTTTCACGTCAACTTCTCTCCGGTCATGTCTGGTCCAAATTTCCTCTTTTTAGAAGGATGTGTGTCATACTGAATTAAGTCCCATTCTAATGACCTCATTTTAACTTAATTACCTCTGTAGGTACTCTGACTCCAAATACAGTCACGTTCTGAGGAAACAGGGATTAATACTTCACTGTAAGAATCTGGGGGAGCACAATTTAACTCATAACAACTGTATTTGTGCAGATATATTTATAGGCTTTCTATTCTGTGCCATTGATCTACATGTCTGATCTTTCACCAATACCATGCTGTCTTGATTATTGTAGCCTTATAATAAGTTCTGAAATTCGGTAATGTGAGTTCTCAAACTGTGTTGTTCTTTTTCCATATTTTAGTGGCTATTTTATGTCTTTTCTTGTCTACATATAAACTTGAGAATCAATTTTTCAGTATCTCTGAAATAGCTTGCTAAGATTTTGATTGAGATCTTTTTAAATTTATGGGTCAAATTGAGAAGAATAGACATATTAACAGATTTGAGTCTTCCAATCCATACAGAAGGACAAGGACTACCTCTTCACAATCTTTATTTTTCTCAGACATAGTTATTCATATATAGGTAGAGTACATATTTTGTTAAATTTATATTTAGTAAATACTTTTGGGGTGTCATTGTAAATTAAATTGCTTTTGAAATGTCAAATTCCAATTGTTGCTTATATATAGGAATGCAGTTATTACAATATTACAAAGTAATATTACAATATTCACCTTGTGTCATGTGACCTTGATGAACTCATTATTTCTTCCAGGAAATGCTTTTCTTTCCCTTCTGTCAATTCTTTGGGATCTTCTTAATCAACAATCATTTCTTCTTTGAATAAACACTTTATTTTTTATTTTGTAATCCATATACATTTTACATGTTTTTTGTTTGTCTTACTGTATCATCTAAGATTTCCAATATGATATTGAATAAAAGAGCTGAAAGAAGATGTCCTCACTCTGTTCCTACTCCTAAAGAGAGCATTTAATTTCTCACCATCAAGTATGACGTGATATTAGCTGTAGTTTTTTTGTAGATGTTCTTTACCAAATTGAGGATGTTCCCTATATTCCTAGTTTTCTGGGAAACTCCCAGAAAAATGATTAGAAACTCTAATCATTAATACATACTGGATTTTTGTCAGATGATTTTCATCTCCAAAAATCACTAGCTACTAGAACTTGAACCCAAAACACAGGATGGAGATTTTAGAATGGTGGGATCTATACAGTTTTACTAGGTCATTAGATTTTATATTGTATTCTGCTGAATTCCTGTTTTTCCAGCTCAGCTGATTAATATCTCTTTTTAAGTTAAAAACCGTACTGATTTTATTGAAGAAATAAACATAGAAAAGGAAAGATTCCACAAAGCTGATTTAATCATTTTGTTATACGACTTTGAAAATAGCACAATGATTTTATTACTTATATGTTTTGTACACCTGGATATTACTTATAGGTTTTGTACACCTGGAAGTCAGAAGATTAGAGATTTGGATCCAATCTAGAATTTCTCTAGATTTTTCTGCATCTTCTAAGTCTTGGGCTCAAGAGATCCTCTGGCCATGGCCTCTCAAGAAACTGGGACTACAGGTGTGCACCACGATACCTAGGTAATTTTTGAATATTTTGTAGAGATAGGGTCTTACTATGTTGCCCAGCTGGTCTCAAACTACTGGCTTGAAGTCATACCTCTATTTCAGCCTCTCAAAATTCTGGGATTACAGGTGTGAGTCACAGTGCCTGGTTCCTTTCTTATTTTCTTCCTTTATTTGTTTTTTACACAGATACTCATGAAGACTGACAATGTGCCTTTTCCCCGTGAATAGTTCGGAATACTCTTTCCTACACAGAGAGTTTTAAAACTCATCCAAACAGTTGAGGACACTCTCAAGGAATTATAGCAAAAGGTGAATATCAGTGAACAATTCTCCTTCAGCTTGAACTTCTGCATCTGAATATTTTTCTCATTATTCTGTTATGTCTCTTTTCCACTAGCTTTGCTCAGCGAATAGACTCATTAACATCAGTTAATGCCACCTGTCATTCTACAGGAATAAGACTAGATTGTGGAATTCTAAGTAGTGACCTAATATAGGAAAATGTTCTATGTAGAAGACAAAGATAAAAATGATCTATTAGATTTTTAATTTAAATCCTAACAGTAAGATTGTCCATGTAGCAGAAATTAGCTATGGAATAATACTGAGAATCTTCTTCCTAATCGTATTCTTCTATGGTCCAATTCTCTCTCTCTCTCTGAAGAATTGTAGTATAGTTTGTCTCCAGTGCTTTGAAATTTTATGAGGGGTATGCCTTGATAAATGAATGTTTTCATCTACTGTGCTAGACAATCAGTGGGTTTTTGAATCTGGAAACTCTTGCCTTTCAAATGTGGAAATTTTTCTTAGTTTATTGTGTGTGTGTGTTTTGTTTTGTTTTTTTTAAATTTCTGTTTCTGAAGCACTGTATTCAGAATTTGTTCTTCTACAAGCTCATTCTCCAATTGAAACTTTCCTCTATTTTCCAACAATAAAAAAGTTTTTGCTTTACTTTCTGAAAGATTTTTCAAATTTATCTTTCTCTCTTTTCATTTGAATTTGTCATCTCTGTTTTCATTTTTATATTTTAATTTATAAGAGCACTTTTAGTTTTCTGAGTTATTAAAAATTTGTAAATTTGTATTCCATTATTTTTTCAATGAAGGAAAATCTCTCTCTCTCTCACTCATTAATTAGTGACAGTTTTTTTTTTTTTTTCATTACTTCAACCTGTATAACCTTTTTCCTCAAGTTGCTGTTCTTATATTTGTTTATTTTGGTCTCTTTTATAAAAGAGTTTTTTCTGAAACGTCTGGTGATCACGGTGCTCTGTTCATATTTATGAATAGGCATTAAGTAACTTATTAGAATTCTGTACACATGAGTGCAGCTGGTTAACCATGGACTTTACTACAGCTGATAAGATTTCTCAGGAAAGAATATTACAGGTTCAAAATGATCTGTCCCTTTCTGGGAGCTGAGTGGATTACCATGGGGCATGTAGACTCTCATTTCCTGTCTTTCCAATATGGCATTCCCATGCTGCCTTGTGTCTTCCAATACAGAGACACTGTGCTTTACTTTCTTCCTTGTTTTCTGTCTGGTAAGATGGAACATTTCACTCTGCCACAAGATTCTAGTGATATGGGGATCTACTTGTTTCTTTGAATCTAGTGATATGGGGACCTAACTGCTTTTTAGAAGACTTTCAATAATCCTATTGTTTTAATCCAAACTTTCATGCTTGTTTTCAGCCTTCCACAAATTTTGAGGTTCCATATAGCTCTATAGTACTCTATACTATCTTATTCCTTCAGTTTTCTTTCAGTGTTCTAAGATCTAGTTCGATTAAAGTTCACCAAAGATTATGTTAAGAACCATGTCAACCAGCTAGATAGTTCTTCAAAAGAGTTCTGAGCCCTAAATTGTAGGCATGGAGTGTTTTATATACCGAATCAAATATTCACATTCAAATTTATTATCAACAAAAGTCAGGAACACACACACAATAACAAAATATATTGATATACCATTTGTGTCTTACAGATTGTCTATTGATTTCCATGTGATAATTTATTTAGACTTAAAAACTATTTCGGCCGGGCGCGGTGGCTCAAGCCTGTAATCCCAGCACTTTGGGAGGCCGAGACGGGCGGATCACGAGGTCAGGAGATCGAGACCATCCTGGCTAACATGGTGAAACCCCGTCTCTACTAAAAATACAAAAACTAGCCGGGCGAGGTGGCGGGCGCCTGTAGTCCCAGCTACTCCGGAGGCTGAGGCAGGAGAATGGCGTAAACCCGGGAGGCAGAGCTTGCAGTGAGCTGAGATCCGGCCACTGCACTCCAGTCCGGGCGACAGAGCAAGACTCCGCCTCAAAAAAAAAAAAAAAAAAAAAAAAACTATTTCAGAATTGATTTTAAAAGATATAAATTATAAGTTAATCAAAAGTTCTTATCAAACTAGGTATATTACAATGACCTAAAGTAATATACTCCTTAGATAAACATTTCTCTAATGCAATTAATCATGACACAGTCAAATTAAATGATTCAAATAAATGATTTAGTATCACATCTTTTAGATTAATCTCAATGTCATTTATTATTAAACTGCATGTCCAATAAATTGCTATGTGTATTGCCAGACATGCAATTATAACTTTGCCCTAATGTTTCTCTCTGTCCTAAAGGAGGCAATAATTTAAATATTTGATTAAATTTATTCTACTTTACAGTTGTGGTTTCTTTTTCTTGGTAAAGGAAACAAAACAGTCTTATTAGCTATAATCCTTATTGTCAAATTAATGAAAAGTTTTAACCACATATATTAATAGCATTAGCTATAACTGCAAAGTGAGCAAATATAAACAAAACAACTTAATATTTTCTTTTATAAACACAAATATAGAGTTCCTTCTTTCTCACATTCAATGTAATTTTCACATATAAGATTATCTGTAAATGTAATTATATTTTCTGATTATATATCAAAATTTCAACTCCTGCATATTTAATTCTGGGCATTTATTCCTTTATTTTTTCATTTCTATTAGTGTTCATTTAGAAAAGATTATTTTGATATGATATATATTCATACGTATTTTATAAAATGAAAATAAAATGGAAATAAAAAATAAATTTAGTTGGATCTTTATGTAGTTTAAATTTTCAGATTTTATAATATGTAGACATACTTTATAATGTAAGTATAATTATATTTTAGATAATGTAGATACAATTTAAAATATGGATTAATTTTATAAAATATAGATTATAAGAAATAAAAAATTAATTTATTTAATTAGATATTTATGCAGTTTAAAGAGCAGAGGACTTGCTTCAGAGGACTTGGTTCAGAGAGATTAACCATTATGTAGATGTGATAGAGTCAACACAAAGTTAGTTTGTGAGGATTTCCATGTTTATATTATTCATAGTGTTCTTCATGTACTAGGAGATCAGTGAATCTTCTAAAACTACGAACCTACGAACCATCATAATTAGATGTTTCAAATCAAAGAGGAAGAAGGTAATTACAATGCTTATATAATCAGAGATGTCAGTTTCTTTTAAGGAATGTCATTGTCTCCTATTATATTCTCATATCCAAATTTGAGCTGGAAAAATACATAAAATATCTGTTTAGTATATGCATAAATATGAGAAATACTATTATTACATTTTAGACAACAAATGGTGCAACACTGTAAAATCTGGGAATATGGAAAAATAAAATAATGGTCCTGGCTTTTCATGTGGAGATATTTTTAGGCTGCAGTACACTTTTGTGATCGCAAAGGAAGCAAATAGTATCTCCGAGCAAAGATAGAAATTGGAGCTGGCCGGGAGCGGTGGCTCAAGCCTGTAATCCCAGCACTTTGGGAGGCCGAGACGGGCGGATCGCGAGGTCAGGAGATCAAGACCATCCTGGCTAACACGGTGAAACCCCGCCTCTACTAAAAAATACAAAAAACTAGGCAGGCGAAGAGGCAGGCACCTGTAGTCCCAGCTACTCGGGAGACTGAGGCAGGAGAATGGCGTAAACCCGGGAGGCGGAGCTTGCAGTGAGCCGAGATCTGGCCACTGCACTCCAGCCTGGGCGACAGAGCGAGACTCCATCTCAAAAAAATAAAAAATAAAAATAAATTGGAATTTCACATTACTAAGGTAACTGAAATGTAAAGGCAGGGTATCAAAGAAACAAAATGTTACACAAAGTCAGAAATATGCATTGGAGACTCCTTGATTGGTTGGCCCAATTCTAAGTTGCACCTTGACAGGGAGAGGCTCCACAGTGAGGGCAAAACAGCACCAGGGAAGGAATGGCTGCCGAGGAACAGTAACTAGAGGCATATGAGCCATGTCCTCATGCTGTCTTTCCTGCTCTCAGGATTTGCTGGAGCTAACCCAGGAAGTCCCCTGCAACAGTTGCAGCCATTTTACACTTCCAAGAACAGGGCAGGAGATGCTCTTTTCTTTATGTATTTGGTATCATCATACATTTTCATTTTTCCATTGATGTCTGTGAAATCGTATCTCATTACTATTTGGCATTTTATTAATTTCTCATGAGGTTGATCACATTTACATGTTTGTGGAACATTTCATTTATTCTATAAATTGTCTATCAGTATTTCCAAATTATTTGTTTCACAGTTTTTTTCTATTAGGTTTTTGTCTTTTCTTACATTTTTAAGAATTCTTTATATATTCTACAACCAAATATTTTACAGTTGTAAGCTTGAAAACTCCTTTCAGCTCTGAAGTCAAAAATGCATTATTTTTTCCTAAAATATTTAAATTATTGCCTTTTACATTTGTGTTTTTAATTCACATACCAAGTTTTATGTATCATGCAGAAGTTCCAAAAATTGCTCAGTTTTTCACTAACTTTTTTAAAGTAAAAGGGATCTTTCATAGTTTCATTTTATTAAGTGGTTATAGCCAAACAACTTAGTAGTAGTTTGGTGTCTGACATTACTGCTGTGTTTCTCTTGAAAACTTAAATATTCCACAGCAATCTTAATTCTTATTAATTGATGTATTGTGAGGTAGTGATCTAATTTATCCATTTCTGGGATTGATACTCATGTATCCCAGCATTATTATTATTATTATTAATATTATTATTATTATTATTATTTTACGAGACGGAGTCTCACTCTTATCACCTAGGCTGAAGTGCAATGGTGCGATCTCGGCTCACTGCAACCTCCACCTCCTAGGTTCCAGCGATTCTCCTGCTTCAGCCTCCCAAGTAGCTGGGATTACAGGCGCCCGCCATCAGGCCTGGCTAATTTTTGTAAACATGTTGTTTTCAAAACCTTCTGGGTTCTTCTTGCCTTTTGATTTTCTACATGAATTTTGGGTGGAACTTCTCATGTTTCATAAAATCTCATTCAAAATTTAGTTAGAATTACATGGAATTTACAGATTATCTTACAGAGAATTGGTATCTTTATGATATTGACTCTACCAACAGGGAAACATTCCTTAGCCCCCTATTCTTCTTTGCTGCAGATTTACCCAATTTTTTAAAACAAGTATATTTACTTCACTCTTTTACTATTTTCTTGGCAGTTGTACATAGACTTTTAGTTTTAGAATATAAGGAGTTGCCTTATAAGAAGCTTACAAACCACTTACATGTACATGTTAAATATTGAATACCTGCTTCTGTCAGCAGACATAACATTTACTTCAATTGTATTGAATTAAGCATTCCTTTGCTTTCCAATAATTATTTTGGTTTTGGAATTACATTTTAATCTTTTATGTGTAAATGTTGCTTAAATTTTGATAGTTTCATGGTTTTATGAACCTGTACATCTCCACCAATAGCACTGTTTTAGTACTTCCTCAGCTTGAGCTGCTAACCAAAACTTATATGTGAAGAATAGTACTTCTGAGTAAAATTAGCACAAAATATTTTGATTCTGGTTCCTTCAAAATCACTTTCATTATCATTATTTCATTTATTATTATTGCTGAGTTCATCAAAATCGCATCTTTTCTTGACAAAAATTCTAATGAAGCTTATTTTGACATTATGAAATTAGGATTAAAAAATAATAACATATATTTTACTTCCTTAATTTAGTCAATAGTAGTAAATTATACATAATAAAAATCAGGCTTAACTAAAATTTAAATAATTTATAAGATAAAACCACAAAATGACCACATGTTTTTAATTTCTTTCTTTTTACACTTTAATTTTTTTAAATTTTTAATTTTTATGGGTACATAGAAGGTGTAGGTACATTTACTGGGTACATGAGATATTTTAATACAGGTATACAATGTGTAATAGTCACAGCATGGTAAAGGGGGTATCCATCACTTCAGTCATCATTTATTTGTGTTACAAACATTCCAAGTTACTTCCTCAGTTATTTTCAGTTATATAAAGTGTATATAACTGAGTTATATAAACTGTAGTACTTTATATGACTCTATATTTATATAATTACTTTATACTACTCAGTTATACAAAGTGCACTACAAATTGTTGCTGACTGTAGTCACCTAGTCCTATCAAACACTAGGTCTTATTCATTCTTTTTTTCTAACTTTTATTTTAAGTCCCGGGGTACATGGCACAAGACGTACAGATTTGTACAGATTTGTAACATAGGTAAACATGAGTCATGGAGTTTGTTGTACAGACTATTTCATCACCCAGGTATTAAGCCTAGTACCCATTAGTTATTTTTCCTGATCCTCTCCCTCCGCCCACACTCTCCCCTCCAGTAGGCCCCAGTCCCTCTATGTCTGTGTGTTCTCAACATTTAGATGTAGCCAACAATCATATGAAAAAAGCTCAACATCTCTGATCATTAGAGAAATGCAAGTCAAAACCACAATGAGATACCATTTCACACCAGTCAGATAGTTATTTTTAAAAACACAAAAAATAACAGATGCTGGCAAGATTGTGGAGGAAAAGGAATGCTTATACACTGTTGGTGGCAGTGTAAATTAGTTCAGCCATTGTGGGAGACAGTGTGGCAATTCCTCAAAGACCTAGAGACAAAAATACTATTCAACCCAACTATCCCATTACTGGGTATATACCCAAAGGAATATAAATTGTTTTATTATAGAGACACATGCACACAAATGTTCATTGCAGCACTAGTTATAATAGCAAATACATGGAATCAACCTAAATGCTCATCTATGAATGACTAGATAAAGAAAATGTAGTATACATACACCTTGGAATATTACACAACCAGAAAAAGGAATGAGATTATGTCTTTGCAAGGACATGGATGGAGCTGGAGGTCATTATCCTTCAGCAAACTAATTCAGAAACAGAAAATAAAATGCCACATTTTCTCATATTTTAATATACTTTTAGATTACAGCTGACAAGTTGACTCTGAAATATCACATGCCATAATACGGTCCTACTTACTGCAAGCAACTGGACACAGTTCATGTAAGTCACTGCAAATTGTATAACACCTGAATTGTTCTATAAACTGCAATTCATTGAATGAGATAGATATGCTAATTACATGTTATACTGTTCCATAAGTTTCTAAGTGCTTAATATTAATTTATGTACTTAACTTGTCATGGCTCAGTAACAAACACTTTATGCAAAGCATTGGTCCTTGAACTACACTTTAAATGCCAGTAGATAAGAAAATGCAGACACTGTATATAGGAATAACAAAACCAAAGACTTTTATTTGAAATAGATAACCATTCTTTTGGTGTATGTGCAATTCAAACATTGTGGTTATATGAACTAAGACTTTCTTTTTTCAGCTTTATTATCTGAAAACGCAATGAAATGATATACAACTATGAAGGACTGTATGACAGTAACAGTGGTTTGATATTTAAATTTTGTGTTGGAATGTGTTTGGATGGTACAGTTCTGAAGACAGGAAAATACTCTGGAGTCATTACCCAGATTAAGGAGCTTGTATACTTCCTTAACTAAGATAGTATTGCTATAAAAATAAAGTCAGCTAAACTAAACAGTGAGCTAAGTGGCATCATAAAAATTGTGAATTATGTAAATTCTAATGTAGTATATTAGAGAACATTCTCCATGTTATTTAATAATATGGAATCCTATCAAAAACAACAATCATGTCTCATTAAGGAATAATAACTGTTGAAGGGACTGGGGGGGGGGGTTGCTCACACTTGTAATCCCAGCACTCTGGGAGACCGAGGTAGGTGGATGACCTGAGGTCAGGAGTTCAAGACCAGCCTGGCCAACATAGTGAAACCCCCTCTCTACTAAAAATTTTAAAAAAATTAGCCCGGCATGGTGGCGTGCGTCTGTAATTCCAACTACTCAGGAGGCTGAGGCAGCAGAATCACCTGAACCCAGGAGACGGAGGTGGCAGTGAGGCAAGATTGCACCATTGTACTCCAGCCTGGGTGAAAAGAGCTACGCTCCATCTCAAAAAAAAAAAAAAAAAACCAAAAACTGTTGAAGGAAAATATTTTATGGAGATCTGCTTTTGATACAAAACCAGAAACCAATTTGGCCCTATGTTTTTAAAGATGTAAGTTGCACCCTGACTTGCTTAAGTGTCTGTTGTCTTGATTATTTGTAATGATATTAATACTTCCATGTGAGAAAAAGTACAATGCTTTTCAATGACAAATATGATCATAGGGCAACAATAAAAATAAGAAGCTTGGAGAACAAGGTGTCTGCAAATTATTATGACACATTTCACAACATAATTACAATTTTTACCAAAGTACGAAAAATACATGGTGGTGTACTCTAAGAAAAATTTTTACTGAGTGTCTTAGAACTTTGATAGAAATATTTAAAATTTACATTAAAAGTATATACAGATGTAGAAAATCTATTGATCTGTACTTCATATTTTTTATCAAAGCATAATTTAAATTTATTTAAATGTCACAAGATACATTATTGTAATTATGGGATTACTTAATTCAGTTGGGAAAAAATTTTAAATAAATATTGTGGCATTTCTTTAAAATATCTTCACTTTGATTTATCTACTATGCATCTTATTTAAAAGAAATGAAATAATTTAAACATACATAGTTTCCCAAAACAGTGCTTTTTCATTCCAACCTAGGCCAGATAGATTAACAAGTTAGTAAAAAAAACCACAAGCTTATTTGTCGCCTTAAATACTTTAAATATTAAAGTTCATGGGATTTATTTAAAATGTGCATGTAAGGATTTTATACAGATGTATCAATAGTTATTTCTACAATTATAATACACAATAGACCTCCTCAATACTCAGTGTCTTCAAACAATAAAAATTTGGTTTTGCTTATGAATTTAAGTTTGGCTTCTTAGGTTTGAAAAATAATCAGTGTACTAGATGATGGCCTATGGGATGCTGAGCCAGCTAGACCAATGATTTTAAAGAAAAATACCAAATTGCAGGAAGCCCAAGGAAGTCATAGAAAGTTGGGCATATTATTGGAAAGAATTAGAACACCTATCAAAATATCTATCTGTCAAGAGCCAGGACTGTCAGAGGCTCAATTCATACCAGAAAGTGTAGACATAGTCTTTCTAACAGAATCACAAGTAAAGCTAAATTTTTCAATCAAGGATTAAAGGCCCTGTCTGTGAGTGAGAAAGTTCCAAATTCCTTATTCTTACGAGTATATGAAGCACAGCCATTTTCTGATATAACCCACAGCACTCAGACTTAGGAAAAAATACACCAGAGGTCATCAAATTAGTAGCCAAATTAACCACAATTAAGTGAATACATGAACCAAGTCGAAATAAATATTCAGAACCTCTATAAATGTAGGGACAGCATAAGTTAAGAAAATATCAATGAAGTCCATATAACTTACAGAAGAAAGACAATAACTCTATATAGCATAACAACTACTAAAAACATTGAAGACTTAATATATGCATGGAAATGGTGCCATGGGAATAAAACTATACCTTTAAAGCTAAGTTTGATGAATAAAAGGGAAATTAGCAGAATACATTTAAACCAGGCATTTTTTTACACTAAGCTGGATGGAAAAGCTATATAGAAGGCACTGTTAGATACAGATGTTCTCAAAGAGTCAGTGGTTGGGATATTGACAGACAAAATGTGAAAAATATCAGGAAATGATTGAAATATAATTAAATTGGTGTGTAATTGTGGATTCAAATTGTGGGGTGGCATATAAAACAGTATAAAATAATAGTTACCCCAACAAATAAAAGCATTATAAGAATCTATATTATTAGGGTTGATTTAAAAAGTATATAGGAGAGAATAAAATTTAAAAGATCAATGAAGGTAGGATAGAGAAAATGGGAAGGTATCCCTCTCCCCAGGCTGGCTTAAATTGTACTTATCCTCTGATATAAATTAGGGATTTAAGAAAATAGTAAAATAATAGAGAAATTTTAAGAAGAAGACATAATTGAACACACCATGTCACTATATAATTCAAAATTGTAGCTTATTCATAAAAAGCTTCTGTGAAATGGAGATCTGTCATAGACAGAATTTTATTACAATTTTATTGCAATTTTAGATACAGAAATCTAAAAAATGGTAACATAAAGAGCAAGATCTATATGAAATATGAAAAAGTAATTGGTGAGATTTTTATTACAAGAAATACATATCAGTAACATACTTGTCATGTTCTTTGCAATTTTATATTTGAAGACTACCAACATCAATTCACATTCACATGAAAAGGTCCCAATATTCTTTCAGTGGACAGCCCCACCTTATTTCAATAGGCCGATGATAGCAAATAATCTATGTAGATAAATGTAAATATAATAGACCGATGATATTGCAATATAGAAGAAAATATAGAAAATGTATAAGAAAGTCTAAAAAAACAATAAATCTTTACAAAAAGGAAAATAATTAATGGTACAAGAAAAAGTACAACTGGCAGAAACCTGTTAAATTCTTTAAATTTACTTGATCTTCCAAGGGAACAAAAATAACTATCTTAATGAAACAACAAAAAAGAAAAAGAAATAAATCATATCTCAAGATAAAGTACAAAAATTATGTATTTTTTTAACCTCTCCAACAAGATTAGGAAAATTTTTGTGAAAACAAAATTTTGAAAACGTTTTCCTCATATGTTTTCTAAATTGTTTATTCTCTCTCCTTCTCTGTCAGGAATACCAGTGAGTTATAGAGTTGGTCTGTTTACAGAATCCTATATTTCTCAGATTTTTTTCATTTTTAAATATTCTTTTGAAATTTTTGTCTGACTGAGTTGGTTTAAAAAGGTGATCTTCAAGCTCTGAGATTCTTCCCTTAGCTTTGTCTATTCAGCTGTTAATATTTCTGATTGTATTATGAAATTCTTGTGGTGACTATTTCCATTCTACAAGTTCAGATTAGTTCTTTCTTAAAATGGTTATTTTGTCTTCCATTTCTGGGATGATTTCACTGGATTCCTTGCACTGGGTTTCAACTTTCTTTTGAATATCAATGAGCTTCCTTGCCATCCAGATTCTGAATTCTGTGTAAGTCATTTCAGTCATTTCAAATTGGTGAAGGCCCATGGCTGGGGAAGTGAGGGGACACTCTGACTTTTTTAATTGCCAGAATTATTGAACTGTTCTTTCTTATCCAGGAGAACTGGCGTTCCTTTAACTGTGGTATAAGTTGGGGATAGTCAGTTGACTTCATTTCTGGGTGTTTTCAGAGAGTCAAAGTTCTGTCCGAATTCTTTACTTGTGGCTGAATTCTTGCCCTTTGTTTTCCATGGAGGGTACACTAGCAAAGTATTTTTGGTGTTGTAGTTTCAGCTGTGATTCCGTAATGGCAGGTAGATAGGCTTTCACTCAGCCAAGTGACTCCTTTGTATTTCCTTGCATTTGTGGCCCTGCTCTGTGATGTGGTGAGGAGAGAGGTGACTTCCTCACCAGGTCCGCTCTAGAGCCTTGGAGAAGCCCCTTTTGATCACTGGTACACCCATGTTCTTTTGTCAGGTGTTCCAGGCCACAGGGCTCCCTTGGTCAGAGACAGCAGCGGGGAGACAGGGCACGTCTGTTCCGGATAGCCCTGTGGATGGAGGCATGCCTCACTCTCACAGAAGCGCACAAGCCTACGTGGCTCACCTGGCTCAGTGCTCTGAGAGTGTGGGTTCCCCTCCCTCTTGAGTGCCAGCCACAGGTCTCAGCTTGGCACTCCCTAGCTGCACAGAGCAGCCCTGGGATGAGCTCAGGCTTTTTGTCATTCTCTCGCCTCCTTTTGTTATTTGTTCTCTCCTACTGCTTGGGGGCAGCAGTGTCGGGGGCCATGGCAGCTGCATTGACAGAGGACCTGTCAGTGGTCTATGTATGGCACTGCACCGCAGAGTAACACAGAACTGCCACTGACTGAAGTGAGCAGGTGTGGATGGGGCAGCTGCACTGTGGGCCCTGGCAGGAGCCCTGCCTGGTGAAGAGCAAGGAAGTCAGGGGTTCACAGGAAAACAAAGTGGCCTCCTCTCTATAGGGCAGCTGTGGCATTCTGGAGGTGCCAGCAAAGCAATCAGGGTCTTCGTTCCCTCCCTAGCTTGGGGGAAGTGACGACTGGTACCTTGGCAGTGGCAATGACAGAGGGCCTGTCGGTTGTCTCTGGGAACTCCCGCCCACAGAAACACAGAGCCCTCTCAGACTGAAGTGAGCAGGTCGGTGGACGGCAGCTTTGGCATCCCAGGTTAGGAAGTCTCCAGCGAGGAGACAGAGGAGCAAGGACCTACATGGAAAACAGTCTGGCTGCTTTTCTGTTAGGCAGTTGCAGCATACTGCAGGCCCACAACTGTTCTTGGGTTCTTGGTTCGTTCCTCAGCCTGAGGACAGCAGGGATAGGGACTGTGGCAGTGGGAATTGCAGTGGGACTGTCAGTTATGTCTGGGAGCGCCGTCCCACAGAAATGCAGGACTGTGACTGGCCAGAGTTTCTCAAGCCAGAAGCGGGGCTGTGGCCAGACTGTGCTAAGGGCTAAGGTCCTAGGCCAGTGGGCCTTCCCCGGTGAGGTGCAGGGGAGGTGAGGCCTGCAGTCCGGTAGCTCCTTAACACCATAAATGTGGCCCATCTCCTGTTCGAGAGAGCTCACCTCCTCGTGTTGACGTGGCTATGGCAACTGGCACCAGGATGTGCCAGGATCCAAGGCCCATGGGCCCCACATGGGCTTGAGCAGTGGTCCTGCCCAGACTCCAGGAAGTTCTCTGTGTCAATCAGGAGATGGAGGTTCAGGAGGATTTCTCGTGCCCAGGATTACAAAGGACCATGACAGAAGTGTGAGTCCCCAAGGCCCCTAGCTCACTCATCATTTCCCCGTAACAGGGAGCCTCCCCTGGCTCTGCGCCCATCCTGGGTGGGCAGCTGTCCTGCCTGGCTCTTCTCTGCTCTCCATGGTCACCATTGCTCTCTTGATGAATCCCAGCTTGGTTTCCCGGACGTTCCACTTGAAGAGCTAGAATTTACTTGCTGCTCTCTCTCTCTTTGAGGCAGCGATGCTTACAGCCACCTTGGTGCTTCTCCAAAGCTACTTCCTGTAACAAATCTTTTTCTTCTCTGTTATGCTCTAGGTCAGTTTCTTAATCTTACTTTGTTATTCATTACATCATATTAGAGTTTAAATTCCTAAGTGCTCTTGAAATTTTGATTACGATTTTTATTTAAGATTTCTATTTTTATTTGTTTTCTTCACGTTTGCTGTGTTTTGTTTTCTGATTTCTTGCCTTTTTTAATGAAGTGATTATTATGGATTACATTAATACCTTTATGAATTTTTATTTTTCTGACTATCTTAAACAGACTAATTTGAATATCATTTTTGGATCCTTCAATAAAATTGATATCAGGAGTTCTCGTCTGGCTGTTGACTTCTTTTGTATAATAATATTAATGTGTTTGCATGTTTTTGGATATGGGTGGGCGGCTCACTTTGGTTGACAAGTATTTTGTTTGTATCTTCTCTATCTCTGTCCCTACTGCTTTGTTCTTTCCTTTCTGTCTTAGAGTTTTCTATTTGCTTCCACTGACCCCTAGTTCTGAACAAGAACTTACGGCGATTTGGAGTCTTGCTCCACATAATATCAGAGAAATTACAAAGCCAATCATGAGGTCAGAAGCTGCCTTTACTCTTGATTTTGAATCCTCTCTTCCTAGATGTACAGCCATCATGGGCTATATACTGGGGCAACATTTTTTGATGGCATATTTGCTCCCCTTATTCATCGTTTCACTTTCCACAGTTTCAGTTACCTGCAGTCAACCAGAGTCTGAAAATATTAAATGAAAAATTCCAGTGATAAACAATTTATGTTTTAAATTACATGTCGTTCCTGAGTAGTGTGATGTAATCTTGTATTGTTTCATTCCATCTCACCTGGACATAATCATCTGTTGCCCAGCATGCCTATGTTGTATATTCTACCTGCTGTATATTCCAACTCCCTGCTAGTTTGGTTATCAGATTGACTATCAAGCATTGGTGCTAGTGTTCAAGTAACCTTTATTTTATTTAATAGTCACAAAACAAAAGTGTTAGTGATGCTGGAGACTTAGATATGCCAAAGAGAAGACTTAGAGTGCTTCCTTTAAAGGAAAAGGTGAACGTTTTTGACTTAATAAGGAAAGAAAAAAAATCAGACTCTTAAGTTGCTAAGACCTACAGTAACACTGAATATCTTATCCATGAAATGGTAAACAGTATATTATTATTAAATTACATAATTGTTATATTTTGTTATTAGTTATGGTGATAAATTCTTACTGTGCCTAATTTATTAACTAAACTTTATCATATGTATGTGTGTTTAGGAACAAGCAGATTCTATGTAGGTTCGGTACTATCCATAGTTTCAGGCATACACTGAAGGTGTTAGAATGTGTCCCCCAGGCCTAACTAACTACTCTATTTTCAACATCTTTTCCTGAAAATGGGAGGCCTTTGATGCACAAACTAGTTTTAAACAGTGAGTCTTGAACTGACTTACGTGGAACATTTTTGACTATTTTCCTATGTAAGATACTCCATACAGCTTAAGGATAATTAACACTTTGCATTTGTATGCTGATTCTGGTTCAAATTAAATGTTCAGCTTATACTCAGACTTAGCTATATCATGTTGATTTTGCATTTAAAAAAGTCTCAATATTTTATGGAGTGGAGAGACTAAGAAATCTCCACCATAATGAAAGAAAATTGATATGATTTCTTTATAGCAGAGTTTTGGAAAAACTAATATGTGATTAATTTAAAATAATCCCCCATGAAACCCAAAAATCACAACAAAAAACACTGCAACAATTTCTCAAGGAATGAAAAACAACAACAACAATAAGTACTCCATTTTGGTAGCTAGAGTACAACGTCTGGCAACCTAAATAATACCAAATAACACCCTAATAATACCATCATAATAACAGACCACACCCTAAATAACACCAAATAAACTTTTGAAGATACTCTTGTCAAGGGCTATTACAATGAAGGATAAAAATTATATCTATACATAACAACTAGAGTTAAGAAAAAACAAAATAATAGTTAAGTTAAGGAAAGACATTAAAACAATGATTAAGTAAATAATTTAAAACCAATAAAGGTAAAAATCTTATGTAACATGAGTCCTGTCATGTGATCATCCCTTAGCTCAGGCTACAAATAACAGGATGTAGTCTGTCCCCAGAGTGAAGTATTGGTGTCCTCTTCTGGTAATAGGAAATTTGGTCTATCCCTCTACTAATGTCTATTCCTAGCACAATTCTTAAGTGAGTCCTTAGGAGTTGTGCATTCTGATTTGGTGTTTTTGTCAAATATTGAATATAATAGCAGAGAAAAAGTTTGCCTTGTTAGCCATATTCAAAATGTTATATCTGGAAGAAGTAACTGCTTCTACAGTGGACACAGATACCAAGACAATGTGTTCTCTAGAGGAGCAAATCTTCAGGTATTAAGTATTCCACTCTTTGTTTCTATGGTTAGTGTAGGGAATTCAGCCATAATTTCCAAGGGCTTTTAGATAAAGTGCTTTTGATTCATTTTTGATTTGTTGACTGGGGAGAGGAGGACTGAGACATACAGGAGGTGATCAAGTCCCTTCAACAGAAACATCTGGCCTTAGGGAGGTGAGTCACATTTTCATTTGTCACATCGCTTTTGATAGTTCAACTCAAACACCACAGCAGAGGCTAGTCAACTGGCAGCAACCAGAAGGATTCTAGGAGAATCTTTTAAGTAGGAGTTCTTCAGGAAAGAAAGGTTTTCCGTATCATATCAAACCACAAGATTTTAATTCCTTAACTATCTATAGCCCAATGGCATCCTTCCTAGAACACTGAGGCATCCCAGGTTGTTGAGATAAGTCTGATTTACACATTAGTACTTTTCAGATCCTCTTCCTTTTTCGCCCTGGAAAGCCAGCACCCTTTTCATTGTTCCTTTATTTACATACGGTTTCTGATGAAAAATAAATGCAAGTTTCATTTCTTTGAAGTACATCAAGTTGGAATGGTTCTGCAGTTGCGAAAGCAGTTCTTATCCTTGAACTACAACTAACATGGGCTCATGCTAGGATCAGCAGTGATCAATATAGAAGTAAACTAAACAGAATAGCTTAAATCAGTAATGTAGTTCCCCCACTGATCTTTAAGGAAGATTTAGCCTCAATATTGTATGGGCCTAAAGAACAGTAGACTTTTGAAATTGTTCCGAAGATAATTTTACAAACTTCACTAAGGGAAAAAAAAACCTTTCAACCTGGCTTGCAGGCACAATCAACAGTAATCATTAGCCAGCTTGCCCTTTACTCACTTCCTTGTAGCTGGTCACTGCTTACTACTTCAGGAAAAGGTAGCCCTTGCCACAAGATTCTTTCTTCTATAGACAAAATTAAAGACATTGTGAGATGATAAGCTTTATGTCTGAGTTTTGAGTTTCTTCTTTAGGTTCTTAATACCAACAAAACTACCCATGCTAGCTGGTCTGAAGGGCCCAGTATGAAGCTGACTTATGAAGAATACAGTTTTCACAATCTGATGATTTCATCCTCCTTACCCTAACCAATTGATAGCCCCAATTTTCCAGCCCCTTTGCCCTCCATGATCCTCTTAAAGATCATGGCCAAAAACTCCTCAAAGAAATGGATTTGAGGTTTAAGAATTCCTCTTGTTTCCTCATTTGGTGGCCTTGCCAATGTTAAACTCTGCTGTAAACCCTGTAGTTTTCAGCGTATTGGTCTGTTGTTGCACAGTGAGCATATAAAGCTGGCAGTCTTGTAATACTTATAATGAAGATGACCTTAAAAATTGTTAAAGTTACATCAAGTGAAAATATGTTTCAAAGAAGAATTACCCTGGATGAGTTAAACAGGCAAGAAAGACTTTATTCAAGACTATTGTGTTAGGAGTCAAGACTGTTATAACAGAAGAGAAAGACTGACCTCCTTTCCACTGCTGGAGTGACAGAGAAAAAGAGAAAGAACTGTAAGATCTTCTTAAAAGGAAGTTGGTCAAGATGATTAGGCATTTGTTTTGCTGAATGGTACTTATGGAAGTTATGTTCCCATCCTCCTACAGAGACTGGTAGATAAGGCCATTCTTTTCTTACTGATTACATTCCAATGGGGATGGCTCCCAGGTTCTAGAGAAAGATATTCCTGGGTTGTAAAACTAGCAAGAGTGTGGGAAGAGATTTATATTTCAAGAAAACAGGGAAATAATTTACAATTGCAAGCTTTTTTTTTTTATGTAAATGCTCTAAGAAAAAGGTGGGGTAGGAGGAAAGTGGTCTAAAGTTTAGTTAAGTTGAGGACAAAGTTGAAATCATCTTAGTTACATGTTTTCTCAGGCTAAAAAAACACTCGATTTTATGTTTGACAATAAGCATTCACTTTAACATATATTTTTAACATTCAGGCTACCCAATTTTCAATTTCCAAACTTTATAACTAGCTGCCCTCAAATAAGACCTTAGTCATATATAAGTTCTCCCTTGTATCAGATTATAAAGTACAAGTGTACTATTTTGTTGGGATGTTTGAAGGTTAATTGATCCAGGATAGCTCTTTCAATAAGAACAAAATTTTGACTAAAATCAGAATATAAAATTGTATTATTTATTTTTTGAGTCGAGAGGAGAAATTGGTTAGAAAACCTGACAAGTTGTGTTTGATTGTTTTGACTGTTTCCTGCAAAGGAGCACCAGCCATGAGTGACAAATCTTGGTACAGTGTTCAAGTTATGTAAAAAGTCACCTAACAGTAGAAGTAATCCTGGGCAATTTGCAGAACAGTGATGATGTTGTTCACACAACTAAACTCTTAAAAAAATCAAATACCATATTCTTCCTGAATCAGAATTTCTGTATGATCTCTCTGGCAACATAAACTGTAGGAAATTGGATACAAAAATTACAAGACAATGACCCCTGAGTTGTGTCAGCTCTTTAGAAATGAAAACCATGGCAAGTACTATATGTTAGAAAGTCCCTAGGGTAAGAGCCATGCCTTAATAGAGCATATTGCTTCATAGAGAACTTTAAACAGTGCAAATTCCATATGCAGGAAATCTCAGAGAGAAAGGCACTGAGAAAAAGACCTTTGCAACAAAAGATTCAAAAAAAATTACATGAAATAATTTTAAATACCTTGTATTACTTTTTATTCCCTTGGAAAATATTCATACAGAAACAAACAAAATTGTGTCTACCAGTTTATAAATAATAATCAAAGCATATGTAATTTAGTTCTTTGGAAAAATAATCTACCTAGACTTCACAAGGTCAACCTGTAGATAACAGAAATAAAATAAGATACTTCAAAGAATTCTAGATGGGTAACAGCACTTATCATGTCTTGACATTACTAATTCTCTGATCTTAGGCTTTATTGTGATAACAATGCTTTCAAAACTGTTTCCTCTGATCATTTTGAAAATAAATCAGGGACTATCGTAATAATTATGGTCAAAAAGAGGAATAGAGCAAATCTAAATGAAATAAAATGACATGATATAGTATCTTGAACTTTCCCCTCAACTTTGATTTATCTTATTTTCTTTAAGTTGAAATTACTATTAGATTAAAGCAAACTTTATGCCAAGAATATATTATTGCCAATAGCTAGAGGGAAATGATAAACTTTCAGTGGTTTGGGGCCAACTAGGAGTTCTTCTGAAGAAATTCGAAGTCCTGATTTTGTAACAGGTTGTTTTTGCAGAATGAATCATCTTTATATTCGGAAATGCACACGCCACCACCAACACTAGTGCTAAAATGTCTATTTCAACAAATCATGAATTCGAGGTAATGAACACTAATGAATACATTTATTGTTTGAGAGGAATGTTCTGTACTTCTTAAAGGAAATATTCACCACTCTATGATGTTTCTCAGGCTTCAGAAGATTGTCTGGGACAATCTATTTTATCTGCTTATTGATACTCTTAAACATTTATGGAGTTTCTTTTTAAAGTACTCCTCTAATTACTAGGTATAATGGGTAAAACACTATACTTACGTTTATGATTATAAATAAATGTATTAAATGAAAATATCTGGATACAATATGGAGTAACAAAGACAGTAATATTTAAATGCCAAAATATCATCTAATTATCAATGTAATTTGATGAAGGTAGACTATCATAAAAGTTCTCTAACTTAGCTCATATTGGTTATTTATACTTCCAAAAAGTTACTAGTTAAATTTCTATAGTATCCAGTTTATTGAGACATGGAAAGATGGTGATCAATTGTCTTATGTACTAAGATTGTTTATGAAAAGAATCTATAGGATTTCTTCTGGCACATATATTCTTTATATAAATGATGAAGATATCAGTAGTAGTTGAGAGTAATGTGGTAGTGAAGCTTTATTTAGTAGGTAGAATATAGGCTTGTCAACCTGTGTTTTCAAGATGAGGTCACATCACTATTAATTTTTCACAGATTCATTATTTCAACCTCCTTCGGATGATGGAGGAAATGCAACAATGTGCAAATCTCCCTTTCTAAATTAAAGCCTCTGGGGGCAACATGAGTTTCAGAAACCTGGGAAATCATTGTTTCAGATTCCAACTTGTGTCCAATGTGAGTAACATTCGAAGTCCTCTACCATGGATGTGCAGCCTTCCTCATGCCTGAGTCATGACTACTGTGTCAACTTGGTTCTTGGATCCTTTTTGTAATGGATTGAATAGGATAAATTGCACTTAATGCATTCTGCAAAAGATAAAATTGGGTAAAAGTTTAAGGCTTTTTTTTCATGTTAATTTTCTCCTTCCTTTCTATTCCAGAATGGCATAGTAATGCTTCATATTTCAGAATCTGAATCCAGTTCATTAGGACTGTACCAACATAGGATTCTACATATCCTCAACAGAACATATTTCAGTGAGATTTCAATGACAGATTTCAATATTCTTTAGATATTCTCAGAGATCTTGAACCCACAACAGTGGACATTGCTAACACACATGGAAATACTCTCATGCTTCTGGGGAGGGGGGTGGGCACGAGGGAGAATCTGAATCCCACAGCATTGAACAAGAGCAAAATCCAAATCATTTCCCAAAGTTTTTCATTTTAATCCACCTGCAAAAACACTGGTTTCATAATAAATTTTATTAAATAAAAATTTTTTTCAAAAGACCTTTAGAGAGGAGTATTCAGTGTATTGATAGGTTGATAATTTCCAGAAAAATCATTCAAAACTTGAACTTAATTAAGAGAGACTACTGGGTATTCTTTCAGAGAAGTCCCGGCTGCTTTATTTTCCGTTGACTGGCCCTTACTACTATTCTAGTTTTACTATTAGAATATATATGTATGCTATGTATATAAGCATGCTATATACATTCGTAATGCATATACATATATAATGTGTATATATATATTCCTTGTATATATATGTAAATGTGACTTTTTCATAAAGTCAGTTTTCTGCTGATGTCATGTCAGCAATTTAGGAAGCTGATTTTTATTTAACTTAAAGGAAGTGGAAAAAAACTAGTTTCCAATGGTATAAAGACACGATATGATAATTAGGGACACTTCACAATAGAATAGGGAATATTTCCAAAGATAAGTGACACGAGAGAAGAAAGAGGCTGTCTAATGACAAAAGGTTAATATAAGCATTGCATCAGGAATCATAAGACCATAGTTCTTGACCTTACCCTGCTGGTACCTAAACTACCTAAACAGAAATTATCTTAAGCTCTCCAGGTCTCTATTTCCACTTGAATAAAAAAAGAAAATCAGTAGTTTCTTCAGTATTTTCAATGTATGAATTTTGTGTTTCTATGTAAAGTAATGGCAAATATCCAAGCGCTATTGCTACCAAGCTGATAATTCTGGATGGATTCCGATTACACAGTCAAAAAGATTTAGTGTTTATTAATACCATTTTCAAATAGTAAGGAAATGCAAAATAATCTTGACAGGAAAATATGACAGTTCTTTGAACTCTACAACACAAGTTGATATTATTCTATCCTATTCAAGTTAAGATTTTTTGAAGAATGTATGAGGCTTATTATAGAAATAAGAAATTATCGCTAGCAGATTGTCTCCTATGTTAAGGCCCACTATTCATATTTGATAAGCAACAGAATGAACCATCTAAGGGCACCAGAAATCATAGTTAAATCATTGATTTAATGAATTGTAATATTTTGTGGTTGATAATCTAAAAGAGAAAATTCTATTAACACAAGTTGTGCCCATACTTCTCTGTGGGAGAACATATCAAAGTAACTATACAGTAGTGAGTTGAAGTTTAGAGAGGAATACAGATTCTGTGAAAGTGGTGTATGATAATATAAATAAGTAATTTATTACAAAAAGATGGTGTTGAATGATATCATAAATCAAAAGAAATATTAAAGGTAACTACAAATAAATGTTTTATTATCATCACTGGGCAAGACATGAACATATCAAGGTGCTAACTAAAACAGTCTTGAAATATAACTCAAAGAAATGTTACTCAGATAAATATCTACCTATCTATAAGCGCTTACTGTACATGAAACCTGAAAACTCGATTCATTGCTACTGGTAAAAATGAATTTGAGCTACCTAATGACATTAAATTCCACAGATACCAAATATATAGGTAAGTCTTGTTTCTTCCCCCTTTGTGCTAGTGGTAAACTTTTCAAAGAGTTTGTTGCATGGATGAGAAAAAAATACAAACAGTCTTCATTAATTCTGTTGTCACTTTCCTCACAAATTTCTTCTTGTGTATAGACATCATAAGTGTTGCTATATCATTTGTCATCACTACTGAGCTGAAGTTTAGTTTTTATATGTTCCTATTAGAGATTCATGGATCAGCTAAAAATAATAAATAATAAATAAATGAGATATTATTTTTAAAAAATACAAATAATTTCTGATTGGTCCTTGCAGGTAACAGGAGAAAAAAAAAGATTCTTTAATAGTTGTCATCATCATTTCTAGCCAGTGGAATTGCTGTATGTTGTCAACCCTTCCATCACACTGAGAGTTTATGTAGAGGTTGCATCTGGCTATTGGCAGAGTTCATGTTTTACTAATTAGGTTGAAGCTGCACTCTGCAGATACTATGCTGTGTGAAAATGGAGTGGATTGACTCTTTTCCATGCTTAAAAGAAAACCCATATATTTGGGGAAAAAGAAAAAAGAACAGAAAATGGCAGCTAAAAAATTAAAGCTATTATGACATAATTTGTCTATAAAGTTTATGAAATCTTGAGTAAATTTCGAGCTGTATATTAAAAATGAGTGGAGCATCCTGTTACACATGAGAAACTAAGTACCCCAAGAATTGAACATCTACTTAGTAATTAGTAGCAATGTGATAGACTGCAGGTGTAACTCAGAATTCTTTTGGCTACACAAGCACTTTTGAACCAATATGAAGATGGTAAGTGTTATCAAGCTTCCCAGAAAACTGATACATCTTCTGATTTATTCAGTGAGTCTGTGATAGTTTCACTGAATAAAATAATAAATATAATACATTTACTGAGAGTGTTTTAAAGATCAGTTATTGTATAAGGATTTGCAGATACAAAGTAAATAACTCACAGCCCTACCCTCAGTTTTTAGTTTTGCAAAATATAGGCTGTTCTCTTTGCATATGATATTTTTCTTAATTCATTCAATTATATTACATCATCTCCCTATCTTTAAATCCATGAGTTTGTCTTTCCGAAAAACTTAGGAAAAACATTTTGCTTATAATTCAAGACTAAAAATTATCTTTCCTATCTAAAAATTATCTTGTTTGTGTCTTCGTAGCTTAATAAAAGTCAATATAAGTGAAAATGTTCTACAATATTGTACAATACTAATTAAGTATTAATTATCATAGTGAGTTATAAATTGTATTTGTATATTTGCTTAATGAAGTGTCTACTATATATGTCAACAAGAACAAGAAAAATTAATGAGTATAATATCCAGAGTAACTGGAAGTTTAAAGAGATATAAATTAAGGGAAACATCCCTTATTAAAAAAAAGTAATAGTAAAGTACATATGCTAATATGTTTTTTATTAATTTTTTGACAGCATGGATAAGAGGAGAACATAAAATGAATTAAAACATTATTATATTTTTGATGTTAGTGAATAGGCCATACAGCCAAATATAGCACTTGGGCTCACACAGGTGAAAAATACTCAAATCGAAATTCCTACCACTAAAAGGCTGCCTTTGCCTGTGTAGGTGAAAGTAAATTGAAATTTACCATGTTACTAGAGATCTGATGGAACATCCATTGACTGATACCGATCTTGAGGTACAACTATTCTTTAGCACTCCAGGAAATTGATTTAATTCAAGCTCTTCAGTCTTAAACTTGTCTTTTAGATCCTTGTCATTAGTCTCTTCTGGTCAGCTTAATAGAACATGAGTCCAAAATAAGAGGTTCACTGAAAAACTTGGTTAGTAATACTGTCTTCTGTCTCTCAAATCTATTGATTCCCCCCACTCAAGTCAACTTTAATGTTATATTGGAGCTTAATTTTCATAATATAGCAAATTAAATAGACAATATAGAATAATGCAGAAAGAATTTCTCAAAATGAATGTTAAAATACATGGAGACATTTTATTATTGAAACTGGAATGATAATTTATTTGAAATAAAACATGTTAATGTTAAATTAAGTATATAAAACCCACTGTTCTCCATTTTTGAGAAAAGATTCTAATTACACATTAGTCACTCTTTAATTATTTTTAAATAATTAAAATAGAAAAACAGTGCAGCAGAGTCCCTAACCTTTGATATAATATCTAAAATACATTGAGCTTTAACATTTGTGCTTTTAATTGACTAGTATCATTGGGCAAATAGGCCAAAAATTTTCTATGTGTATCTAGTAATACTTATACCTCAGTTAACAAAGCATGTTACTGTTTTCAATTTTATAGTTGGCAACAATATACGAGAATTGTTTCCCCACATGGTTGCCATGATGATATATTTTCAATATTTATATTCAACACCAATTTGATGAGTGAAAAATACTTTTTTTCATTTATTTAGTTTTTAGTAAAGCTGAATCTGCATGCGAAATATGAGCTTTTATTTTACTATTATCTAGGTATTTATAGGTTTGTTAATATTCGATTCGATTACTTGTCCCTTAAAAATTATTTCACATTAGAATAATTAGTTTTTTGTCTATTACTTTGCTCCAGTATGTCTTTTATCTCCAATGATTTCCCAGTATTTTTCTCAATTTACTTTTCATTTGGACAAAGATACTTTTTAAATTACATATTAAAAATTATTTTATTTTTGGTTACCTTTTTTTAAGGTAGAATTATTTTTGTTTATTAGAACATAGAGGCAGTGACAGCATGTTGGAGATTTAGATCTTCATGAATTCTTTTCAGATTTCAGGTTATAGAGTCATCATTAATTCAACTAAGGAAATAGAAAAACAAGGGAAGTTGCTGCCCTGATTGTACTCACTTTCTTTTTATTATTATTATTATACTTTAAATTCTGGGGTACATGTGCAAAACGTGCAGATTTGTTACATTGGTATACGCATGCCAGGGTGATTTGCTGCACCCATCAACCTGTCAACTACATTGGGTATTTCTCCTAATGCTATCCCTCCCCGAGCACCTCCACTCCCAGACAGGGCCTGGTGTGTGATGTTCCCCTCCTTGTGTCCATGTGTTCTCATTGTTCAGCTCCCACTTATGAGTGAAAACATGCGGTATTTGGTTTTCTGTTCCTGTGTTAGTTTACTGAGAATGATGGTTTCCAGCTTCATCCATGTCCCTGCAATGGACATGAACTCATCCTTTTTTTATGGCTGCATCATATTCCATGGTGTATATGTGCCACCTTTGCTTTATTCAGTCTATCATTGGTGGGCATTTGGGTTAGTTCCAAGTCTTTGCTATTGTGAACAGTGCTGCAGTAAACATAGGTGTATATGTGTCTTTATAGTAGAATGATTTATAATCCTTTGGGTATATAACCAGTAATGAGATTGCTGGGTCAAATGGTATTTCTGATTCTAGATCCTTGAGGAATCGCCACACTGTCTGCCACAATGGTTGAACTAATTTACACTCCCATCAACAGTGTAAATGTGTTTCTATTTCTCCACATCTTCTCTAGCATCTATTGTTTCCTGACTTTTTAATGATCGCCATTCTAACTGGCAAGATGACCAGTGATGATGAGCTTTTTTCCGTATGTTTGTTGGATACATAAATGTCTTTTTTTGAAAAGTGTCTGTTCATATCCTTCACCCACTTTTTGATGTTTTTTTTTCTTGTAAATTTATTTAAGCTCTTTGTAGATTCTGCATATTAACCCTTTATCAGAAGGATAGATTGCAAAAATGTTCTCCCATTCTGTAGGTTGCCTGTTCATTCTGATGACAGTTTCTTTTGCTGTGCAGAAGCTCTTTAGTTTAATTAGATCCTGTTTGTCAATTTTGGCATTTGTTGCCGTTGCATTTGGTGTTTGAGACATGAAGTCTTTACCCATATCTACATACTGAATGGTATTGCCTAGGTTTTCTTCTAGGATTTTTATGGTTTTAGGTATTACATTTGTTCTTTAATCCATCGTGAGTTAATTTTTGTATAAAGTGTAATGAAGGGGTCCAGTTTCAGTTTGTTTTGCATATGGCTAACCAGTTTTCCCAACACTATTTATTTACTAGGGAATGCTTTCTCTATGCCTTTTTTGTTTTTTTGTTTTTTTTTTTTTTGGTCAGATTTGTCAAAGATCAGATGGTTGTAGATGCGTGGTGTTATTTCAGAGGCTTCTGTTCTGTTCCATTGGTCTATATATCTGTTTTGGTACAAGTACCATGTTGTTTTGTTTACTGTAGCCTTGTAGTATAGTTTGAAGTCAGGTAGCATGATGCCTCCAGCTTTGTTCCTTTTGCTTAGGATTGTCTTTGCTATGCGGGCTCTTTTTTTGGTTCCGTATGAAGTTTAAAGTAGTTTTTTTCCTAATTCTGTGAAGAACATCAATGGTAGCTTGATGGGGATAGTGTTGAATCTATAAATTACTTTGGGTAGTGTGGCCATTTTCATGATATTGATTCTTCCTATCCATGAGCATGGAATGTTTTTGCATTTATTTGTGTTCTTTCTTGTTTCCTTGAGCAGTGGTTTGTAGTTCTCCTTGAAGGGGTCCTTCACATTCTTTGTAAATTATTTAAAGTCTTACTCAGTTAAATTTTATGGACTAATTGCCTATGATATACATTTTCAATTTCTTTTTTAGAAATACTTTATGTACAATCTTTGTAGAACATGTTTGCATATTGGGATGAGGTAGATACACTACATATTTTTTTCCAGTTGATTTATTAAATAACTCTTTGAAACTCTGGTAGTATGAGATTGCGTCTCCCTCAGAATCCTTTCTTACCTTTGTCCATTTTATGTTATTGGCATTGACAACTCTTTATTATTATCTTGAGCTGGGAACAAAAATGTCTTCCAGTGTCATCAATGACACAGTTTCTGTTTTGACTTCTCATTTCCATTGTTTTTATTAATTTAAAAGAGGAAATAATGCAGAGATAATTTGACTCTGGTTTCTCAATCTGAAGGTTAACAAAGATTTTGGTTCTTTTACCTAACTTTTTGTGGAATTGGATACAGGATTACAAAGAAAATTTTTACACCATTTATTTAAAGGTAGCATTTATTGCTTTGTTATTTAGAGAAAATGTAAAATCTTACTATTTGTGCATTCCAGACCTATTATGGTAAGCACTATTAAAGGTAACAGAAATTGTATGCTACTCAGAGACTAGTCAGAAATGAATCCCTACATGCAAGCAAAAGAGAGCAGTCTGGGATGACTGCAGTTCTTTTTATGTAATCATTTTAAATAAGTTTCAGACTAGGAATCTCAACAGGAAATATCTGGAAGAGGTAAATTCTGCATCAAATTGTTCAGTTACCCAAAAGTTACTTATGAGATTGGCCTCTTTTCAACTGAATAACCTTTTAAAATACTTAATGAACTGCAGCATTCTAAATCTGAAGTTGTTTGGAAGAGGATAAGTGAAGTCAGTACCCACATTGAAGGATGTGCTTAAAATAGCTAGATTTCCCCATAGCAGTGCAGTAGATAATTGACATCTTCTCCCTTCCTTTTTTTCTTTCTTTCTCTCTCTCTTTTTTTTCTGAAGCGTAGATTTGGCAGAACTGCAAGTTAAAACTTGAATTGTGAATACAGTTTATAAAGTGTTCCAAGTCCCTAAAAAATTAAAAACCTCATGGTTTCCAGTTTTAAAATATGATTAATGTCTGTGAGATATATCCACAATGATTATCATAACATTGTAACTTTGAAACAACAGTAGAGAAATAATTTAATAAATTATTGTATATTCTTATGGCTGAGTGTTATGGGTCATTACAAGTAATATCTATCAAGAACCCTTGCTATTACATGGGATCAAGCCACTGATATAATATACAGGAGGAAAAGCATTAAAAATAACATGTATTGTTTGAACTAGCAATGTAAAATTATACTTACAGATATTTGGAACAAATGCTTATACACAAAATATCAACTAAATGAAGACAATGAACTATGAAAAACAACGTTTAATAGAAATTTGGAAAACACATATCAATAACCTGTGAAATAGTCTGGCCTCACCACTCATATAATTATTCTTTCAACAAACCTACATAAAAATATTTTATAACATCCCCTCTCAAGCAGTCATGATAGGTCCTCTTTTTCTCCTAAATCACTTTCATCTTGAAGGTCTAAGTGTGTTTTTCATTTAAGAGAACAGAATAGAATGGCAATTTTTCTTTCTGGAAAAAAGGACCTGAATAAATAACATTTTTGTAAAAACCACAGAGATGTCTACAGGTTTCACAACACCTTCTCTCAAACAAGTCCCTGATTATTATGCTTTGGGTCATCCAACAAACACCATGTAGCCTGGTGTTTGTCCCTGCCTGTCAGTTCTGCTGAAGATCTCTGTTAACTGTGCATTATGTCTTGGAGATTTCATTGCCCATGAATGGAAAGCTGGTGTCTATGAAGACAGTGATATTTGTGTATTCCTCAAGTGAATTATCATTTTGGTTCTGAACCGAGTTGCATTCTACTCAGTGAGACACTAGAAGAACCTTCTTAATTCTGTGCCACATTTTGCAAATACACACATGTGCACACACATAAAGAATATTTATTTTAAAAATATCTACTTTTTACTTTTCTTGGGGGTTCAATAGCAGCTTAAAGGATCAAGTGAAAGACCAAACACCTATCATATAATTTATTCTTTTCTTGTTCCTTTTTCTCTTCTGCTCACCTTCATTACCTACAATAACTCGATATTACCAAATCATAATTTTCTTCTTCACCTGAATGTACTAAATATATTATTTCATGCATGCAATAGGAGACGTACCTGCTGATAGAACGCTTGAGTGCTAGAGTATACCTGTGCATGCAAGGACACCTATGTGGAAGGAAGTAGTGATGGAATGATTTTCTATCTAATCCAGGATCAAAATGACAAGACTGCCTTGTTATACTACAGGCTATTCTGATAAATGAATGGGAATAGACACAGTAATTGACATCTGAGATTGAAGAAGGAAAATTTGTGGGATAGATTGATCATTTGCCTGGAGTAAAAATATATGTACTATGTTATATCACAAGTTATATTTGGGATAGGGATTAAAGCAGGGTGGAAAATATCATTTGTAGGCACCGTTTCAGATTCAAGTTTTACGAAAAAGCAAACATCTGTTTGCTTAATCAGGAGACATTAATTAGTTATCATGGATGGATATTAAGGTTGATTTAAAATTTTTCAATGGATTAAGTAACCTAAAGGTTGTCTGCAGAACTCATTTTCTTAACAAGAATTAACACTGTATTGTGCGTTTATGCTTTTAGTTCATTAAATCATTATTGGGAACTAGGGCAAACATAAATTTCATTTGTTATTGTATAGTTCTCAACATAGCTGGCAAAAAAAAAAAAAACCTAGATGTGTCTCTGAGATATGGCATTTAAGACTTCATCTTAAAAATTCTTGCCTGTAGGATTATAAATCATTCTACTATAAAGATACATGCACACTTAGGTTTATTGCAGCACTGTTCACAATAGCAAAGATTTGGAACCAACCCAAATGCCCATCAATGATAGACTGGATAAAGAAAATGTGGTACATATACATCATGAAATCCTATGCAGCCATAAAATAGGATGAGTTCATGTCCATTGCAGGGACATGGATGAAGCTGGAAACCCTCATTCTCCGCAAACTAACACGGGAACAGAAAACCAAATACCACATGTCTCACTCATAAGTGGGAGTTGAACAATGAGAACACACGGACACAGGGAGGGGAGCATCACACACTGGGTCCTGTCAGGTGGTAGGGGCCTAGGGGAGGAATAGCATTAGGAGAAATGCCTAATGTAGGTGACGGGTTGACAGGTGCAGCAAACAACCATGGCACATGTATACCTATGTAACAAACCTGCATGTTCTGCACATGTACCCCAGAACTTAAAGTATAATAAAGAAAAAAATATTCCCTGTTCAAAAGCACTTTTTTTTTTCCTTTCAGTTTTTATAGAAGTGCGACACAAATACCTGTGCTTTCTTTTTTACTGTCAGGAGAAGGCAAATATCATTGACAAAATCCTTGCCTATTTACACTTACTCTCATGTGTCATTTTGGTTATTGCTTTCAAGGTGAACCTGATCAAGAGATTAATGAGTCCTTGTGAATATGTGAAAGAACAGTTGTAATCGTTTTCCTCCCAAGAAAGGAGTCCCTCAATTCAAGTATGATTTACTTTCTGTTTATGGCAATAGCTGCAGGAATGCATTGTACAGGTATTAACATGCGTTAAGGCATAAATCACAGAAATATAGGGACAGAGGGAGAGAAAGGAAAGATTACTATTTTAGGCAAACAAGGGAGCTTTATATGCTGGTTGTGAAACCTGCCTTGTCAGGGTTAACAGAGCTAATTCTGTCAAGGCTCAGTGAAGTTTGACACAACCGCATTCACAAGAAAGCTGCAAAGGTCGTATTATGCACTGTGTACCTTTGGGGAGCTTAACAGAACCAATTTGGACCAATTCTGTCAAAAGAACATCTAAGTAACCTAGAAGAATAAGCCTTTGAAAAGAAGTTTATGAGGCTTGGGAATGGAAAGCAGGAGAGGGCTATATGTCAACTATTTTTCTCCCTGAGTCAAAAATTGGGTATCACTACTTTTGAAAAGCTTTGCCATTCACAAGAAAAGAATGCTAGATAGAAGCATTAATGCAGAGATAGAAAAAAAAAAGCAAAAGCCATCAGGGCTTTTAGAGTGCTTTTCGCCAAATTTACAACGGAAACTTTCCAGCTTTTCTGAGGCCCAGGGAATTATTGGGCTCTATAGGAATAAAGGGAGAACATTTCTGCTCACTAACTTAGAAATCTATATTGTTTGCGAGAGAAGAGTAATCTCAGTCTCTGATGACTGCAGTCAGAATGGCTTGCACCAGAGATGAAGTAAAACTCATGGAAGTAAACATAGCCATGATTCTTACCCAGAAATATAGATAATTTCAACAACTGATCATGGTATAAGTGATTTTTCTACTCTACCCTTGAATGAATAGGATATAAAAATAAGCTTAGCCACAGTGTGCTGACTTTTTTTTTTTTTTTTTTTTGAGATGGAGTCTTGCTGTGTTGCCCAGGCTGGAGTGCAGTGGCACGATCTCCGCTCACTGCAAGCTCTGCCTCCAGGGTTCACGGCATTCTCCTGTCTCAGCCCCCCGAGTAGCTGAGACTACAGGCGCCCCGCCACCTCGCCTGGCTAATTTTTTTGTATATTTAGTAGAGAGGGGTTTCACCCTGTTAGCCAGGATGGTCTTGTTCTCCTGACTTCGTGACCCGCTGGCCTCGGCCTCCCAAAGTGCTGGGATTACAGGTATAAGCCACCGTGCCCGGCCGCCAGTGTTCTGACTTTTTCAATGAGATAAATTAGGTTTACTAAGATATTGCAAGTAGTAATGAATTATAACATTTGTTAAAAACTCTACTGAGCAAAGCTTCCTGATGTTATTGAAGAGCAAAGCTTTGAAGAGCAGAACTTCCTGATGTTACAATATCAGACATAATTAAGAGGGCATGGAGAGTCACTGTCTTTCTACTCCTGCTGGAATCAATACAAGCGTATATTTTTCTTCTTAATAGCAACAGATTCCGATTTTATATTTTTGGTGACTTGGCAATAATTCGGATTCTGAAATAAATTTGTAAATGTCTTGTTTCTCAGCATAGTATTATCTACTTTGACATGGGATAAAAAAATAGCAGTTTGAATAATTAAACACATTGATTTGGCATAGTAACTGGAAAACATTACTCTTCAGATTTTGGAAATAAGAGCCTCTTGTTCACTTAAAAATCTATACTGAATTATGAAGTGTTTTTGATCAGTTCTTTGTTATATCAGGCATAATAAGTACTAGCGTCTTTCTAGTGATGTTGTATTGAAGAATTCCATGAACCAAAATACTATCGAAGGTGTCACTATTGTGTCTTTGGTATTACTTGCCTCTGGATAAAATCTGATTCTCTGTGTCCTGCTCTTTTTTGTCTTTGGCTCATGTAGCAACTGTTTTTGCTTTCTCTTCATTAAGTTATCTGAGCATCAACACATTCATGGTTCTTCTCATTTCCAAGTTAGTTCTCATTTTTGTATGACCTTTCATTAAATTCTGGAAACTTGTGAGTTTTTTTGTTTGTTTGTTTTGTTTTGTTTTGTTTATTGAGGGAGTCTTGCTCTGTCACCTAGGCTGGAGTGTAGTGGCGCAATCTCTGCTCATCGCAAGCTCCGCTTCCCAGGTTCACACCATTCTCCTGCCTCAGCCTCCCGAGTAGCTGGGACTACAGGCACCCGCCACCACGCCTGGCTAATTTTAGTAGAGATGGGGTTTCACCGTGTTAGCCAGGAGAGTTTCGATCTCCCAGTTTGTGATCTGCCCGCCTCGGCCTCCCAAAGTGCTAAGATTACGGGCATGAGCCACCGAGCCTGGCGCTTGTGAGTTCTAAAAATCCCAGCATAAAAGGCACCTGTGTTCTATTTGCTATTACTGGATGGAAAGATGCCAGGGGCTTTTACTTCTGTAGGTGACCAGCAAGAATTGAGTTTTTCTTTCTCCTCTCTTCAGAAATCTATGTAAAAATAAGTTCCAATTATACAAAACACAATTATTCCTACATTTCCAAGTTTCTTTTTACGAAACACTCAGTTGATTAGAATGATAATATCACACCAGTTCATCTACACTTTAAACTTAAGTGGCAAAATTGCATGACTTGACTTAAAACTTTAATGGCAGAAATCTTCCTTAGTGGAGTTTGTTGGTCTCTTGAAAAGAGTCATTCTAGTGATAAAAAGAAAAGGATGACTTGACTGATTGAATATAAAGTGATATGCTAAATAATAATTTAAGAGTGATAACAATGATATCCTAATGGTAACTGTTGGAACATAATGGCCAACAAAACATGTTGGCTATTCCATTAATGTTATAATTGATTTTGGATATGCTGTGTTTAGCTGAGTTTTAATTCAGGCTCTTCAACTTGTTATATGGGTGGTATTAGGCACATTTCTTATCCTTACCAAGTTTCATCTTCTTATCTATAAACTAGGATTAATAGCAGTGTCCACCTCAAAAGTTGTTAGTTGTTGTTAGTGATAAAAAACATGATCCATGCAAAATGGACTAACTGAAAAAGTCACTCAGGAACTCATCAGCAACTGGAGATACGTATCAGAACTCATCCATTTCCTCTCAGGAAAAAGCATAGATTGATGAGTGTCACTAACTACTTAAATAACTACTCTGATGATAATATCCACAGATAATCTCTTCTATTGGTGCTTCTCAACTTTAAATCACTTTGGGAGCTTTATACGAATCATCATACCCAGGTACAAACCATCCTGAGAAATTCTGACTGATCTGGGTCATATTCCACATAAGTCAAATGTCAGCTAAATCTGAGAATCTTAAAATCTTTGTACTAAAGACTTATTCCCCTGTTTCCTATTATATAAAAATAATTATTAATTTTAAAAAGCATGTAACCTACTAAATGAATCAAACTGAAGTGTCTAAAGCTGCATCTTAGTTCTGTCTAATTAAAACTGATGACATTTGCTCTTTTGAAAACTCATGGGAACAATAATATAAGGCTTGTTTTGTAACAAAAAACAAGTCTTATGTGACCGACAAACATATGAAAAAAAAGATGCACATTACTGATCATTAGAGAAATGCAAATCAAAGCCATAATGAGATACCATTTCACATCAGTCAGGATGACTATTATTAGAAAGGCAAAAAAATATGATGCTGGGATGGTTATGGAAAGAAATGAGTGATATACACTGTTAATGGGAGTGTAAATTCGTTCAACCACTGTGGAAGACAATGTGGCGATTCCTCAAAGACCGAAAGACAGAAATACCATTAGACCCAGCAATCCCATTACTGGGTATATACCCACAGGAATATATATTGTTACATTATAAAGACACATGTACATGTATTTTCATTAGAGCTCTAATCACAAACGTATGTTCATTGCAGCTCTAATCCAATAGTAAAGATGTGAAATCAACCCAAATGCCCATCAAAGATAGACTAGGTAAAGAAAATGTGATATGTGTATGTACACCATGGAATACTACGCAGCCATAAAAAAGAATGAGATCTTGTTCTTTGCAAGGACATGGGTGGAGCTGGAAGCCATTACCTTTAGCAAACTAATGCAGGAATAGAAAACCAAACACTACATATTCTCACCTATAAGTGGGAGCTAAATGATGAGAACACGTGGACACATAGAAGGGAACAACACACACTGGAGCCTATCAGAGGGTGAAAGGTGGGAGGAGGGAGAGGATCAGGAAAAACAACTAATGGGTATTAGGCTCAATACCTGAGTGATGAAATAACCTGTGCAACAAACCCCATGAAACACAAACATGTTTGTTACATGTTTACCTATGTAACAAGCCTACATATCCTGTACATGTACCCCTGAACTTAAAAGAAAGTTTAAAAATACTTTTTTGCTTTTTAAAAATAAAATGTTTGTTGTTTCTTTGTAAGTTTAGTGGGAATGAAACAGGAGACAAAAATGTTGCTTTCCTGTTGCCTTTCAAATTGCTGGAAGTCTGTCCTTCATACCTGAAGAAAGTTATGTGAAGAGCCTTTTAAGATAAAAAGAGGAAACAGAAGACTTGAGCAATACTCCAAATCAACAAGATTTAACTTATACAGAGCATTCCACCCAAAAACAGCAGAAACTTACTTTCCCAATGTATATTAAACATTACTCAGGATAGGACACATGAAGATTATAAAACAAGTTTCAACAAAATTTTATAGTTTGAAACCATAAGAAGTGTCTTCTCTAACCCCAAGAAATAAAGCTAGAAATGAATAACAGAAGGAAAACTGGAAAATTCTTAAATATTTAGAAATTAAACAACACAGTTAAAACAACTAGTGGGTCAAATAACAAATTGCAAAAGAAACTAGAAAATGTTTAGAGATACAGAACCTCAAAACAAACCAGATTTGTGGGATGTAGCATATGTGGTACTCAGATAAATATTTATGGTTGTAAATGCCTATATTAAAAAGAAGATCTCAATTAAATAACCTGCACCTTGAATAAATCGCTTTTTTAAAAGGGCAAAGTAAACTCAAAGCTAGCAGGACAGAAATAATAACAATTAGTATCAAGTTATTAATACATAAAATAGAAAATACAAGAAAACCAAAGAGATTTGAGAAAAAACAAAAATTATTTATTTGAAAAAATCAACAAGATTCACAAATCTTTTCGCTAAAGTGACCAAAAAAAGGGGGAGAAGGAGAGAAGACTCAAACTGTTCAAATCATAAAGTGGAGACAATACTACTGACCACACAGAAATAAGAAAAAAATAAGAGATTATTATGAGAGATTTTATACCAAAAGATAGGCAACATAGATGAAATGGTCAAATTCTTAGAAACATAAAATATGTCATTATCAACTCAAGAAGAAATAGAAAATCTCAAAAGAACTATAACAAATAAAGAGATTAAGTCAGTGATTTTAAAACTTTAACAAAGAAAAACCTAGGACCAGATGGTTTTATTGGTGAAGTATACCAAACAAATACTTCCAAAAAACTGAATAGGAGAGGATACTTCCTAATTCATTCCTAACAGTTATAAGTCAGTATTACTTTGATTCCAAAGCCAAGGAAATTACAAGAAAAGAAAATAAAAGGCCTGCATTTCAAGAATATAGGTATAAAAATCCTCAATAAAGCACTAGCAAATTGAATCTATCAGCATATTAGATTATACACTATGACCAAGTGGGATTTATTCCAGAAATGCAACAGTGGCTCAATAAATACAAATCAATAAATGTGATACATCATATTAATAGAATAAAGGGGAGAACACATGGTCACCTCAACTCATGTAAAAAAAATGTGTTTGACATGTTTTCATGGAGAAAACACTCAACAAACAAAGAACACAGGGAATTTCCAGAAGCTAACAAATGGAATGTATAAAAAAAAATGCACAACTAACATAATACTCAAAGGTTGAACTTGGAATGATTTTCCTTAAGATGATGAATAAAACAAAGATGTCCATCCTCTCCACACATATTCATCATTTTCCTGGAATTTCCTAGAATTTACTGGCTATAATAAGCAGACTAGAAAAAGAAAGGGCATCCAATCTGGAATAGATGTGAAATTATCTCTGTTCACAAAAATAATATGATATTATATATAGAAAATCCTAAATAATCCAGAAAAATCTATCAGAGCAAATAAATATTACATGGCCTATTTGTGAATATCAATTACACAGTAATAATACTGTAAATACCAAATGCTGATCTAGCAGCAATTATACAATTAAAACACAATGACAAGGATAAAGATTTCAGAATTGAGATACCTGAATTGGGGAGAAGAAAAAGAGATAAATTATTATGGTTTATAATGAGAAATCTGTAAATAATGCATAAAACTTGAAAAGAAAAAAAAATAGCCACACAAACATGGTATTTAGAGTCCTGTTAGTGAATAGCAAAAAAAAAAAAAAAAAAAAAAAAAAAAATGAGTTGAGAGAACTGTGAATATTCTTACTGGGAAAGCAGCAAGGCACGATCAAGATGGGTGCTAACAAGTGCTCTTGATCTTAAAGTTCATAAGAATAATAGATTCCTTAAATTATGCATATGTAATAATTCAATTAAAAACAACATGAAAGATAATATGATAAGACAAATATACAAGGAATAGAGCACTGTCACAGGAAAAAAAGACAGAATGGGGCAAAATAGTTACGTGAAAACAAAACAGATCATTGACTTCATTTTGATCATGAATAATGACATTCTTCAGAGCAAGTATCAAGGAATGTGAACCTCAAGGCTCATCTTTTTAAGAAAATAGTTGTGATTTTCAATGGCATATTCTTTTAAAAGCATACAGCTATTTTATCTAGAAGTGAAACAGAAATAAGTGTGACAGAAAAAAGAAATGCCTGAAATGGAACAAAATAATGAGAAAAATACCTATTGAGCTTTCACGAAGAGAGATGGAATGCAGTATGCGTGTTATTTTCTATACTTGTGACAAATTGTTAAAAGTCATAGGATATTTGGGGGAGGGGAATCAAACTGAATTATGTATAATTAGATTTTTATAAATGCCAGGTTAGATGCATTAAAATATTATCATTCTCATATATGTATGTATGTGTCATATATAATTGAGGAAAGGCAGCACCTGCACTATATTACAGAAGGAAATCATCATCTTCCCTTGCCATAGTATTTCAATCACTTGCTAACAAGGGTCACCGTTACAAGCTTTTTTTTTTACAGCTTTAATTTAATCTCAAGAGTGCATAGAAGGCAAATAACCAGACTGTGCTAAAATATAACCTTTGGGCCTCCACTGATGACACCATATATGATTGCAGCCCTTCTCTATTTATTTGACTCTTTTGTTCCTTTCCCGTTTTATTTCTCTTCTACACACTCATCATTAATACAAACACAAAACAAGTGACTAATTAACACATAATATTTGTCATATCAAATTATCTTAGTTAATAATGTCAATGGTATTGTAATTTTCTATTGTTTTGACTTTTGAAATAAATTATTTCATGGTTTAGCACTAAATTATTCATTTAGTTTTTCCACAGAATTCTTCCCTAACATAAATCATTCAATGAGGAATTCTTCTAGTTGACCTTGTGTGATTCAATATGTTGGGAAGTAAATGTAGACATTTATGTAAATTGTTATTAAAATGAAAGAATGAGTCAGAATGTAAAAGCATTGCTATGACACTTTATTTTCATTTTGAAAGAATTCAGTAGTTATGTAGCACAGAGCAATTTTTAAAATCATCCTAAAAACGATACAGGCAACCATATTATCCATCCAAAAATAATTCATGTTGGCACTTCCAAAATGTTCCAGATTGGATTGCACTAATATCTCATGAGATCTCTGTACTTTAGTTTTTTCATCTTTAAAACATGAGCATTGGAAATAATTTTTAGTTTTTCTTTGAACTTAGCCTGTTTCCAACTCTAATATTTTATATTCCAGTAAATCCAGCACTTTATTTCATGAAATTACCAAAATTCCAAATGCCATTCTCCCCTTTGTCTACTTTCCAGCTACACCAGATTTATTTTCTCATTATATTCTCCTCCCTTTCTCTTTTCCCATTGTCTCTGTGGAGGGGACACATTTTTTTCCTTCCATTGTTCTTTTTGGAAACCCTGTGAGTCAGACTCATTGCAGGAATCCCTCCTCCCGAATGCCCACATAACTTCCAATAAAAGTTACATTCTTTTGCTCCTCTTTTTACTGTACTAAGCTTGACAAATTCAAAGAAAATGACTGTTTTGCCTTTCCTAATCCTCTACACAGTAGTGCACAAATATCTTATGTTCCCACTTGTAAGCGGGAGCTAAATAACATGTACACATGGTAATAGAGTGTGAAATAATAGACATTGATGACTGGGAGCATTGGGAGGGTGGAAGGAGGGTCAAGGATGATAAATTACTTGATAGGTACAATGTACAGTATGCAAATGATGTTGAGAACTACAAGCCCAGACTTTACCACTATGCAACAGGGACCTATAGAGGTTAACATTTCTCTACTTTTGAATATCTTGTTTTCTCTTTTTCTGATGTCATTTCCAAATCTCAGTTTTCTACATATCTATTGTCTTAACTTTTAAGATTCAAGAGTTTCAGTATCTGAGTTGTTTCACTTAAGATAATTGCCTCCAGTTCCATCCATGTTACTGTAAAATACATTTTGATAGTGACAAGACACAGCCTAATGACTAGGCAGATAAGAGTGGGTCCTTTGTGAAACCCCACCTTTAAGGCCCAAAACAGCCTGAAGGCTGACAGAAACCCACAACCCAGACTGAGAACTTCTGTTGCTGTTTGCCCACCCTTTCCTGATTGAGACTTCCTGAAAGAAACCTTTTGAACAATCAAACGTTGCCTTTTCCAGTACTACCTACTGCCTGCCCCTCCCCCATTCTGAGCCCATAAAAGCCCAAGACTAAGCCACATTGGGGGCATTCTCCCACTTTCGGGTAGGGGGACCATCCCCACATCCTATCTCTGCTAAAAGGTGTTTTATCATTCAATAAAACTCACTTTGCTCACTTTTCGATTTTCAGCATATCCTTATATTTCTTGGGCATGGAACAAGAACTCGGGAACGGGAGAGCAAGCCAGACTCAGCCTGGGATGGCCGAGTGCACGGACCATCTCCTGCAGCAGGTAGCATGGCTGAGTGAATCCCAGGTGAGGAGACACTGGATGGAGGTATCCAGATTGCACAGTGACCAAGAAAAAATTCCTGTGTCATTTTAGGGTCTTGCTCAGGATACCTGAGGGATTGAGTAAATGTGGACATAGACTCTTCACTTTTTGCTAAGACTTCTTGCCCTCAGAGTTTCTTCTGAAGGCAGATGAAGCACCAAATCTCTGACTAGCCAGTTGAAAAAGAATGCATAGCTACAGAGGATGGGGTGTAACCCTGCTACCTCTCTTTCTCTCTCTCTCTCTCAGATGAAAGGAATGTTGGCTTTGTTTCCCTTCACGGAGGCCTAGTCATTGCGTGAGGCCAGAATAAGGTCCTGGGGCAACTGATGGGATCTGGCTGAAACCACACCTTGGGGTTACCAGAAGGTTGAAATGGTTCCATCCCCACCACCCATTAGGGCATCAGCCAAGACCCTCAGACTTTCCTATGACATGTTTTCTTACTTCTTTCATAGTTTGAAATGGCCCCTACTTCTTTTTTTTTTTTTTTTTTTTTAAATAATGTTAAGGGTGTTGCTGAAAACTGCAGAGATATTCCTGGATAGAATGAGCATTCAGCCCAACCCTCAGATATGCAATTCAGAACAATGTGGTTTCCATCTGGCACAGAGGGTACAGTGATTAAGAGTTTTCTTTCTTTTGGAGGAATCCATTTGCATAAAGTAAGAGGAGACTTTTTCCCTTAGGCATCTTCCCTGCCCTGCACTTAAGCGGTTTTATTTTCTTTTCTCTACATGTGAGGGGTTAACATAGTCATGTGAATACAGGAAGCTTTTCTATGCAAGAGTTTTTTTTTTTTTTTTTTTTCTGTTTTTTGTTTGTTTGTTTGTTTTTTGTTTTAATTTCCTTTTGGAAGGCATCTTATTAGGCCAGGACCCCAGTCCACCAGACTCCCTGACTTAATGAGTCCATGCACCCTCCTGAGGTACCACTTTGTCCCAAACTCAATTCCAAGCTTTGGGTTGAAGCCTTAGGGGAAAAAAAAAAAAAACCAAAACTGGATCTGAGGGATCCAGAGGCAGATGACCATGGAAGTCAAGGGGCACACTGCAGATGAGCATGACTAATTCTTGCTGATTACCACCCCACCACCATTTCATGGACAGAGGTCATGCTAGCATCCATGGTACAGATGAGGCTACCTACAGCGGGGAGGATAGGCAATGTGTAGGTGAGTGGGGATAATTCCTACCCTCTAGACCTCCCTGTTTCACATGGATGAAGGCCACATTGGTACCCATTGACAGCAACCTGTCGAGGTCACCAGGGCTCTGGGATATAAAGAGGGAAGAAAGAAAGAAAATGCCTTTTCTTTCTCTCTCTCTCATGTACCCCAGATATTCACTGGGAAGAAAAAGAAGCTAAAGGATGTCTTTTCCCCTTTCCAGATAGGTAACCAGCCATCTTCAGTCTGTAATTCTCTTAAAGGCATCTTGAATCACTGGAACTCCTTTGAAAACACAAAAACAAAAAAAAAAACACCTTTTTTTTCTGTTTCCTCCTCTATCCTCTCTTCATAAATGGGTAATTGTATCCCCATAGCACAGAACACTTCCCTTGGATGCATCCTCAGAACTGGGAGAAGTTTAATTTCCCCAAACATTAGACTGTTTGGCTTAAAAATCAACTGGGAAGAAATTATAGATCTAAATGAGCAAATTTATTGAGAAGGGACAACTTTTACAGTATGCAAATAACCTATTTGTCTGCTTCACCTTCACAAGACTCCAGGGTAGACAGAGCTCCTTAGCTCAGGGGAAGGAAATCCAGAAGGCTGACGTGCTGGCAAAAAAAGTAAACGTGTAGCGTTTTTTGTTTTTTGTTTTTTGTTTTTTCCCCAGTCAAGACTCCTGCCCTCCCTCTCTCTGTGCAAACTGGTAAAATAAATGATAAAAATCAGTTTGTATCCTCTCTAATGTTTTGATTAATGGGAAAAAATGGATTTGTGAGGCTAGTCTGAAGCTGTAGTGAATCTGTTGTACTTTTGCTAAGAATCCGCCCTTCTATGTCCTTCTAACAGAAAGAGGAATACCTTAGGATAAAATGTGGTTCTAGGACTGCATAAGCCTGCTGATCAAGCCAGCCCAGCAAACTAGTCAGTAACAAACTTTGCTGCAGGTCTCCATCTTGTTTTATGTTCTTGGAAGCTTAACCTTGTAACATGGTAGTACTTTGTTTTGGTCTCTGCCATTGTAAAATAGCAGTCAGGGTTCAGTCCTGGCTTAGGGAATGAGTACTTTCTGGTTAATATCATTTGCTGGTTCTCTTTCCTTCCATGAACAACTTCTAGCTTCTTTTCTTAAATCCTCCTTTTTCTGAGCTACCTATAAAGATTCTAGGTTTTGTAAAAACTGCTTACCACCTCTTCAAAAATACCTCATACACTCGTGGTTAAGTCATAACCTTTTTGAGGATTGTTGGTTTCATCTGTAAGGTTACTTTCAATAAACTTCAAAAGCCAGAAATATCAGCCATTTGGCATGGCTAAAGTTGGGTAGTAAGGGATTTAAAAGGATTTTCTTAAAGAGTAGTATGGTTAAGGCCAGGTGCAGTGGCTCACGCCTGTAATCCCAGCACTATGGGAGGCTGAGGCAGGCGGATCACAAGGTCAGGAGATAGAGACCATCCTGGCTAACACAGTGAAACACCGTCTCTACTGAAAATACAAAAAAATTAGCTGGGGGTGGTGGCGGGCATCTGAAGTCACAGCTACTCAGGAGGCTGAGGCAGGAGAATGGTGTGAACCCAGGAGGTGGAGCTTGCAGCGAGCCAATATCACACCACTGCATTCCAGCATGAGTGACAGAGTGAGACTCCATCTCAAAACAAACAAACAAACAAAAGGAGCAGTATGGTTAAAGTCAGCTTAATTAAAAGCGGATATCTAAGTTATAGGTATATTTAAAAGGCCTTTATGTTTTTCTCTTCTTGGATCTTCTTTTGCTGGAAAGTTTTTTTTTTTCAGTCTATTTAATGATTTTTCTTCATTTTGACTTGACACTGTTGATGCATATGTGACAGGTCCTAAGATAACTTCCGAGAGCATGGAAGTTACTTAAGTAACTCCTTAAGATAAACAGAAGACACCACAGAGCTTGCTTTGGGAAAAGTTCTCTGTTTTCCTCCTGGAACTCTGGGAATTAAAAGCAGATAGATCCCTCTCAAATTCTGTTTGTGTCTTCCAGCTATATCTGCTTATTAGGCCATAGAAACTGCATGTTCGTACAACCTATTTTTTGAAGGTCTCCACCATGAGACCAATAATCCAGGTAGATGATTGCCAAATGAAAAAAAATCTTACAACTACTAAATGTTCTTCTGTCTGTATAGTTTTATATATATTATGTGTGTGATGTTTACATAAAAAGATCTCTAATTAATTGGCTTAGAGAAAAATAATCACTTAGATTAAATATTGTAGAAGAAAAAATAAAAGCTGTAATGCCTTGTAGTTCATGTGACTTTAATGTTTGAGAGATAAAAACATTTTTAAAGATTATTGGTAAAATACAAATGTCTTTAAAATTTAAATATGTGGTCTAAATTATGCAAGTTAGTTACTAGGTTTTCCAAATGCTTTAAGGTTGCAAACTGCTTCTTTGGCTTTTAAAAATTGTTCAACTTGCCTGCTTTACAGTTTGGTAAGGCCTGGGGACATATAGAATTAACCGCGCCCCTAACTATGCTAGAAGGAGTCAAATCTTAGCTACACAGAGTACATAACTACAATAACTTATCAGGTTTTACAATAAAAATAAACATTGCTAAGAGTTACCATTATAATATGTAATTGAGACTGAAAAAGTTGAGTTGTGTGAAAATAGATTTACATGAAAGGTGTGTAAGGAAAGTGAGATGTGTTTTTACTAAAACATAAGAAATCATGGGAATAACATTTTGCCTAATTTAGAGGGCTAAAGGATTGTTTTAAATTGGATAAGATAAAGTTGAAGGTTTAAACAAGTTGCGGAAGCTTTGTAAAATTCAATCTTGCAGAAGAAATTCTGTGTGTGAACATACTTACTAAATTCAAAAGGTTATTATATGGTTTTTCCATAAATTAAGCATTGAAATAAAAACACAACAAGTTTTTCTTAAGGCACTGATCTGTTCTTTAACAAAAATGTCTAAAGTTTGTAAAAGGTTTATAGGAATCTCATCCCATAGTCAAACAGGTCAGATTGGATAGAATTATCTATAAGGTTTCATTTAAAAAATTGGTGTTGACGTTAGTAGTAGACTAATGCAAGGGTGAAATTTGACTTTTCCTCCCTAAAACAAGATTTTCATGTAATAGCAAAGGACAATGAAATATTTTTGCTTGCTTTGCATGTAAACTACTAAAAATGTGAGAAGATGGGGGACAGATTGTTTGGAAAGCTAAGTCTTCCCACATAATGAGCAAAGGTTTTTGCCTTTAATTTTTTTTTTGAGTCATTATTTTGGCTAAATAAGTGACTTATTGTAATCTGGTACTCTGTTTCATAGTATCAAGTGTTTTAAACCTGTAACATATTTAACAGGCTTCTCCAAATCAAACTCTCCTTCAAAAATGGTATTTTCTGACCCCCAAATTTTGGATGCTACCCAGGGCCCCTGGAACATTCAAAAGAGAGGTGAACAAGATTATTTGATGTGTTTAGTTACATGGGATTGCTAAAATAAAAATAAGGCTTAATCTTCTTCAGGTTATATTTTAGTGAATAATATCAATTTATGTTCCAAAGCTGTATGAGATTTCTAAAATTTTACTGCCTGAGTATATGCTATCAATCATAATTAAGGTTATTATGTTATTATAAACCACAAAACTAATCAAGTTTATTTGTCAATTTTTTTTTTGATGGTAATTACCATGGACATTTTGTCATTCACAGACAATTGTTGCCTTGCTTTGATTCTTTTCTAAACATGACTTAAAATCAGCTATAAGACTTTGACAGGTACTTTTAAATGCAGATGTCTGATATCTTTGAAGATTATGACATTGGAATAAAGGAAAAATGTACAGGACTTATGAAGAGCTGAAATTTCCATAAATATACAGTAGAACAAGAGTTAACTGAATGGTGTGAACAAACAGAAAACTGAAGTAATCTTTTGTAACTTTGCTTAAAGCATTGCTGATCCTTGTTTTGTTTTCCAGAGTCAATGGAACTTTCCTTTTGAGCTATGTACAGCATTTAACAATTGAGTATAATGTATATCCCTGTGAACAAAATTTGGAGCATGTTTGTTTATCTGTTCCTGGTTAATCTAGAATTTGTAATCTATTTGTGAGCATTCTTAATTTAAGGCAATATAGTTATTTGAATCAGTGCAATAAGAATCCATTTTCTTCTGCAGCAGGATACATTGGAGACTGGTTGTTTTACCAAGGCTTTGACTGGAAAGATCTGCTCCCCTTTAAAGAATTAATCATGACTTGCAGAGCCAAAAAAGCCCCTTGGGAAAACTGGCCTCATACCTTGGCTACACAGTCATTGTACAGGTTTCTTAACTTGTGGAGAGTAAAGAATGTCACTTTCTTACATGGTGCTTCCCAGGAGCACCATGTTATCTTGGGAATCTCAGAAAGAGAGTAATTTACCCAACTCATATGTGTTTGGGGGTACAAACCCATGGCTGGACTTGGTTTTAAAAGGTCTCATCTGAGACTCCTTGTGGAACAGAGTTCCATCAAAGCCAGTTTAAAAAGTCTATGTGAAAAATAATTGTTTTTGCTGTACATTATGAGAATGAACAGGACAAGTATAAGACTAAAATTTATTTTGCAAACAACACTGTCCTATCATGATTTGTTTTTGACAAAGATGAGAACTGGAGAAAGAAAAATTATGTTTCAAAATTTGTACAGTTGTCATTGTTTTTAAGTTAGTTGTTTTTAAGTTTTTGCCTACATTGTAGACTAACCCTACTTACTTCTGTGAACCAACCAGGAATCTCCAGCTGCAGTTCAAAAGAAACAAAAGGGATGGGTAATGTAAAAATCTGGAAAAATAATCTAATTCTGAGCAATTATCTGGCAAATCCTGCCAGGTGATTGAGGTAAATGGGGTGTCCATAACCCACTGGTTTATTTTTTGTGGGAAAATAAAACCAAAGTAACTGACAAAAACCAAGCCTCATGCACGTAAATCTCAGCAGGCATAACTATAGCCACCAGTTATCTGAGTATGTCAGCAGCCCCGGGATTTTTAATCTTTCCTTGACACCTTGTTTCATTTTGATACATGTCTTCATGTATCAAATCCAGTTTGTCTCTTCTCACCTTCAGGCTATCAAATTCCAAACGGTCATGCAACTGGAGCCTCAAACAATGGCTCACTTTTACTGGAGACCCTTGGATAGGCCTTTAAGGGAGATTTGACTGCCATTTTCCCAAAACAGTGCCCCATGTCAGCAGGAAGCAGTTAAGGTTGGTCTTCATCTCTATACTAATGGCAGTTAGATGTACCTCTTCAGAAGGGGGAAATAATAGGACAAAAGGCAGCCAAATGCCTACGTAGATAGGAACAGGTTCCTGGTGAAACCCCATCTCCAAGCCAAAAAACAGCTTGAAGGTTGGCAGAGCAGACTGCTGGTCACAGATGAAACCCGCAACACAGCATGAGAATTTTACTCTATAAATTCTCCTACTTGCTCACTTTTAGATTGTCAGCATATCCTTATTCTTCTTGGGCATGGGACAAGAACTCAGGCACTGGTACACAAGCCAGACTCAGCCAAGGTAGGCCTAGTGGGCTGCCTGTCTCCTGCAGCAGGTAGCATGACTGAGTGAGGCCCAGGCTGGGTGTCACTGGCCAGAGGTTCAAGTCTTGCTAGGTGACCAAGGAAATCCTGCATCAGTATCATTCTATTTTATGGGTGAATAGTATTACATTGTGTATAATACCTCAAAAACTGTAAGATGTATGCTGCTTTACAACTTGCAATTTTTGACTGGTGAAAGCTCAGCATGTTAAGAATTCTGTTGTTAGGAGACAGACATATTATTGTATATTACTAACTTAAAAACAACAATTTGTGTGAGAGCATTTTTGGAAACTTTATTGGCTTGATGACATTCCCTGTGCTATGAGAATTAAGAAATATCATAGAACAGACTCAGAGGGAGAAAAAAATTCAGATAACTGAGTTTACTAGATTTAGCAAAAACAAGAGCCTAGACACCCACTTAAATTTGAATTTCAGATACATCAAAAGTATTATTTTTTAGTATAAGAATGATTCGTGCATTATTCCACATCTAGGTGAAAAAACTGTCCCAATGTGTGTAGCCACCTTAAATTTTGACAGAAAGTGATAGATTATTCCCAATTTTGTTGATTTCTGATTATAATGTTTTATATGCATTATATTTAGTTTGCTTTGTAGTTAGTATATAAGTGATGAATAGGTGAAGCAAAGGTGATCCTTAGGTCAGTTAAACTATTCTGTATGATATAATATTGGTGGATACATCTCATTTATAGTGGCTTTTCTTGTGGCTTAATTTATGGTCAGTTTTATGATCATGTTGTATATAGAATAGGCAGTTGAAAATAAAATGGAGTTTTCTTTCATTTTATGTTTTAAATACATATCAACTAGATATATTTATAAAATTTATGTTAATTTTTTCCATCTCTAAATATTTTGTATCCATTTGATCTGTTATAATACAAAGAGAGATAACTAGAAACATACTGCTTGTATGATAGTGCAAGCATCATTCAAGCAATATGCATTGCTTTTTCTCTTTGTATTTCTATTGTATTGCTATTTTTCTTTGTATTTCCTGTAATTTTTGTGTTAAAAATGTTTATGCTCTGTTTTGGGTATAAAGATATTAGTTCTTCACTGTGGATTGTAAGGTATGCCATTGTAAAATTTATTTATTTGCTTTGTTGATGCTTTAGTATTGATTCGGGACCTGCTTGATATTAAATTCATGACCCTGCTTTCTCATTGTTTGGGATGAGAAACAATGCTTGGGATGTCCTTGCCCTTTTTTTTTATAAGTTGTCTGAGTTTTTTTTAGGAACTCTTCTAGAAAATCGTTAATAACTTGTATCTACTTAATCAATTTAAGATTATTTTTTCTTCAAATAGCTATGTTAGTCAAATTTTATTTGCTGCTAGAATATACATGTTTGGTTTTTGTTCTGTCAAAATATTTTTCTATTTTCTTTAAAAAATAATTTTCAATCATTTATTCTGTGGTTTTGTGTGTGTTTCATAATACATTGAATTAAATATAAATTTTGCACTACTTTTCAAAATAGAAAAATTAGTTTAATGAAAACTTTCTAATTTGGGGAAAAACACATTTTTCAAACTTAAAGTTATTATCTGAAAAAGAAATTCAGTTTCTCAAAAGTTGAATTAAAAGATTGTTTTCCTCAGTTATCTTGAATGTCTCTATTTTTATAACATTTTACCCAGCCAACACTCACTTCAACTGAAATATTCTATTTGGTACTAAATTAGACCCAAGTTAAAGAGAAATAACCATTCACACCTTATCATGGAATTGCAGAGGATTCTTTTGCATCTAAACATCCCATCCAGCATGCTGTTGTACTAAAAATTGTTGTACTAAAATTAAATTACGTGTAATTGCTTTTCTTTTTCCAAATTCTTCTCATTGTCCTCAGAATTACTCTGTCCCCTAACCCTAATAAAATACATTCCCTATTTAATGGCTTTTAAGTTTCTTCAGAGTAGTGTCTACTATGTATATATCAATTAAAAAAGAAAAACTTTTAGTTCTTTCATATCTCCTGGTTTATTTCAACAAATTAAAGTTATAAAAGAAATTCTAGAGATTTTAATATATGTTATAAATATTTATATATGCAAAGAACATCTGGTTTTATTTTCATAAGAAGATAAATTCAGCATAAGAAGATAAATGCAGCACAGTTAATAATTTTTTACTTGAAACTATTCATGTAATTAATTCAATTGTTTAGCTTCCCCTTTAATTAACAAATATAGATACAGACATACATATTGCATATGATAAAAATTGTAACAAAACTTTAAATGTTATATTAAATTTCACAGAGATTGTAATCATTTCAAACTTATAATTTAATTACGATTTCAACATTTTATGGCAAGTAGAAATAATAGTTCTACTGTCCAAATCTCAGTGTACATTTTGATTCTGTAAACTGTTTGAAAGGTTCCATATTACTTTCAAGATTTATTCTTCTGGGCACAGAAAGGCACTTTTGATAAAATTTCTTTTAAGGTTATCTGACTTTCTTTACACTGACAGACATTTGATCACAAAGTCAGCCTTTAAAAATATCATCATCATCTCCACCATTTCCAAAGTATATTTTGAATTTTAGGGTGTGTAAAAATAGAATTGTTGATGTGCCTAAAACTTGGACACAGATAAGAGTTATTATTGTAATTTGTTTTCATAATTGATAATGAAAAGAGTTCCAAACCTATATGTGAAAATTTGAATAACATATTTTACCGGTAAATGATATCGGAATTTCAGGTCTACTTTTCCCTTCAACTGTGTGAATATGTCAAGATAAGTTTTGAGTCAAATTGTTTTGATGATCACCTTAATATTTCATGTGATTTATATCTGAAAATGTAGCAATTTTTAATACAAATCAATACGAATAAAAAAAACTCCATGCAAATAAGTAGCAAAACTGGTCCTAAATATAAACTGCAAATAAATAATAGATATGGATCAAATGACTGATGGGAATTTATTATTTGAATAAAATGACATTTTTAAATCAATGTGGAAAAGATGGCTTAATTCAAAAATGTTATCGAACAATCAGATAGCCATATTGAATAAATCATAAATTATAAAATATGAACTTTCCAATATATACACAAAAATGTTGAAAAACTATAAGAAAAAGTTGAACAACCTATTGGAAATATAGACAAAGTACATAATCAGGCAAGTCATACAATATGAAATTCCAATGGTCAGTAAATATATTTGACCCACTAGTTGTCACGAAGTATATTTGTTTACAGTGAAAACAGGTGCAAATTTAAAATCAGTTATATTTTTGCCTACCAGATTCTTAGATTAGAATGAGTGATAATGCTCAGTGTAGAAGTGAATGAACGGACATGATAGGCATATCCAAAATTTGAATGTATATACAGTATGATGATAGAGCAATGCTACAATTAACACCAAAGAGTTAATAGTGAAAGTTTGAAAACACAACACATACAAATACAAGTATATGCACAACACATATATATGCACATAAATATATTTCCACACAGTTTTCATAAATATAGTGTTTAATATTTGCTAATATTTCTATTTTTTAAGATATTTTTCAAGGCTTTTTAAATGAAGAAAGCAGTTTGAAATGTAATTCATACATTGTTCTTATAGTGTCTATCCTGAAGAATATAGGAGATATTCAATTCAACAGAATGAACTATTTTATTAATTATTAGAATTTGACTGAATATACTTGTGAACTTAGCTAAATTGTAAAATCTATTTCACAGGGACAGAATGTGTACATAAAAAGAAATTGTTTAAAATGTATGGATTCTTTTTTTTTTTTTTTCTTTTTTTGACACAGGGTCCCACTCTGTCATCTAGGTTGGAGTGCAGTGGTACTCACTGCAACCTCCACCTCTTGGGTTCCAGCAATTCTCATGCTTCAGCCTCTGGAGTAGCTGAGACTACAAGTGCACACTACCATGCCCGACTATTTTTTGTATTTTTTGGTAAACACAGATTTTCACCATATTGGCCAGGCTGGTCTCAAACTCCTGACCTCAAGTGATCTGCCTGCCTTGGCCTCCCAAAATGCTGGGATTCCTGGCATGATCTGTTTCACCCGGCCACCATGGCATTTTAAATATTCAATCTCTCTTTATGTATATATGTTTCTATTTTAGTTTCAAGAACTGCTCTAAATGCCTTTATGTATAAATACATATAACATATGATATGTGTTCTGATTATTTATTTTTAAAGCAAAAAGAAAGAAAAGGTTGTAAAATCAAAAACACGATTTTTTTAAGTTCTACCAGCTACTATATAATTGGCACAACAAATAATACTCTTGACTCATTCAAATGGAAATAATTTGGCCTAATTGAGTGCTAGTTGGGATAATGTGTTATTGAAAGAGCTTGTTTATACTACTGCTAATTAGCACCAATATCCATTTTAGAGTATTTTCCCCAGAATGACAGAAAAAATGAAACTAGAAATAGAGTCCAAAATTTTCAAGAGGTTTTACAAGTGGTCTACGCCAACTCATGAAGTCATGAAATACTTGACTTTCTTCATCCCCCAAACTACACACGTTTAGTGATGGACAGCCTTCTACTTCCCTAGCAAGGCCGTTTCACTGTTGATGGGCCTAGTTCAAGTTCTTACAATCATTCTGTCTACGAAGACTTTATGGATTCATCATCTGTAAATCGTTCTCCATATTTGCAACTTTTGTAAGGTACATATTGTACCTCCCTTAGACAATGAATAAAAATGAAATTACAACCATACATATCTCATTATGAACTACTTTTTAAAGTAGCCTAGAATTCCACTTTATATCCATTCCACATATATAAACTGCTGCCTATTCTTCATCCACCCTGGTCTTTTTGCCCTGTCACCCTGCTCCTGTCTTCCATACAAAATTACTCTGAAGATCTTGATTTGCTAGCACGCCTATCTACCAATATCAAAGATAGGACATTTTATCTCCTAATTTTGTGCCACAACCACAAAATTACGATTTCTAACATTTCTACAAGTTGCGGAGAGTGTAATAGTTATTACATAAGAAATACTTTACATGATATAAGGTAAGAGTGTCAAGCTTGTTTTACCAAAAAATCTACAGTGTTAACCACTGGGTTACATTGTCTCTTTGTTTGTAGTTAGGAGAAATGACCAAAAATGAAACTGTGGTCTTATCTCAGAAACTTTAGAAAGTAATCTAGGACTCATCTTTAGCTATAAAAAGATAAACTCCTAGAATTTCTATATTCCATTCATTTATACTTGTTCCTAGATCATTTTCATTTCTAGGGAAGTATATGAAACTTTCTGAAAGAAGCAACAGGTTGCTTTAAAGAAGATTCAAAGAAGCAGCCCAGAAGTTATACAGATGTCCAATAAGTATATTTTTTAAAATGTGCGACATCACTAATCATCAGCGAAATAAAAGTCATTCATTATTCCTACACTTGTCACAATGATTAGTATCAAAAAGACAAAAAATAACAAATGCTGGCAATGGATGTGGAGAAACAGGAACTCATACATTGTTGGAATGTAAATTAGTGCAGCTATTATATAAAACAGTATAGCAGTTCCTCAAAAAGTTAAAAATAGAACTACCATACGATCCATCACTTCCACTACTGGGTGTTTATCCAAAGGAAATAAAATCAGTATTTTGAAGACGTGTCTGCACTACCATGTTTTGTGTAGCACTTATTCACAATAGTCAAGATATGGAATCAAATTACGTGTCTATCATTGGAAGAATGAATAAAGAAAATATTATATGTATGTATAATTGTGTGTATATATATAGACATTGTAATATATTATATATATACACACACAATATTTAATATACACACACACACACAATGGAATACTATTCAGCCATGGAAAACAAAGAAATCTTGCCCTTTGCAAAAACATGGATGAAGCCTGAAGACATGCTTAGTGAAACAAGCCAAGCACAGAAAGACAAATATCACATGACATCACTCATTTTCAAAAACTTAAAATGTTGATCTCATAGAAGTAAACAGTGGAATAGTGGTTACCAGAAACTGGAGAGGAAGGATAGATAGGAAATATGGGGAGAGATCGGTCAAGGGGTACAAAATTACACATAGATAGGAAGAATTGCCCTGATTTTATCATTACACAGTATAAACATGTATTGAAACATCACACTGCATCCCATAAATATGTACAATTATTATGTGTGAATTAAAAATAAAATAAAGAATTAGCCTAATTCTCTATTTCAGGTGAGGAAGTAAACTGTAAGAGCTCAGGGAGAGGAATTGTAGGTTGCGCAATTCATCTTAGGGCTGGTGATGCTATTTCTACTCCATGTACCAAAGTTAATTAAAATGAACAAATTCTCTTTTTTGTCTGTGGAATATATAATCAAGAATGTGAAAAGTGATTACCATCTCGGACAATCAAGTGATGGTGATTTTTGCTTTTTAAATTTTCTAATATATATTTATTTTATGGATATACCACATTTTGTTTATTCATGAAAATTCTATTATTTAACATTAGTATAGCTGACTTATTCTATTTACCCAATTCTATACATTATCACATAATGTGATTTAGGATTGAGGAGTTTGTAAATATTATGATTAAAAATGCTCTTAGGCATTCTCCAAGCCACCACTTTACCAGATAAATAAGAAAATGAGACCTACAAAGATGTAGGGGTTTGCCAAAGCCATGTGGTACCAAAGCCTCTGGGCTCTGTGGCATATGTTCTTTGCACCGATGACTCACGTTTAATACTTTACTTTCACAGTGCCAAGAGAATTACAAAAGAAAACTTTCCAATTTATCTTCTTAATCATTTATACATTACTGGTTATTAGGGGAGCATATGATTAATATACTTGTGTACAATGTTTATTTTTAAAAATTAAAGATTGTCCCTACAATGTATAACACATTTTGTCAAGGTAGAGCAACATTCCTGCCCATACCACTTTGCAACTGAGTTGCTTGAAAGAGATAATGTGGCTTTAGAAATAAGTGAATCAGTCTTTATATAACATATTCATTTCTTAAGTTGGAACATTGTTTTGGAGTTTAGAACTCCTCTTTGAATAGCGATGATGTCTAGGATAGTGAAGATTAAATTGCAGCATTAAAAAAATGTTTGTGATTTCAAGTCCTTGCAGGCTGTGCTATGGACTGGGAGTTGCAGATGGCTGTAGCTATCTTTACTAGACCCTCAAGACCTTAATGGAAACATAATGATGTGAAGAATATTAAAGTGCTTTTGTTGTTGTAAAATACAGCCATCTTGATCACTTTCTTATATATTTCCACCCCACCGTCTTTCCTCCTGTAACAGTTATAAAGACTGAGGTGGGGAATAGACAAAAATGACATATTTTTCAGGATATTATACCATATTTTAAAAAGTCCTCAGCCTTTTTTTGAATCTCTTTGATATAAACTCCATCAAAAGTACACTTTATTGTTCTATTTTTGCAGAGAGTTTCTATGCTGAGTGAGACATTATCTGTAAGTGCTGTAGTTTAGTTCAGTGGACATATTCTGTCCCATCAGTCTCTGTGCTACTGTGAAAAATGCTAGATGAACAAAAGTACCTTTTATCTGGTAAGCCTCTGCTCAGTGTGGGATCAGATAGGGAAAAGATTTACATATGTTTTCTTTAAACTCTCTTTTCCTGCTTAGGTTAACTTTGAAATGACCTGGATATGATGAAGGGATGGTTATGTATTTTAGTTTCTTGTAGATATTTCAATAGAGCCAACATTTTATGCCCTTTACATAGTGATGTTGAGAATGGAATGGTAGGATTTTTGCTCTGATTCAACACGCCATAGTTTTTGTTGCCATTAACAATCCGCAGACCAACAGGGTGCCACACTTATTGATAAAAGCTTTACTATTACACTCCCCACATTGCTGTATCATCACACAAATCTGAATATAGGTGCTGAAGTTATTCCCGAGAGAAACTGTGAAGCAAAGCAACCAGAACTACCCTGTAATATAGTGCTTTGTTTTCAGTCAAATTAGTTGAAATATGTGAGGGTGTTTTTCTAAAGTTCTCATTTTAACATTTTGCTTGTACTTAGGGGTATATTGAAATAGAAGAGACAAAACTCACCTTTATTACTATTCCACACGTTCAGCCACATTGAAATGAGACTTGTATGTAGATTACACTCAAAGCAAGACCCCTGCTCTGGCTTTTCCCTCAAACTTTTATTGAGCTCTCTATGTAGATGAAATATCAGCACTCCTCCTCCACTCCACCTTCTTCAAACAACTCTCTCCATCACACCAGATATTTTCATTTAAAGCCCTGATTCTATCAATTACCATTTTCTAGGGCATTCAAGATTAAATTGTTAAGTTTTCTTTTACTTTTTTTTCCTTATCAAATGAACTCTCTCTATCCTGACATCTAAATTATTCCTAAAACTAGTTGAAGCCACATTTATGTCTTATATTTATTCTTTCTTTTATATTTCAACCATTGCAATGAACTCTTTAACCCTTCTAAATGTTTGCATGTAGCATTGTCTTACCACTATATATTTAATAAATATTTAATACTTAACAACTCTGAGTGGAAATAGTAGGAAGTATTTATTGCCAAATTAAGTCAGAGTATTTTTTTAAATAAGTATTTGTTACATATAATCTTCTCCCCATAATGAACATACGTGTATGCCATGCTCAGTTTATAAAGGACTGCTTACAATGCTATTACACGTCTATCCATTACATTATAGCTTTGCTTTTGGCCTCTCATCTATTCATGCTCAACTCCCCTTTGCAAAATATGCCTGCCAAAATTCTACTCACATATTGAGGCAAAGCTCATATGTCTTTTAGTTGCCTGAAACTATTCAACTTTTAATCAGCTTTTTTTTTATTATTATTATACTTTAACTTCTGGGGCACATGTGCAGATCATGCAGTTTTGTTACATAGGTATACACGTGCCATGGTGGTTTTGGGCACCCATCAACCCATCACCTACATTAAGTATTTCACCTAATGTTATCCCTCCCCTATTGCCCCACCCCTGACCAGCTCCGGTGTATGACGTTCCCCTGACTGTGTCCATGTGTTCTCATTGTTTAACTCCCATTTAAGAGTTAGAGCATGCAGTGTTTGGTTTTCTGTGCCTGTGTTAGTTTACTGAGAAGGATGATTTCCTGCTTCATCCAGGTCTCTGCAAAGGACATGAACTCATCTTTTTATGGCTACATAGTATTCTGTGGTGTAATATGTGCCACATTTGCTTAATCCAGTTTATCACTGATGGACATTTGAGTTGGTTCCAAGTCTTTGCTATTGTGAATAGTGCCATAATAATCATATGTGTGCATGTGTCTTTATAGTAAGAATATTTATAAGCCTTTGGGTATATAACCAGTAATGGGATTGCTGGGTCAAATGGTATTTCTAGTTCAAGATCCTTGAGGAATCACCACACTGTCTGCCACAATGGTTGAACTAATTTACACTCCCACCAACAGTGTAAAAGCATTCCTATTCCTCCACATCCTCTCCAGCATCTCTTGTTTCCTAACATTTTAATGATCACCATTCTAACTGGCATGAGATTGTATTTCATTGTGGTTTTGACTTGCATTTCTCTAATGATCAGTGATGATGAGCATTTTTTCATGTTTGTTGGCTGCATAAATGTCTTCTTTTGAGAAGTGTCTGTTCATATCCTTTGCCCACTTTTCGATGGGGTAGTTTTTTTCTTGTAAATTTATTCAAGTACTTTGTAGATTCTGGATATTAGCCCTTTGTCAGATGGACAGATTGGAAAACTTTTCTCCGATTCTGTAGGTTGTCTGCTCACTCTGATGATAGTTTCTTTTGTTGTGCAGAAACTCTTTAGTTTAAGTAGATCCCAATTGTCAATTTTCACTTTTGTTGTCATTGCTTTTGGTGTTTCACACATGAAGTCTTTGCCCATTCCTATGTCCTGAATGGTATTGCCCAGGTTTTCTTCTAGAATTTTTATGGTTTTAGGTCTTCTCTTTAAGTCTTTAATCCATCTAGAGCTAATTTTTGTATAAGGTGTAAGGAAGGGGTCCAGTTTCAGTTTTCTGCATACGGCTAACCAGTTTTCCCACCACCATTTATACAATAGGGAATCCTTTCCCCATTCCTTGTTTTTGTCAGGTTTGTCAAAGATCAGATGGTTGTAGATGTGTGGTGTTATTTCAGAGGCCTCTGTTCTGTTCCATTGGTCTATAGATCTGTTTTGGTACCAGTACCATGCTGTTTTGTTCACTGTATCCTTGTAGCATAGTTTGAAGTCAGGTAGCATGATGCGTCCAGCTTTGTTCTTTTTGCTTAGGATTGTTTTGGCTATGTGGGCTCTTTGTTGGTTCCATATAAAGTTTAAAGTAGTTTTTTTCCAATTCTGTGAAGAAAGCCAATGGTAACTTGATGGTGATAGCACTGAATCTATAAATTACTTTGGGCAGTGTGGCCATTTTCATGATATTGATTCTTCCTATCCATGAGCATGAAATGTTTTTCCATTTGTTTGTGTCCTCTCTTATATCCTTGAGCAGTGGTTTGTAGTTTTCCTTGAAAAGGTCCTTCACAACCCTTGTTAAGATGTATTCCTAGGGTTTGTTTTGTTTTGTTTTGTTTTGTTTTGTTTTGTTTTGTTTTTTGAGATGGTGTTTCACTCTTGTTGCCCAGGCTGGAGTGCAGTGGCATGATCTCGGCTCACTGCAACCTCCACCCACCAGGTTCAAGCGATTCTCCTGCCACAGCATCCTGAGTAGCTGGCATTACCAGCATGCACCAACATGCCTGGCTAATTTTTGTATTTTTAGTAGAGACAAGGTTTCACCATGTTGGCCAGGATGGTCTCAATCTCCTGATATTGTGATCCACCTGCTTCAGCCTACCAAAGTACTGGGATTACAGGTGTGAGCCGCCGTGCCTGGCCCATAGATATTTTATTCTGTTTGTAGCAATTGTGAATGAGAGTTCACTCATGATTTGGCTCTCTGTTTGTCTATTGTTAGTGTATAGGAATGCTTGTGATTTTTGCACATTGTTAATCAGCCATTTTTGTTTCCTGCACTTTCCTAGAATACTTATTTGATTGTGCTTTTTTATGATTCCTGGTAAACATATTGTCTTCCCTATCTATGAGACTAAAAGCTCCATGGAAAGAGATCATGTCTCATTTAATGTTTAATATTCATCACAGAATATCTATCTGTCAATGTATGTATGTATGTATGTATGTATGTATGTATGTATCTATCTATCTATCTATCTATCTATCTATCTATCTATCTATCAATCATCTATCTATCCATCTCTCTCTCTTCAATGTTTCCCACATTTATTGAGGTAAAATTGAAGTACAATAAAGTGTACATATGTAAAAGTGTAAAATTTGATCATTTTTATAACATATGTATATACTTATAAAACCACCAAAATCAAGACAATTAACATGTTCATCAGCCCTCTAGTATTTATCTGTGTTCTTCTGTATTTCCTGTCTCCCTTACCTCCATTTACAGGTAGCAAGTAATGTTGTTTAGTCACTATATATTAGATCACATTTTCTCCAGTGTCATACAACAAAAGTCATACCATGATCATACCATGTGCACTTTATTTCTACCTATCTTATTTAACTAGAAACTTCTAGTTTCGAGTTACAAATAATGTTGCTAAGAAAACCATATACAATTCTTCCTGTAGACATATATTTTCATTCCGTTTGAGTAAATACCTAGGAATTGAAGGGCCGTGTCACTTGATATGTGTGTGCTTAACTTTTAAAGAAAATTCCAGATTGTTCTCATAGGCAGTACCATTTTAAATTCCCTCTTGCAAAGTATGAGCTTCAGTTGCACAACAGCCTTGAGAACACTTGACCAATTATCTTGTTTTTACCCATGTAATCAATACATAGTGTTACCTCAATTTGTGGTTTAATTTACATTACATTATAACTATTTTTTGTATGATTGAGTCACAAGAGTTATTTAGTTTTATTTTTTATTTTTTGAAACAAAGTCTCGATCTGTCACCAGGCTGGAGTGCTTTGGAGCAATCTCGGCTCACTGCAATCTCTGACTCCATGGTTCAAGCAATTATCCTGCCTCAGCCTCCTCAGTAGCTGGGGACTACAGGGATGCACCACCACGCCCAGCTAATTTTTTTTTTTTTTTTTTTTTTTTTTTTTTTTTTAGTAGAAACGGTGTTTTATCATGTCGGCCAGGATGGTCTCGATCTCCTGACCTCACAACCCACCTGCCTTGGCCTCCCAAAGTGCTGGGATTATAGGTGTGAGCCACTGCGCCAGACTCACAAGAGTTATTAATATGTTCTGAGTTCAGGTTCTTCCCCTGACTATATGTTATGAATACTTTGTTAAGAATTATTCATGAGAGATATTATTCTTAATTTCTCTTTTTATAATGCTTTTGTTAGGTTTTGATATTAGTTTTGTGTAGGCCTCATAAAATGAGTTGGGAAATAATCCTTCCTGTATTTTCTACTGTATGCATATTAGAAATATGTATATATATATATAATCTATTTTTCATTGTATTCCTCTGTTTACAATGTATAGTATAATAGGTGTATATAGTGTAGCATTTGTCTAATTTATTCCTTGAATGTTTGATGGAATTCTCCAGAGAACCATATGGGCCTATTTTCCTTTTGTGATATTTTTTGATAACAGGTTCATGTTTCAAAAAATGCATATATGGCTACTTAATTTTCAGTTTTTTATTGTGTCTTTTTTGTTTTGTTGCATTTTTCAAGAAACTTTCTATTCTTTCCAATGTGTTAATTGATATTCAGTTTTTCAAAATATTATCCTATTATTCATTTAATTACTGAAGGGTCTGTCATAATAATCCCTTTTCTGTTCCAGATATTGATGATTCACAATCCAAGCTAAGGATTTGTCAATTTTGTCAATCTTTTTAGAGAATCAGCCAATCTTCTCTGCTAATTTTCTCCTTTGACTGTTTTTTTTATTTCCTTTACTTTTTGCTCTATATTTTTATAATTTTCTTTCTTGTACTTACTTTGACTTTGCATTGTTCCTTTTTGAATCTAGTTCTTAAAGTAAACCTAGGTCATTGATACTTTTATTTTCTTATTTCTATTATAAGCATTTAAACGTGTAAGTTTTCTGCTTTAGCTACATTCTACAAATTTTGAAACGTTGTATTTTCATTATGATTTCAATTCACATTGTGATTTTATATTTGATCTCTGAATTATTTAGAAGTATACCATTTAAAACCTGGATATTTTATCTTTCTCAAAATATTTTTTGATATCTACGTTTTATTTTCTATTTGTATGTCTTAATTTTTATTAATTTCTAATTTAATTTAATTGTGGGAAAAGAGTCCTTTTAAATTTAATACTAGTTTTATTAACTAGCGTATGTTCTGTCTTGGTGAGTGTTCCATTTGCACTTGAGAAGAATGCATATTGTGAAATTCCTGGCTGTAGATCAAAGCGGTTTGTAGTGTTTGTAATGTTCTACAGATTGTCTATATTCTTAGTGATTTTTTTGTTTGGTCTGGTTGTTCCATCAATTGCCAAGATAGAAATATTAAAATCTCTTGCCATTATTGTGGACTGGTCTGGATTTCCCTTTAATTTTATCTGTTTTTGTTTAACATACATTGATACTCTATCATTAAGCACATGGTCAGTAAATATTGCATATATTTCTGATGACATTTTTCCTTTTATTATAGAAAACAGATCCTCTTTATTTCTGAGGAGTGCTCTTATCTCAAATTCTGTTGTAACAGATAATAAGACAGCTATTACAGCCTTCTTTTGCTTCCTCTTTGCGTTTTACATTTATTTCTGTCCATTTAATTTAAACTCTTATAGTCATCTCATAGTAAGATGTTAGTTTAAATTTTTTTTTCATGGTTTGCCTTTTATTGGAATGTTGAGATTATTACTACTTAACATAATGTTTTTAATGTATTTGAATTTAGGTCTACCATTTTGTTATTTATGTTTTGTGTGTCCCCTCTGTTTTTGTCTCTCTGTTTCTAATCTTTATGCTTCTTTTGTGCTATATAAATGGATTTTGGTATCTTTTTAATTAATCTATTGGCTTTCATGCTATATCTCATTGCACTTTTTTTAGCAGTTGCTCTGTGGATCAATAAATGCATACTTAAACTTTTACGGTCCACCAGATGTAAAATGCAGAAACTTGCAAACCTATAGATTAATACTTGACTGATTTTTACTTTATGTTTTACCTATGTTATATCTCTATAGATGAAAACCACACCAGAACATTCCATTTTAGTATTCAACATATTTTAAAACTCATATAAAAACATTTTTTACATCTACCCTGATATTCACCTTTCCATTGCATTTCCTTCACTCTGAAGAAACAAGTTTCTCCTAGTACCATATTTTTCAGACTAAACAACTTCATTTAGTATTTCTTATAAGTCTAAGCCTCCTAGGGATTGATTTTCTATACTTTCTTTAATCTAAAAATGTAGGGTTCTTTTTTTTTATTCCTGAAGGATATATTTGGTCATTTTCTTGAATCAGTTATTTTCTTTCAATACTATAAAAAGCTATTCCTCCATCTTCAAGCCTCTATAGTTTGTGATAAGAAATTCATAGTCATTTGAAAAATTAATTGGTCCTCTGTAAACAATGTCTAGTATTTTTTAGCTGCATTCACAACATTTTTTTGAAATCTTTTTTTTTTTTATCAACTTGATTATGAAGCATCTAAAAGGCACAGTTTTCCTTACGTTTTCCTGCTTAGATTTACTGAATTTCTTGGATCTATCAATTTCTGTGTTTCCCAAGTTTGAGACATTGCTGCTTGTTATTTATTCACATATCTATTGTGCCTCAACCTCTGTTCTCTCTTCTGGAACTCTAACTATGCATGTTTGACATTTTTATTTTATTCCACAGATTCTTCAGGCTCTGTTCTTCAAGAATCAGAATTTTTGCTTTCACAAAATTTACCGCTTTTGTGTCATTTGTAATTTGTTGTTAAACTCATTCATTGAGGTTTTATTTCAGACATTGCACGTTTCAACTTAAATTTTGTACTTGGTTCTGTATTATATTTTCCTGAAAGTTCCTATGTTTCAGTTCAGTATGCTCCTATTTACCCCATAAAACATAGTTTTATAACTGATGTAAAGTTTCTGTCTGATAGTTTCAACAGCATGGTCATCTTGGGGTTGGTATCTTTTGATCATATTTTCCCATGAGAAGTTGTTACACTTTCCTAGTACTTTGCAGCTTTGATAATTTTAAATTGTATCTGGATATTGTAAATATCATGTAGTCTCTGAGTCCTGTTTAACTCTTTGAAGAATGTTGATGTTTTCATATTATCTGAAAACCAAGCTGGCCATATTGAGATTATAATTTCCGATTTGCCTTCTGTGTACAGTGATTTAAACCTCAGCTTAGCTCTCTAAGCTGATTTGAATCGGACTTAGGTATAAAAACTTTAGTATAAGACTGAGCTTATTGTGAGTGCATATGCATGGAATTAGGAGAACCTCTTTCCCTGGCTCTTCCTCTAATGGAATCTGGCTATATTCTACAGACCACAAGAGACAATAAAGCTTGGGAGTGAAAATAAAACATGGATTTCTCTTGAAGTTTCATTCTCCATATGTCCATACTGCACTTTTTCTGTTCCCCTAACCCCTCACTTGGGGACTAGTCTTGAGAGAAAAAAGAAAACTGAAATGCTCACCTCCAACCAGGTCACATCTCTGTTTTGACATATTTCCATCGTCTACTTGCTTCTGTTTTCTTTCCGTGCTTCCAGGTATCTGTTTTTGCATTTTGTCCAGCAGTTTTAGTTCTAATCAGCAAAAGTTATGGGCTTATGCCATCACATAATATCTGCGGAACTCAGAAACTAATATTTAATGAAAATTAAGTGATATTGCAGCAGATGAGATATAGTAATTGTGTCAACCAATAAAGTGAGGAAGTGTTGTGAAGCACTACTTTAGAGTAACTTACAAGCATCTTTTTATATCAATAACTACTAGATATCTAGTTATGCCTGTCATATCTTCATTGCTGTATGCCAGTTTGGGGTACTGAATAAACTACAGTCTTTACTGCAAATGGAGTCATATTAATATAATTTTTTTTTGTTTTTTTGAGATGGAATCTCACTCTTGTTGCCCAGGCTGGAGTGCAGTGGTGAGATCTCTGCTTACTGTAACTTCTGCCTCCTAAATTCAAACTATTCTCCTGCCTCAGCCTCCCTAGTAGCTGGTATTACAGGCCTGAGCCACCATGCCTGGCTAATTTTTGTATTTTTGGCCAAGCTGGTCTCGAATTCCTGACCTCAGGCCTTGGCTTCTCATAGTGCTGAGATTACAAGCTTGAGCCACCACACCCAGCCTATATATATATTTTTTCAAATTTAGATCTAAGTGAAATAAGAGACACTGAGAATATTTTTAAGTACAATCATCACAGCTCACTCAGTCAGTTGCTTATTAAATATCCATCTGCTTATCCTTTCCTGGCTTTAATTGTTTCCAAGATTGGAGTTTTTCTTTTCCTTTTTTTTTTTTTTTTTTTTTTTTTTTTTTTGAGGTGGAGTCTCACTCTTATTGCCCAGTCTGGAGTGCAATGGCGCGATCTCGGCTCACTGCATCCTCCACCTCCTGGGTTCAAACAATTCTCCCACCTTAGCGTCCTAGTAGCTGGGATTACAGGCATGCATCACCACACCTGGCTAATTTTTGTATTTTTAATAGAAACTAGGTTTCACCATATTGGTCAGGCTGGTCTCGAACTCCTAACCTCAGGTTGATCCACCCGCCTTGGCCTCCCAAAGTACTGGGATTACAGGTATGAGCCACCATGGCAGGCCCTGAGATTGGAATTTTAAATTCCAAGTAATAAATCTCTATTGACTTAAATGAATAATGATTATAATAAATACAGATTTATACAGATACCAAGACTGAAAACATACAATTGAAATACTGGGACTCAAAAAGAATATTACAATTAATTACAGCTCCAGAAATTTTTCTTATTTATTGAGACTTCTGTAGAAAGAATATGCTATATCCTCATCAAAGCCTTAAATTTTTGGTTTTCTAAAAACTAATTCTTTTTTCTTATTTAAACATTAATTACAAAAATCATGTTTATGTTATTTTCCTTTATTTTTACTGTTAAGAAAGAAAATAAATTAGACCTTATGCTTAAAATATCTCAATCTACATTGGTAGATTTTACAACAACGTAGTAAAAGTTACCATTCTTGCTTTGAATTCAAGTTCCAATCAAGTACAGGGACATAAATTTTATTGCCCTGGAAATATTCTGTTTGGCTTTCTAGGTTTTTCCATGCTTCTCCACCATACTCTTGTCTGCATTCTATCAGCACATTCTCAGGACTTCCATTTTCCAGTTGGCTTTGATCAAAGTTTCCCATCAATTCTAACTGGAAACCATAGTAAAAGGATGAGTCAGGTTGAAGTATTCATTCTCCTGACTTTTTTGTCTGTAAGGATCTTCCTTATAAAATAAATATGCACATAGTATATATTTAGTCTGGAAATATGAGTAGATTAACAAATGGGCACATGTTATAGAGGAAGGTAGAAAGTAGTTCCTGAGAAAGGCAAAGAAAAACTCACTGCCAAGGAATCAATGTGGAGATATGTAAGTTTCTAACACATTCAAAAATGATCAAGATTTTGCTCTAGTTGTAGCTTAAACTGTGTCATTGTCTAGACAAATAATTAAACTCTCACTCATGGAAGAGTCTTTTCTACCATAATCAGGCAAATGGATTTTACCCATCTAAGGTTAAGAGATTAAAAAGTGCAGTTACATTGTGAGACTGGTGTAACAGAAATTACACTTTGGCAGAAAGCTAGAGAATGTGTTTGAAGAGAGTGAGAACTGTTAGAGGATTATTGAAATAGCTATGGTGAGAGATGCTGAGCATCCAAATCACGTCAATAGCAATAGATGTATTTATTTCATTCTTTCTTATAATAGGAACAAAATCTGTCTAAAGTATATCACTAAGAAAATGCATGTAAGCATTCCTTATATTCATAACAACAAGAAAAAATTAAAAAAAGAACCTTTCTTTTTAAATGTAACACTGAATAGTATTATGTTTAGATAGGATATCTACACATTTTTTGATGACGAAAAGTCATAATAAAAGGTAATTACTGGGTTATAATATGTTTTCTGATAATTTCATCCATTTTATTTTATAATATTAAAAATAGCTGTCCAAGCAAATGAGAGGGGAACAATATTATAAATGCGGGAATCAATTAGTTTTGTTTTCTCTAAAAAATAAGCAGATATTCAATGGTATATTTATCATTTCATAATTAACTGCACATTACAGGCAATTCTGAGCAAATGCTGAATTGCTTTATTAAATTGGCAAGTGGGCAGAAGATTCCTGTAAATGCAGATTGAAAAATAATATGGATGCAAGCACAAGGGAATGAAAAGAAAGTGGCAGGGTTGATCCTTAGTGGTATATAGACACTTTTATGTGTTTAGGAAACAGAGTTCAAACTTACAGAATGTTATTGTAGATCAGTTAAGATGACAACTAAAAACATGCTATGGAAAATGTCTTTTTGTTCTCCTAAGTTTTAATTTGTAAATTGCCTATATTGACATTGTGTTAAAATGATACCACAATAGAACTAGCTTCACTGTGTTATCCTTGTGTTGTCCTGCCAAGTAAATGTAGAAACCAGAGGAGCCATCCAGCATAAATGTGTACCCATGTCAAGAAGCACACATTTATCACATGCAACTCTACACATGATTAATATGAGAGCTCTCCTGACTGCCTCCTTCCATTTCCTTATCCCACTATACACCCAGGAAAAGAGAAACTCTTCTTAGGTAACTGAAAAGGGAACATGTGGGATACTTTTCTTCACATGCATCCATGTGAAGAGACCACCAAACAGGCTTTGTGTGAGCAATAACACTTTTTGATCACCTGGGTGCGGGCAGGCTGAGTCTGAAAAGAGAATCAGTGAAGGGAGATGGGAGTGGGGCCATTTTATAGGATTTGGGTAGGCAAAGGAAAATTAAAGTCAAAGGGGGTTGTTCTCAGGTGGGCAGGGGTGGGGGGTCACAGGGCACTCAGTGGGGGAGGTTTTTGAGCCAGGATGAGCCGTAGAAGGAATTTCACAAGGTAATATCATCAGTCAAACAAGGACTGGCCATTTTCACTTCTTTTGTGGTGGAATGTCATCAGTTAAGACAGGAACAGGCCATTTAAATTTCATTTCTTTTGTGATTCTTCAGTTACTTCAGGCTATCTGGATGTATATGTGCAGGTCACAGGGGATATGATGGTTTAGCTTGGGCTCAGAGGCCTGACACTTTTAATCATAAAATAGTTCTTAATTATAATAAATAATAAAGCCAGAAAAGAGAAAGCCAATGCTGTTAGAATACATTAGGGTTAGGAACTTTCTTCAAGCTATTCTCTATTTAAACAAGCAAACAAAATTCTAGATACAAAAGACAGTAGAACTTTGTCTTTTCAGATTAATGTTTTAGGTTCAACTAGTTGTTGGAAGACGGTCAAAGAATGTTCCACAAACACATTTGCAATTTTACTGAGGCATATATTTGAATTAAGATTCCTGTGAAGGTAGCTTGTTGGATCATATTGTTTAGCTGGAGGGTAAGCCTGGCAGATCTTTTTATCATCTGCCTCTGTGTAGCTTTGCTGATTTCTACACATACATATTATCACTCATGAAAATGTAGCAAATATTTATCTTTGTGAGAAATGACCATTAGATGAATATAAAAAATTTAGTATAAAGTGGAAATGCAAATATCTTGTCATGTGAGACCATGCAGAAAAAGAAATAGCTCTGGACTGAAATGTGATTAAGGGCTTATTCAAAGGACCCTATGTTCTTAAATTTGAACATAAAATAAGTGCTCATAATCAAATTTATGTTCATAAATTTGAGCATTTGGGTTTTGAGATGGGCTTTTCAAAACCCAATGTCAAGATTGACTTTCATTAGCTGATGAAATTTAACTAGATACATAGAGGTTAACAAGGAAAATTTGTAATACTAGAGATCACAGTCTCTGGGCATGTTTATCCAATTCCTTTTCATGTTGTTTCTTTTGTGTCACACCCACCTGTCTCCTAGAAGTCGACATACTAACAGATTGCTTTTATTTTGAGAGTGGAAGTAGACAATTAATAGAACTTAATGATGCATCAGTGCAATACAGAGCACACATAGGGAAGTTCAGATTTGGCAAGAAGGTTACTTAGGGCTGTTTCTCATAAATATCTTAACTGTAAAGCATGAATATCTCAAAGCATGAATATCTTCACTGTAATTGTCATTTGAATGTCTTCATTCCAGATACCTCTTTGTGTGTGTGTGTGTGTGTGTGCGCACAAGTATGTGCATATGCTAATAATTTTTAACGTTTTAATTTAGAGTGATTATAGGTTTTTAGAAAAGTTGCAAAAGTTGTGTAGAATGTTTCCGTATATCCTACACTCAGTTTCTCCTATTGTTAACAGGTTATATTCAACAGCGCTTTTGCTATAAAATCGCACCAACCAATGTTGTTACATTACCACTAATTAAACTCCATTGTTTATTTGCATTTCACTAGTGTTTTCCCTACTTTACTTTTTCTGTTCTGGAACTTCATCCCAGATACAGTATTTCATTTAATTTGGTGTGTCTTTAACCTTTTTTGGTCTTCAAAGTTCCTTAGACTTTCCTTTTTTTTCATGGCTTTGATAGATTTGAGGAGTATTGGTTAGGTGTTCTGTAGAATATTCCTCAAGATGTGTTTGTATCATGTTTGACTCATGTTTAAACTGGTATTATAGATTTTGAGGAGAAAGACTACACAGTTGAACTGCCATTCTTAACATTTCATATCAAGGATACACGCTATTGGTATGACACGACACATCACTAATCATGTTAACCTTGACCACCTAGCTGGGGTTGTGCCTGCCAAGTTTTTCTGCTCTGTGGTCCCTCCTCCATTTTCATACCGTACTCTTTGGAAGCAGTCCTTAAACACAACTCAGAAAGGATGGCAAGTTAAGCTTCACCTCCTTGAGGGGGAATATCTTCATATCTTCATAAATAATTTGGAATATTCCTGTACAAGGGATCTGTCTATTCTACCTCATTTATTAGTACATTCAATCACTTATGTATATTAGTATAAATAAATACTGGATGTTTATTTTATTCTCGCTAATACTACATTGATTACTTAATGAAGTAACAATCAGATTACTTAATCAAATACTATATTTTTTTCTTCTCAAATTATTCCAGTTTTGGCCATTGGGTGCTCTTGCAGTTTTGCTTCATGTTCCTTTGCCATAATCATATCCAGATAACTTTTTAAACAAGGTAAGGAAGGTCCTGTTGCTGAGGACTTTGTGAATGCAATTAAAATGACTTCCTGAAAGTGACTAAACTCATACAATTAAACTAATGGAGATTGATGGTAAACAAAGTGCTCCTCCATCGTTTTAGATAAATCCACAATATCTCATTTGGTGGTAACTATTATTCTGTTCAGTGACGAAAGAAAAGACCTGGGTAGCCACTCCTATTGTTACACATCTTTTCTTGCTTGAAATGAGCCTCCTGTGTGCCTGTGCCTTTAAATTTATCAGTAATGTTCGATACTACCTAAAATATCGGTTCATGGGAGTGTTATTTGACATTCTGATTCTTCTTCTTGTTAACTTAATGGTTAAAGACTTGCAGTAAGTATTTCTCCATAGTTTGGCGGATGGTTATCATCCCAGCCACTCTATTATACTTAAACAAGTTATAAAGCACATATAAAATCTATAACAATCCATACTTTCTCTGGGGGAAAGGTCCTAACTTTTTTTTTCCAGAATGACAGTCACATATGAAGACTTAAAACCTTAAATAGTCCCATTTGATTTAATATGAGAAATATATTTATATGCCAATAAAACAGAGAAAGAAGACTCACCCAAAAAGGATGTGTCTGAGATAAATGTTTTATACTTAAGAAGACATTTAGGCATCTGACAAAAAGTATAAACAAAGCATTCCACAATGTAGAAAAACTCTATAAATCGTATTTTATAGGTACAAACATGATTTTCTTATATTCTAATTAATCATTAGAAAGGCAGATAGAATATGTCCTAGTATTTGATAGTACAGTAGGGAAATTGTAGTTAATAATGATTTATTGCATATTTCAGATAACTAGAGGAAAAAATTTGTAATATTCCCAACACAAAGAAAAGATAAATGTTTGAGGTGATAAATATCTCAACTGCCCTTATTTGATCATTATACATTGTATACATGAATCAAAATATCGCATGTATCCCCCAAATATGTATAACAATTCTATATCAGTTAAAAATTAATTAGTTACTTAATTTTTAAAAGGACACTATCCCTTCTGTCACCAAACTTATTTCCAAGAAAACTGTGGAGACTTGTCAGAAGCCCATCTCCCCAAGCTTACCTTCTTTCTGTTTCATTCAGGTTTGCCATAAGTGTTCTTGTTGCGAATGGGATGAGAATGGATTTGGGTGTATGTGTGGTTGCAGACAGTCTTCAGGCTGTGAACAAAGGTGGGAAGTCACACAGGGAGAAGGGGCGGGGCGGGAGGCACTGTTCTGGAAACAGAAGGCAGAGCAAAGACTCCAAAACCATTCAGGGGATAGGTGTTTCAGTGGTGTTGTATGGATGAGAAGCAGGACCACCTTGAGTGACTACTATTTGGATAGCTACAGATTAAATAAAGGTTCAGGTGAGGAAGAAGTGTCATGAGAAGTCTTGGGCAATTGAGGCTTTCTGGGTAGAAGGGGCTGTGGAAGGAAAGGAAAGAGGTGAGTGTTCACTATCCTTAGACCAAAGCATCTTCTAGACCTTCCATTGGAGACTGAGGGATAAGAGTAAGGCAGCAACTGCTAGTAGGTACCACCGAATTATCCATCACATTTTCTTATGTAAAGGGCTGCCTCTACTTTCAAATGTGTGGTCTTCCAAACCTCATTTTGTGAAGATGTTCACTTATTTCAAAATTACAATATTTATTTAAAACATTTGAATAAGGATGTAGCAAATGGAAAATGCCATTTTATGCTTCACAAAACAAGTTATCATATAACTTGATAATCACATCTTATTCATGTATATCTTTTAGAAATATTTCCACAGGAAATTTTAAAGTTAGAAGATATTTCAGAATTACACTAAAAACTCAGGCTTATGTTCTTGGAGAGTTTAAGTTTTTTGCTACTGTTCATAAAAATGTTTTTTCTTTCACCTAACTCTCCTGCCCTTGGTAATATAACTCTTCAAACTACACGAAATATTTTCAGAAACGATACCATACTTCTCGGAGACTTAACTGGTCTTTTGATTGGCCTCGTTTTAGTAACATGCTTTATCCTTTTTGGTCTATTTCATAAAACCTTTATCTTTTTAAATTTATACAAAAGATAATTTATTTGCATCTCACAGGATTTTAAATCCAGTGTCTAAAAATATATTTTTGAGCCAAATGCAAATTTAGGTACCTTTAATAAAATTACAAAATGATTTTTGAAATCTGAATTTTTTGTTTGCTGCCATCTTGGATTTTTTTTTTTTTTTTTACATTAATAGCTGTTTTTCCTGTCACTTTGATCAGCTATAGTGTGAGTCCATGATTAGCCAGACATTGCATTAGGGCTTTATAAATCCAGACATCAAAACCTAGACATCAAAAGGGAGGCCACAAATTGCAATTTTTAATCTTCTTCACATCTCTGATGAAGATTAGTCCTTTCCAGCTATAATGAGATCAAGAATACGAGAAAAAAAATGCTGAAAAGGTGAGTGTAGCATAATTTGAAGAAACTTTCTTCTAAAGCCAGTGGAATTTTAAGGGAGCAAGTTACTTGACTCTCTCTAAATTAAAGAACTTTCAGTCAGCGGTGAAAAGTATGGCTTTGACATGAGTAATTTATAAACAGGGAAGTCAGGGTAGAGACATTTCATCCTAGATTACTAAATAATGACAAATACCTGAATTAGAAAAGTTGTGCTAAAAATCAACAAGAGGTAATACTTTTAAAACAATAAATTCTTAAGAATGTATTAAGAAATGAAACTGAAGAGGCTTTAGATAGTGGTGTGAGAGAAAGGGAGATTGCAAAGATTATTTTGGGGGTTTTAGACCTTGTGTGGTTATTTTCAATATGACTTTTACAGTTGTCTTTAAGACTGACCTTAAAAACAACATCCTCCTTTGCTGTTTAATGAGTATAAAGTTTCAATTATGCAAAATAAATAAGATCTAGAGATCTGTTGTGCAATATTGTACCTCTAGTTAGCAATATCGTATGCATGATACACGTAAAAACTTAAGACAATAGATCTCATGTTAAGTGTTCTTACCACAATTACAAGAAAAATCCAAATGTGTCTTCTCTTTCAACGTCATCACTCTGGGAGGCTAGGGTTGTAATACTACTATTGAGAATCCCTCTTTGTACATTGCCATTGATGTCAGTTTGCTGGCCTTGTTATCACAGTCAGCAAACACCTTACCCAAAACAGGCAATCAGATTATTGAATTGCTGATTTGTCAATTTATTGATTGTTTCATTGAAGATTTGTCGATAGGTTGATTAGTTTGTATGGAATTAATACAAGACTCTAATTTCTCATAACATCTGTTATCTTAGTAAAAATTGCATATGATAAGCAGTGGGAAGGGAAGCAAGAAAGGAGCTGGTAATTGCATTAATGTAACAAACCATAATGTACCTACTCTACTTTTCATGGATTCATTTTTTATCTTTTCTGCCTTTCTCCATCCCAGTCTCAGTTCCTACTCTGCCATGACATTCTTGTGCCTTTGATAATAGTAAAACCCTTGTTCTTACCCTGTCTCTTACAGAGAAGCACATTCTTTTTGCTTTTAAATGATGTAGGAGCTCTTTGTTTCACTAGCAACTCATTGTAGCTTATTATGAAAGGCTATGTTACATGACAGTTCTGAAAAATAAAACTTGTTAGCTCTAACAATACGATCCTTTCAATTCAGGTATTTCATTCTTTCAATAATAATAGAATGGTTTATTTTTATAATGAAGAGTACATATTTAAAGTGTAATATGTTAATGATTCTAATGGAAATTACCATGTAAATAAATGTCATGACCTTGAAGCTTTTTCCTGAAATAGACCTTTTAGTGATTTCTGTTTTAGTTATATTTCAACTTTGAGCCATCCATCGAGTCTGTGATAAAACACATTAAAATCACATATTTTAGATTACATGTATTATATATTCAATTTTAAACTGGCAAATGATGATTTAAACAGTACAGAGGGGATTTAAGTTTAATAAAAATAAAGCTCAAATGCAAGCATAGATAGTCAATAATAAGCAAGCCAGAAATTCCATTTACAAATGCCTGGACTCCTACTAGGCATTTCCTGCACATTCAGAGCTCATCACAAAAATCTTCAATTAGCACCAGAGGACATTGAAAAAGGAAAAAAGAGTGTTAGTGTGCACTTGGATGCAGATGCTGCTACCGAAGAAAGGCGTAATTGCGTGCCAGCCTACACAGACAGCAACCTTGTTTTATGTGAGAAATTTACATATTAAGAAAGGACTTAGGGTATTAGCAACACACTTTTCAGTATTCATTAAAAGGAAAAAAAGTCACTTATTTTTTTCCGTAATAATTTTTGTAACTCTTACATTTTTACACGATTGTATCATATCAAGTTCTAAATGTCAGGAAGTCACTTATTTCATTTAGATCTAGTAAAATATTGAAACTTAATAACTGAATAATGCCAAAAATAATTTATGAAAGAATTTTGAGTTTATGTTGGTGAGAGTGAATTATTTCACTGAATACACAAATGAGACATTCATTATTTTATAAGGCCATTTACTGTCATCTGGAATAACTTCCTCTTAATTCTATAAAAGGTTGTTAACTTTAATTAATGCCAAAAAGAAAGGTAAAACTACAATGTTTATATATATATAGTGTTGGCTAATACTATTACATCATTTAATGTATGTTTTGCTTGAAATATATTTTGATGTTTTCCACTTGAATTTGTAGCTATTTAAATTTTAATAAAAGTCATATATCTTTTTACAGATCAACATTTAAGCCACTCAATTCAATTACTCAAGAAAATAATTCATTACATATATAGGCTTGTCATAACATTATGTTTATTAGTGTTCTTATGCAAATAAGATATTGCTATTGACAAACTAAATCTAAATTAATTAAATAATAAGGTAATAAATTTCTATACTGTCACTTTTTTTATTGTTTTTATAGAGATGTTTTTCACATAAAATCTCTGAAAACATGTGTTTTCAGCCTGGTACTCCAATTCTCATGAAGTAATTGTTAACAATAGTAAGTTGGGCTACTTCAGACATAGCTTCAATATACATGCTGAAACTTATTCAAAATATCGTGCTGTAGAACCTGATCTGCTCAAATTTAAAAAAAAAAATTTTTTATTTACCTGGTATATTAGGTTTGTAAAATTAATTCATGTTTTTCCAGCTTATGTGAGCTCATTGGCTCAACAGGAAATTTTAATTTCTGAGTGTTTTATTTCCTTGTGAGGAATATGCAGCAAAGGTCTTGAAGTATTCGAGAGTGCTCCAGTCACTCAAAGGAACTGCAAAGGAACCTACAAGAGGTAACTCATAAGAAGGTTGGTTGATTTAGATTAGAGTCAAGAGAGTTTATAACTTTGTAGGAAGAACAAGTGGAAGTAGCATTAAGTAACTCTTTTCTGTTGGAAGAACACTGTTTCATTAGAGTTGGTAGCTAACTATGGTGGTGCACCACAGCATTGCCACGTGTTCCTTGATTCACATCTAAAGGTGCTTCAGAACTTCACAGTGACCAGTAGTCCAGGGCAGGAGTCAATTTTAGGTCACACCTCCTAGAATTGGACAAAGCAATATTGCCATTTCACTCAAGGAGTATGTATTAAATACAATTAGGGATGTAATTTCTCCCAGTGGATAGAAATTTGTTTTGTGTATGATGGTGTCCACTTTTCCTGTGAGAATAAATAAGCAGAGGTATGGTACACACTCGTTCCTATGAAGTGTCTATTGAGTCGACTGATTGTCAGGAACTTGTAAAGAACCTAACAGTCATCACAGAAATGAAGTTTGGGGTCAATTCAAGTGCTTGAGTGAAATGGAACATAGAATGGAGAAAGCAATATATTAAATAAATATAATTATGGTTTCATCAACAATTATAGAGGTGACATTGGGATAGTTACATATCTCTTCTTCATTGTTCTTCTATCATTATCTATCTATCTATCTATCTTCTATCTCTCAATTGATCTATTCAGCTAGCTTGCTAACTCACGATCTAATCGATCATTTCCAATATCCTCTTCTCAGATGCCTTTCTCCTAATATTTTGTATAAGGTATATTTTTAAACTGTATGTATAATTGTTTTCATTGATACAGAAAAGTGTAAATAGACTTGATCTAGTAGAGAAATAATTATCTCCCCGACATGAGTGCAGTGACCACTGGGGCTTTGGGGTTCCCATTTTTGGAAGAGGATAAATATGTTTTCCATGATATTAGAGTAACAGAGTAGTTGCATTATGTTGGACAAGAGCATGCTACTTTTATTGATTAGAACTTTCACAATGCCTAAAAGTGGTTCCAGCAGACAAAATGAATTGGTACAGAACATTATTTTCACCTTTCTTCAAGTGGCCCTACATGTACTACAGCAAATCATCAGCTAAAACTATAGTTTTTATGCCCCCCTGCATACAGGTCCTAGATAGGGTATAGGATTAAGCTATCAGACATATTTGGGTGACATCTGGAAGGCAGAAATAAGATGAGCAACCATGTATTAGTTGTTCCTACCTTTTGTCCAAGAAGTCTCTGGTTTTTCTGAAACAAGTTTGTAATCTGCTTCATATCTTGTTTATGGCAATTTTCATTATTTCAGTGTCCCCACCCCGGATATGATAGTTTTATATTGTGAGCATTTAAAAAATTGTTGCTGCCTTCCTATCAATGTAGAGAGGTGAGAATTTGAAGGGAACAACAGTGGAAACAACTTTCAGGCTAGGAAATGTTAAGCTGAGAAAAAATGGATAAGTACAAGAAAGTCCCCCCAAAATCATAATTCATAATTTGGAATTAATTGCAGTATTATACCTTCCTTCCCAGCACTCCTGTAACACTGATAAAATAAAATTGTACATATACTAACATATAGACATTATGAAATGTAGAAGCAGTTCATATAACTTCCTCCAATCACAATTTAATACAATTTTACTAACAATATGAGGATATGAACGGTTTGGGCTGATATAACAGAAACACCATAGACTGGGTGGCTTAACCAATAGAAATTTATTTCTCAAAGTTCTTGAGGCTGGGAAGTCCAAGATCAAAATGCCAGCATATCCAATGTGTAATGAGGGCCCAATTTCTTGGTTTGCAGATGGCCTTTTCATTGTTTCCTCACATGGGTGAAGAGCAGAGAGAGTGAGAGCAAGTTCTCATGCCGTTTCTTATAAGAGCACTAATTCCCATTCACGAGGACTCACCTTCATGACCTTGCTATTTTACAAAGGCCCTACCTCCTCATACCACCACATTGGGGGTTAGGATTTTAACAAGTGAATTTGGAGGGAGACAAACATTCAGTTCATATAATACCCTTATGCCTGGAAAAAACCTAAAACTTATATTAAGCAAAAATCAAATTACCTTTAGAATTTGGCACATTCTAAGTATAAAATATTGATTGATGTATATATGATAATAAAATCTCCAGGATAAAAATAAAGCATTACTCAAAGAAATGCTCATAGTCTTAATAGTTTTAAGAAAAAAAGGATAATAAGCAAACTCTACATTCTATTCACAAAGTTAAAAAATATAGTCAAAATATCCATAAAAGAAAGGAGGATTTTAGGTAGAATGTGCACAAGAGATGTTTGCACAAAATGAGAAAAGATAATAGATGGAACATTATCTAAATAATTAAAGAAAAAGAATATTAATTCACAAAAAAATGATAATAATCCTGAAACTGAAATAATTACAGACATAGAGGTCATACAACTATTCAACTCTCTCCCTCTTTCTTTCTCTCTTATTTTTTAACTAAGTCTATTTCATTTGCTTTTACTGAATTACAAGTGTTATGGTTTTAGTCCTGAATAAACAAATTTTAATTTATGTCTTCTGTTCTTTATGGTTATTTGGTTTATATCTAGCATATTACAGTCTGATTTTACTTTCCTTGTGTGTGTGCTGTGAGGTTGTGGGTGTCATGCAATGAAAGAAAATACATAATTATAATAAATTCAGTTGTAATAGTTATAACATCATTTATGCTATTTTATTTAGCCTACCTATTGGATTCTCACTAAGCACAAGGGCAAATTTAATATCTTTCTGATTGCTTTAAATTTATTTCCCACTCTATCCTCTATCGCATAATTTAAAAGCAATTGTTATTATTTGTTAGTAGTTTTTCTAGTGTTAATTCAGATCTTTTGAGAAGCAGCTGCTTAAATGGGATAAATGTATGACATTTAGAGGGGAAACACTTTGAAGAATAGAGAGGAGGCAGCAAGAGAAAAGTAGGGGTGAACTAAGCCGTTAGATCACGAGGTATGTCTGACTCCTGTGAAGGAGAGAAGGAAGATGTGACAAGAAATGTCTTAGAATGCAGAGGAGCTCTAATGAAGTTTTAGTCAGAGCAAGGGGAAATTTTGGGACAGGCCCTCCTTAAGGGAGTCCCACATTTTGCAGGAAAAGGGACTTCATTTTTACCCTACAGTGTTCAGGTATTTGCTGGAACATCCTGGAGGAAGCATGAACTTAGAGTGGATGCAGGATACAGAGCAACCACAGCTAAGGCCATCAGCTGCTTCCTATAGCAGGAGACCTGAGTGGCATCTTTTCTTGGCCACTACATGCTCAAATAAATACACTTAAATCTTTATCTCAGTAATATCTTAACTTTAAATTATACTTGTTGACGGATAATGTGATTATAAAAGATACGCTACCTTCTACTTCTTGTTAAAATTTAGCTATTTTATGTTGTGATTTTTGTTTTTATTTTTAATTCAGTCTTGAGATCTCTCTAGAAATGTGACCATAAGCCAGGATAGCCACATTCTAGAAGAGCTCTGACCAGAGGAAAGTGAGGTTCAGGTGCAGGTGTCAGATGAGACACAATGAGGAGGTGAAAGAAAAAGACATGAAACAAGAAATGTATTACTCACAGGTCCAGAGAGGTTATGGGAAGTCCAGAAGTGACAGGGAGCTCAACCCGTGGGTGGAGAGTGAGGAAAAGAGAGGGCCTGTGGGACGATGCCTTTATCAAGGTTTGTAGGTATTATCCTTTAGGCTTTGTATCTGAGGCTGTGGATTGGCTAGTTTAAAGAAAACCACATGAAGAGGAGACTCATTTAAATGACTCTGGTGTGGACCATTAGGTTTCATCGCAGTCAGCAGCTGAAAGGTGGGTTGGGTTTGGGGGTCAGTGGAATGAAAAACAATGCCATAAACAATCACATAGGAAGTTTCAATGAGGCCAAAGGTGATGGGATATAAATGGGTTTGAAACAACTTATGTAAGGCCTAAAAATAGATACTAAGGCAGCAACCACGTTAAACAAATGTATGACATATTGCTGCCAAGTTTTCATTTTTTCATTCTACTTTTACAAATTTTAACCACTTGGTCCTATGGTTAAATAAATTGAATGCTCATGCTCATATATGTGTCATAGTCATAGTGTCATGTTTCATGGCTTGTTGCCTGCAGTTCATGCTCTCTATTCCAAGAAGACTTATGAGATTCCACCTTACTGTGAAGAAAAATGCCATTTTTATACATAATAAAATTAAAATTTAGCTGCATCTAGAATTGTTTTGTCAGAAATTATTTCCAAGGCTAATCTGTAGCCAGTCATTTGCTGTCTTTTAGAATAGAGGTCTACAGTGGTCAATCTTGAGGTCAAGCTATTTTTGTTCTTTTTATTAACAAGTGACTGGTCAGTATTTCTAAAAGTTTCTGTATCTTCAAAATCTAGGAACTTTGTTAGGATTTAGGTTAGTTTAGCCATCTAAATCTAATTTTTACTAGGAAACAATCTGCCCTTTATATTTTTGGTTTCAAAGCTAATAATATTTGTGAAAATATATTCTTTACGTGTTTGAACCCTTCTATCTCAGTTATTTAGATCTCTTATTCAGGGATACTGACTTTCTGTAAATTGATTCCTTTTTGTGTCTCTTCCATATCTGTAATCTTCCAAACCATTTTATTTTTGTTTATCTATATTTTTATATAGTTCTATTTTTCTCATATTTGTGCCTTTTGTTTATTCCTATGTTTTCAGTAACATATTCTCCTTTGCATAGTTTTCAATGTGGCTTTAATTTCTGTGATGATTTTGTTTTTCTTCATTTTCCTGAGCTATGCCAGCTCGTTTCAACACATCTGCTGTTTCACTGATACTTCCTGATTACTAATTTAAGCTTTTCTTTAAAAAATTAGCAAATGAATCACTAGATTTTTGTTTTAATTTAGAAATATATTTGTTCATGTTTTTCATCTGCTTCATGACAGTATTATCCTACTCAATAGTTTTTATTTGCCATTTGTGTTTTATTCTTTTACTTTTCTGTTCTCCTTTTAATAAAAAAGCGTAGATCGTATGCTGGCTTCTTTTAAAAAATACACTCATTTTTGAAAGCGGTAACTTCTTTTGGAGACCACCATTTATAAGAGGTTTGTGTGATAGAAGCGCAATAGTAGTGCTGCGTGCTCCCCGGAATCCTTGAGAGTTCCCAGGGAATTGCAGAGAAAACCATTGTGTATGGATGTGTCCTTCAGACTGCTTCTTCCCAGAAAACAGAAGTCACCTCTGCAGTGCTGCCTTCAATTCATCTGTTCTTCTCCACACTACTGTTCTAATAGTAGACATTCTACAATGATGACATGTCTGTTTCCCCATGTAACCCTGCCTCCTCTCCTTTTTCTATTACCCGAAACACCAGGGTAATGCCTACCAGCAGTATATTTGGACGCTTCTATTTCTGATTAGGAGTTCACATCTGCTGAGCTGCACACTGCTGCTTTGTCTAAACACAGCACCAATGGTGTCCTCGCCTGGTATCTTGCCACACTCTTGTCACATTTTCACACCCTTGGCAGCTTTTCCTTATATATGCTGTTTTGTGGTTGCAGATATCTCCTGCATTGTTGTGTTCTATTTATTGTTTTACTTATTAAGTTTGGATGAGTTCTGAGTGGAGAAGAGGCCAGAAACATAGGTAGTTACTACCTTACCACCATCATATTACTGATGACAGTCTTTTCTCTTGATGACCAAAATTAGAACTTCTCAGACTAGTCTACAATATGACATTTGAGATTGCACAACTGCAAATAAAAGTCATTTTTCTTGTATTTTATGATGACATTCAGACACATTTTTGTCCAATTCCACAATATATGCTGTGTTCGTATATACTCTATCAAATTACTAATTATACATTGTTATTTAAAAGCAAAAATTGTTGTTTCACTTGTGACGTTACTCTTCCTTCTCAAAATTGTCACCTATCTCAAAATAACATAGTTTGAAGAAACTGAAACTGCATGGCAACATCCTTATCTCATATATTAGTGTATTTCTCCAGCAAAACAGTTAATACTGTGTTGCTTCTGAAAAATTTACTGTAAACAGCTAATCTTGTATGAGGACATCAAGAGTGGAAGAGCTGAAGGATTAGTATTGCCAACATGCCCGTGAGGATAGTTTCAGCAAAGTACTCAGGAATCATACCTCTTTAGTATAGCTAGAAATTATTACGGAACTATAGAGAAGACACACACAGACACACACACACACACACACACACACACGTGCATAGTGCCACAGCTAGAAAATCCTAGAGCAAAATTTATATGTTTTATCTTTCTATGTCCTTTTAGTAAGCTGAATTTCCTTCAACCTTTACTCCAGGAGATTTTCTGTTTGCCACATCACTGTTAACCCATGTAAAAGTTATCTGAAACCATTACATTTCTTAAGATTACATCCAAGTAAACTTTGATAGGTTCATTTTGGGGGTTTATAAGTTTTTCCAATGCTTTTTACCTATTTCAACCAGTAAAAAGAAAATTTCAATTTTTTTTTCTAAATTGAGAATATTCTTATTAGAATTACTTAGGTATTGCCATTTTTTATTTGTAGAATATAACTCAATATCTTTTTTCCACTTTTCCCTTTCTGCATTTTATTTTTAAGGGTACCTTTTAAACTCCTTGAATCAATTGTATTTTCCTATATTTGTCTGATTTTCAATTTCATGTTTATTACAACAACATAATGTTCTTGTATACTTCTTAATCTCAGTGGAAGTCAGCTCTTGGCAACATCTCTTAGCAATATAAAAATAAATGACAGAGGAAGGAAGACAGGAGACAGGTATGTGGATGACATATTTTAACACAGCTTCTCTAACTAAACAAAAGTGTATGTATTTCTCAGCAAATACATGTTAATATCCATTTTTAAGACACCAGTCTAGCGGACTGCAATGGACAAATATATATGATATGTCTCTATCATCAAGACATAATTGAAAAGTTGACATAATATGAATATTATCCAGGCTAATTAGCAACATTATATAGACTTTGATGTAGTTCAAATTTATTCTATGACAGTAACCAGAGTGTGTGACCAAGTGTATTAAAAATGCTTTAGAATTGTTCCCAGGGTATTACTGTATATAATAACAATGCCTCTTTTTCCACTTTAAGAATCTTTACCTTTCTCAGAACCCAAGATACAGTATCTTAATAATCCCAGATTATTTTTGACACCATCTCTACCCATCTAAGGTCTTCCTTCTATTACAGAGCCATGCTCAAGAGTGCCAGACTAGATTCTACCAAGTAGAAGCTCTTAGCTGAGATCTGGAAGAAAGAATGAAAACATTACCCATTCTTTTATCAGAACTGAACAAATTACATGTTCCTAGGCAAACATAGTACTTCACAAAGATCTTTCAGCCTTTTGCTAGAAATCGCTTACCTGAATATAGAAGGCAGGAGAGGTTGTTGCCAGCAGTTTCCCAAATTGCTAGTAGTTTCTATAAGTTTCTGATTTTCTAAAAGTTAGCAGCAGATCTGAGAGCTAGAAGCAGCTCTCACAGACCTTCAGGCTTAAGTCTGTCACACGGTTTTGTAGCTATCTAATAATAATAAATGTTTTACTTACTGAAATATTTTTGTAACTCCTCTTTTATTAACTGAACTCTGACTGATAGACTAACTAGAGTTCCATTATAACTATCTATTTATTTGCTACCCAATGGAAAATTTGTATTAATATTTCTGATGCAGTATCTTGACATAATGACATGACAATTGATCGCTCCACTTGTTTAAGAATTTTCAATAGCTTATATTATACCGAGATGAGTTTTTAAAATCCCTCATTTTTTATAGATTTTGTATGAATTAGAGGAAAGTTTTATTTAAAAGCACATGCAGCCAGTAACTAGTGGCAATACGCAGAACAGTATAGTATTAAATGACCTAAGTCAGACAAAGTCAATTGCTTGTGTGTGTGTGCGTGCATGCATGCACAAATTATGAGTAATTGCTCACCAAGCCCCTCTATATCTAATGTCTCTTACACCCACTTCTATGAGGTATGGGAGGGTAAGCCAGCATGATATACCTCAAAGTACTTTATTTTCCTAGCTGAGTTAGAAACAAGTATATTTCTCTGGCTATTTTAGTTGTTCACTGTAAAAATTATTAACCACTTCAAAACTATCCATTTTATAGTCTTAAATTCTCCCGCATCCTTTCTTGGATCTTACGTAAAGTTATGACCCTAAGTAAGAGCTAGATCTCTCCACAATCCCATTTCCACCTACACAATTCATGTCCTCCCTGAACAAAACAGACTTTTGTGGTACAAACAACCCACTCACCTCCCATTTCTGTGAACTCCGCTAGTACTTATAATCATTAACAGTGATCCTTTATTTAACAGCCAATGTTGAACAATATATAAATTATAGTTTTGAAAAAGTGCACTTAATGTTATCTATGACACCTGTTATAAAATATTTTTCATCTGAGCATATTTGGTTTTTGTTCCACATGACAAATGAAATAATCTTTTTTTTTTTTTTGGAATTTTCTCATTTTATTTTTTTTCTCATTTAAGTCTGTATACTAGAGATTTTTGGAGCAATAACAGTGAAGTATCTCTTTGACCCAGCATTTGTGAGGCTCCTCTGCACTTTCTCTCTACTGGAACTTGACCTTGACTCCTAGCCTTGCTAGGCCTGTATAGCTCCGTTTTAGAAAGATTCCTATTTTAGTCAATTTAGAGAAAATCTGCCACTCTTGATATGTGATTATTCTCAATATTTGGTCAAATTCCTCATCCCACACCCTGGATATCTGATCACCCTGCCCTGTCTTTAGCAAGGATCAACCTACCCTTGGCGTATTTTCTTAGTAATTTTCCATCCACTGACACCTTCACTCTTCTCATTGGCTATGAATCTCCACCTGTTTTTGCTGTATTCAGAATTGAGCCTGATCTCTTTCACCTGTTGTGCTAGTCTTGACACCCATCAGAATAATCCTGAATAAAGTCTTCCTTCCTATTTTAACAAGTGTCAGAATCATTTTTTCTTTAGCAATAGCTTTGTTGTAAAAGCATCAAGTAATATGTCAATCAGCATATATACTATGTATGCTTTTTCCTGTCATCAGAATATATGATATGCAGTCCATCAATGTCCTTTTTCAAGATATCAGTAACAACATATGGTGAAATATATTATTAATATGTGATAAAATACACTATTATGAACAGAACTCAACTTATGTCTTTCTTACTGAAATTGATCTTTTTTAGTACTTATTAAGTAGAGTTAATCACTAGTTAGTTAAACTAATCCTATAGCCTCTCCTCTTTCCTTACTTGTAACTCCTTTCTCTGGCAGTGAGAAATATGCCCACATCATGCACAATATTGGTGTAATGTAGTTTGAGATTTGCTTGCTCATATTCTCATAAAAAATGCTAACTAGGTTATAAAACTTGTGTACAGGTTTGTTTTTCTTTTTGTCTTTAGCCTTACAATATGAAAATCTAGATACTGTTTACCAAAGTCATTAAAGTTAGTCCTTTTGGTCTCCATTTCTCTCATAATTGTTATGTAATTTGTTTGTGATACAGTTAGTCTTAATTTTACTGTTTGCATTCTACATTCATTTCTCTCCACATCTCAATTTATGTGACAATTTAGGGGGAGGTGTGAGAGGGTATGTGAAAAATTACCACAGTTCTAAGAGTCAAAACCATATCAATAAAAAGTTAAACCAAAAGAAGTTTTACTCGCACTTATCCCCGCTACACTGTTCACATTTCCTATTTTTTATTTTTATTTTATTTATTTATTTATTTATTTATTTATTTATTTATTTATTTATCTATTTATTTTGACAAGGTCTCTCTCTGCCACCCAGATGGCATACAATGGTGCCATCATAGCTAATTGCAGCCTTGATATCCTGGGCTCAAGGGATCCTCCCTCCTCAGCCTTTTGAGTAGCTGGGATTTCAGGTATGCACCATCACTCCCACCTAATTATTTTATTTGTTGTAGAGATGGAGCCTCTTCATGTTATCTACTCTGGCCTCAAACTCCTGGCCTCAAGCAATCCTTCCACTTCAGCCTCCCAAAGTGCTGGGATTACAGATATGAGCCACCACCCTTGGCTTCACATTTCCTGATTCTTTCAACCCATCTCCCACCCGTAAATGTAAATGAAAGTCATTGCCATTATTTTATGACCTATTATTTTTGGAACTTTTTTTTTCTTTGAGATAGAATCTTGCTCTGTCACCCAGGCTGGAGTGCAATGGTACGATCTTGGCTCACTGTAAACTCCACCTCCCAGATTCAAGTGATTCTCCTGTCTCAACCTCCTGAGTAGCTGGGATTACAAGCGCTCACCAACACACCCAGTTAATTTTTGTATATTTAGTCTAGACGGGGTTTCACCATATTGATCAGGTTTGTCTTGAACTCCTGACCTTGCGATCTGCCCACCTCGGCTTCCCAAAGTGCTGGGATTACAGACGTGAGCCACCACACCTGGCCTGTTTTTGGAACAATTTTAAAAATATATATGCTTATAATTCACATGGTAAGGAGAAATGAAGTGAAATGAAAGGAGAACTGAAAGCTTTCATATATTTTTAAGGGCATATACAAACGTGTAAAAATATGACAAAGCAAATCTGTCAATATATATATCAAAAGTCGTAACAGACAGCCCCCTCTTCTGGCCTTCATCGGTGCTCAGCAGGGATAGGCCTTCTCCAGTTAGTATAGCCTTGGATTTTAGAAGGGCTGCCTGATGATGACTCACGGCAGGCAGAGCTTGTTGTGGATTTTTCTGGTGGCCTTTGTTCTGATGTTGGGTGGGCTTGCTCTCTGGGCCCCACTTTCTGCTGAGGCCACTGGCTGGGCTCTGCCACCAGGTGGAGCTCCTGGCTGGGTACTGTGATGGTTTCTGGTCAGGTGGGTCACTAGATGTGTTTTCCGGCTGAGCAGTTCTGCCATTTGAGATCTGCAGTTAGGTGGACTGCAGGCGGGACCCCGAAGTTAGGCAGAGTCACCGCTCAGGACGGAGGGACCAGATGCTATGCTGTTTAGAAATGTACGATTGAGCTTTGCCTCCCTGTCAGGGGAGAGTTGTGGGGTGGGCTTTTGGCTGAGTTGATAGGCTGTTTAACCTCCCCGGTGAAGCAGGTCTAGCCTCAGAGTCTCTCTGAATGGCAAGTGGACTTTTTGGCTGAGTGGAGCTGCTGCTTGAATTCCCCAGTCAGACAGATCTAGCTGCTGTGCTTCACAGAAATGGGCAGAGGCAGACATCACCCTCCCTGAGCTGAGTTTGTGGGGTGGACTACGAGGCTGGGCATGGAGACTAGTCGTCTAGGGACTCAAGTAGGTTGAACTTCCCACCGTGCTACTGAAAGCGACCTGTTCAACTTTGGGGATGGGCTGGGAAGTTGGCTGGTATCTCCAGTTGGGTGACACACCTGGCAGGAGTTATGGAGGTGCCACCAAGTTCCACAGGCTGGTGAATATGACTTCTGCCTCCCTTCTTCATTTTTACCTGACCCCAGGCGATGGAGCAGTGCGCTTATCCACAGTGTTTCTCTGATTTGAGACTGGAGGGGGCTTCCGGGGAAGTGTCTCAAAATGCTAGGGAAGCTGAGTGACTGCTTCCACTTCTCTCTTCCCCTGTAGAAACCGTAGGTCCCGGGAAATCCTCTCCTGGGGTGGTGCCAATTTGGGGAGTGGCAGGGGCAGCATGGTCAGTGTGACACCGTTCTTACTCTTACTCTTCTAATTTGGTTTTCATTCACTTCTGTAGGCCGTGCAGGTGTCTCAGTCTTGTTTCAAAGTATTTCAAATAGATATTCTGGTCTGTGGATTGTTGTCAGATGAACTTTCTGTGAGGAGGGAAGTGGAGCTTGAGACTTCCTGTTTCACTATCTTGTTCAATGACATAAGTTTTCTTGAAATTATGATTTATATAATATTAATCTATTCAATAAAAAAGAGGAGCTCCGTTATGGTTTTAGTACTATTTTTGAAAAGTATTCTAAAAAGCAATAAGATTTTAAAACATGCAAAAAGCGTTTATATTTCACAGTGCCTATTAATGCAGCACATATAAACAGACAGACCAATCCCAAATAGACTCAACGTTTTATGTGAATGTAGTATATGATAAAGATAACATGGCAATCGTCAGGGGAAAAAAATGGACTTTTAAGCAAATGTTACTAGGAACATTGGAGAATGTATTAATTAGCCTTTTCTGTTAACAAATCAACTTCAAACTTATTTTAAAATGCAGTAGTTTAATTGAAAAAGTATTATTGTTCAAAAGCTCAAGTTTCAAGTGGAAAGCTTTATTGATCAACTAAAGTCAGCTAAGAAAGATCATGGGTCTGCATTCATTTGTGGGTCATTAGAAAATCGTGGAAGGAAATGGCCCCAGTCTCCTATCTGACAGAGAGTGGAAAACTCATAACTATGAGTTTTCAAAATCCATAAAGAATAAAAAAGAGTGACAAACCTAACTGTATGGTTGAAACACAGAAATAATAACATGTTTGAAAATACAACTTTTCACAAGCAACATCAAAAGGTAAATTGAAAACTGGGGAAGTATTGATACATATTTTATAGATAAAGTGCTATCACTTAATATATCTATAAGGTTTTATTAAAAAGCAAGAAGATAAAACCACAATGGAATAGAAAAATGCACAAGAGTTCTGAATAAACTGCTCACAGAAAAGAAAATACAAAGAACATTTGCACTTATAAATTCCGCTCCACTTCACTCCGAAAGAAAATGCAATTTAAAACTATACTTTGCTGCTGTAACTCATATCTTGGATGCTTGGCAAAAATCCAAAACTTTGGAAACATACTCCATCCACAAAGCTGTAGGGAAAAGGACCTCTTACATATTTCTGTACTTTACTTTAGTTAGCCTTCTATTTATTTTAATGTAATATCTTCAATTCTTTTTCTTTTATAAAGAAGTTTACAATAAATAAGTTTATGGACAAATTATTAGTTATTTTTGCAGCGTTTCTTTGGGATAGATTCTTCCACGTGAGAATGCTGAGGTAAAGGTAAATATATATATATAGCTAAATACCACCAATTCAACTTCATAGAGCTTATACAATTTTATATTGCTACCAGCAATGTATTTAAATTGTATACTTTGGATTCAAAAATTTAAAGGGGAGGAGTGCCCTGCAAAATTAACAAGATATAGAAACAAAAATGAACTACATACGAAACTGATACTATATCATACAAAAAAAAATTGTGCCTAATGATTTTGAACACAGCTTCTAAATAAATACCTTACAAGGAGAAAAGCATTGTAAAAACTTAATCTTTACTCAATATTTAATATTTCTTTTTCATTTTTTTGAGATGAAGGCTCATTTTGTTACCCAAGCTGGAGTTCAGTGGTGCGATCTCAGCTCACCGCAACCTCCACTTCCGAGTTCAAGCGATTCTTCTGCTTCAGTCTCCCGAGTGGCTGGGATGACAGGTGCACGCCACCATGCCTGGCTAATTTTTGTATTTTTAGTAGAGATGGGGTTTCACTATGTTAGCCAGGCTGGTCTTGAACTCCTGACCTCATGATCCACCTGTTTCAGCTTCCCAAAGTGCTAGGATTGCAGACATGAGCCTCCACGTATAATAATATTTGGTCGGGTGCAGTGGCTCACTTCTGTGGGAGCCGAGGCAGGCCGATCCCCTGATGTCAGGTGTTTGAGACTAGCCTGACCAACATGGAAACCCCGTCTCTATGAAAAGTGCAAAATGAGCCAGACATGGTGGTGCATGCCTGTAATCCCAGCTACTCTGGAGGCTGAGGAAGGAGAATCGCTTGAACCTGGGTAGTTGGGCTTGCGGTGAGCCAAGATCGCACCACTGCACTCCAGCCTGGTGATAGAGTGAAACTGTGTCTCAAAAAAAAAAAAAAAAAAGTAATATTTGTATTATGATTTTGATGTTATGCTTTTTATATGACTTGATACAACTGGATAAAAAGCAAATAAGTGAATCTGTTTATGCTTATATGAATCAAAAATTTCAACACAGGAGAGATGAGATATAAATATGTGATGTTAATTTGAAAAACTCAAAGTCTTCATTTGGATTGGAATTGTTGCTAAATCTCAAGGATGACAAAATTATTGATTTCTTAATTGAAAGCAAGCTAAACGTCCAACTTATATTTCATAGTTAAGTCTCTTCTAAAAACTCCCCAGAAATTGATTTCTTGTCTCTTTTTGAATTATATCAGTGCCAAGGAAATCATTGTATCATAGATTTGATATTAGTTCTGTGACTAAGTCCTTACTCCATCTTTCCTAGATATGACTTAGAGAATTAGCTTAATCTCTCTAATTCCCTGTTGTATAAAATGGAGATAATGAAAAAAAAAAAAAAAAAAAAACTGCCTGACAGGACTGATTCCTGAAGGGATTGGCCAGACTGTGGAAACAATGATTTCTTACCAGCAAGCTCTTCATGACGTTGTCCAGCCAAAAATCCTCCCATAAGAATCAAATTTATAAGTAGTATTGTGATTTGAGGGTATTCTGGCACATCATCCATTTAGAAAACATTGACCTCGGGAGTAAGAGACTATGTTTTATTAACATTTGCACAGCATGCATAGTGCCTGCCACCAAGTTGTTTCTAGATACCAAAAAGAACATGTGCACATGGTTTGTAAACTGCAAAGCACCATTTGAAGTTGGTTATTAGTAATATTAATGTGAGCCATTTCGATTTTGTATAGTTGTAATTGCTGTAACTCTTCCATGGTTTGACCTGAAGTCTACCTCCCTGTCATTTCTACTTGTTATTTTTTGTTCTCCCTTCTGGAGTCAACTAAAAGATTAATCCTTCTCATTAAAAGGAATAAAAATTAGGTTTTCTCAATTAGAATAATAGAAACAGTAAGCATTCAGTCCTGGCTTTGGTATGAATTATTTTATTAAATAAATCAACTTGTACCCCTTACCCACATGCATACAAGGGCAGCCTTACTTGCTCTTCTTTTCTTTTACTTGTCGTTGGTTTTATCATGAACCGAACTGTCTACTGAAGAGGAACTGTGATTCTAGTTGCTCAGTTACCCCAAGACTTTTCATTCCTGTAACTCTGCTATGTGGTTTCTTCTGCTGAAACTATTTCCCTACACCTGTACTTTCTCTTACCACAGCCCCATCTGATTGAATTGGCTAATATTTACCTAATGAGTTGGAAAATTGATGTTCTAACTAAAAAAATTAATTAAATTTAACAAAACAATCAATTATATGTATATATGTACATATATATTTTTGGCTACATTATTATAAAGATATGCATACGTGTTTGTGTATGTGTTTATGTGTATATAACAATACATGTATTAGGTCAGGGGAACACATACAGCTTCTATTAAAGTCACTTGAATCAAGAGCATACTATAATTATAATGTATTTGTAGCATCCTGAAGAGAGTGTAATGTTAAGTAGATGTATATTTGTGATAGAAAATAAAAAAATAAAGTTACTCTTTGATTTAAGTAGATAAAAGAGGCTTCTTTATTTCTTTTCAATATTTCAAAGATAACTTCATGGAAAAGATTGACAGAGTACCTAATTTAAAAAAATAAAAGCCACAAATCCAAATTAACTCATCCAATGTAAACTATAATATGAAATAATTATTTTATTTTCTTGGGTAAATAATTATTTTATATCTTTTCAGTTTCAAGCCCTTGTGAGGAGTACATATGCAGAAAGAAAAAAGTAATAAAATATAATTCTGGCTCTTTAGGAATTCATGGTTTTTTTTTTTTTCTTTTTTTGAGACAGAGTCTTGCTCAGTCACCCAGGCTGGAGTACAGTGGCACAATCTCGGCTCCCTGCAGGCTCCGCCTCCTGGGTTCACACCATTCTCCTGCCTCAGCCTCCCGAGCAGCTGGGACTACAGACGCCCACCACCACACCTGGCTAATTTTTTGTATTTTTAGCAGAGACAGGTTTTCACCGTGTTAGCCAGGATGGTCTCAATCTCCTGACCTTGTGATCCACACGCCTCAGCCTCCCAAAGTGCTGGGATTACAGGCGTGAGCGACAGCACCTAGCCCATGTTTTCAAATTATTCCAACAGTGTGTCATGAATAAGGTACTGTGGGATCCAGAATGAGAATGCCAGACACTGGCTGGGGAAGTTAAGGATGTCTTTAAAGAAAGTAGGTCATGAGAACTGACCATAAAAGAATGAATAATGGTTTGCAAGATAGATAAAAAGAGGTATGTTGACCTCATCCAAGAAAACAAATTGTATGATCAAAGGCAGAGACATGGGTGACACAGATGTCTTTGGAGACGCTACAAAAAGTTGGAGTCACTGGAGCCAGACAGTGTATGAAGAAGAGAGGATTCTGATACAACTAAAATCACAGAGAAATGGATACCATAAAAGCAAAAAAAAAAAAAAAAAAAAAAACCCCACAGGAATTCATTTTCTCTTGGGATAAAAAATGATTGCAACTTAATGTTGAGCTGCATATTCATGATATGCTAAAATAAGACAATGCTGTTATATAATATGAAGTTCTAGGAGATCAACAGAACAAATTTGAGAACACATCATTTTTTAAAGAAAATGTTTAAAAATTGCATTATATTTGAATGAATGTATTATATATTACCTCTGTATCCACTTACCTGATTAACTGAGTATCTTCAATGTATTTACATTTTTACATTGACTACTAATTCCCAGGGGCCGTGGTCTGATGTGTGACCAGCTACTTCTTGAGCAACAGAATAACAAAGTGATTAAATAGCTTTCTTAGATGTACATTTCTATTGTCCTCTGATACATAGCTTTTTTATTTTAAAAATGTTAGAGAGAAGGCCTCAAGTAGAAAATACTTTGCTTGGAGAATAACATTGACAAGTAAGGTGCTGCAGTCTTTTGTGTAAACTTCAGTGGGATTCAGTAGATACTTGGTCTGACGTGGCCAGGAATAAGATAGAAATCTCCTTGTTTTTGTTTCTCAAACAACAAACCACACTGGCAGAGACACCTTTCATGACTCCAGAGATAAATGAGTATTAGGGGATACTGCTGGAAAATGAACAGCTTACCAGCTCTTTGGGACATGACTTCAAATCCTTTCCCAATCTCACACTTTATAATTCATAAAAAATGCCTTTCACTAAGAACAGGCTTGTCTCATGCCTCCTTTTCTAAGACTTCATGGTAGTTTTGTTTTGTCTTTTGAAAGAGACATTATGTTTGTAGTAGATGGATGGGCAGTAGATGGATGGGCACTAGGGTAGGGTACTAAAAAGAATATATATATATATATTTAGAGAGAGAGAGAGGAGCTTATTAGGAGAATTGACTCACACTATCACAAGGTAAAGTCCCATACTAGGCCATCTGCAAGCTGAGGAGCCAGGAAGCCAGTCTGAGTCCCAAAACCTCAAAAGTAGGGAAGGCAAACAGGGCAGCCTTCTGTCTGTGGTCAAAGGCCCAAGAGTACTTGGCAAATCACTGGTGCAAGTTCAAAAGTCAAAAAGCTGAAGAACGTAGAGTCTGGAGGGCAGAGTTGGAGGGCAGGAAGCATCCAGCACGGGAGAAAGATGAAGGCTAGAAGACTCAGCAAGTCTGTTTATTCCACTTTCTCCTGCCTGCTTTATTCTAGCCATGCTGGCAACTGATTAATTATATGGTACCCACCCAGACTGAGGATGGGTCTGCCTCTCCCAGTCCACTGACTGAAATGTTAATCTCTTTGACAACACCCTCACAGACACATCCAGGAACAATAATGTTCACCCTTCCATCCAATAAAGTTGACACTCAATATTAACCATCAAAACAATTTTAGCAGCAATTATTGCATACCAAATATCCATTTTCTTCTATTTGTTTTTCAGTCTTTTTACCTCTAGATTATGTCATAAAATTAGTTATCTGAATCAAATATGAGAAGAGATGTGTTATTTCCTGTCTGAGGCCATTAAAAATGTATGTAACATTGGCTCATCCTCATTCTTTTTCTCATGTATGTGTGTGAAAACAAGTACTGCATGAGGGCGAAGCTTCAAGATGTGTTAGCATGCGTTCTTGCATCTACTTTCAGCAGTTTGTATGAGAAAACCCCAACCTGCATCTTAGTGTGATGTGAATGACACATAAATCTTTGTTTTGTTTAATCCCTGAGATCGTTGCTGCAGTATAGTTTATACTGACTAATATACCAAAAAAAAAAAAAAATCCCAAAATGTTGGAAAAAAGGGCATTCTTATTTGTAACCCCTTGATTCTTCCATTATGAATTCTACCCACAAAGTTGGGCAAGAATTCAATCATTCATTCACTCATTTTTCAGGGAATGAACTGAGCTGAGGCTTATCAAGTTCTTTCTATGTGTCAGTATGCACAATTAATGGTGTGATCAAGGATCCTTATTTATTTAGAACTCTAGGAATAATTTTGAGAAATAAAATATCTGTTTAGGAAATCATTTGTGAATATTACCATAAGGAAATGCAAATGTCTTATTACCATACTAAAACTCTATGAAATCAGTGTATGTATAGGATAAAGGTTTGAGACAAATAAGAGGTGAAAGGCCTTTGAGCCTTTAGGAACCAAGTGAAAATTTTTAAGCAAAGTCACATACTCAATAGATGCCAGTGAATCTCCCTCTATCTGTATGCCACTGGCAGTATAATTAGGTCATTATAGATTCCAATTTCAAAGTCAAACAAAACTAATTTTGAATTTTGACCCTATTACTTATTGCTGTAAGATCCTGAGTAAAGTTCTTAATTTATCTAGCTAACCCTTCTTACTTTTATTTAATGGGTTCACAATAGCTTAATTTAATTTCTAAGGTTGATGTGACAATTCATGAGATGATGTCCAGAAAGTGATTAGGACAGTGCCTGCATATTTAAAATGCAGAATAAATGATATTAGTAATGTTGTCATATTATTATTATGTCTTTTTGAAATAGCCTTATGTATCTCTTTTTATGTGAATCATGAGGGTTGGAAGATAAAACAATTTACTTTTAATGTTGAATTTCTACATAGTGTATAGTTAGTATAGGTACTATAGAAAAGTATTTATGATGTAGGATTTTTCTTCCTGGTCACTTTGTAATCCAGGGTTCCCTGACCACTGACACCCTGCCCAGCCCTTGCTTAGCCATGCTAGTGTGCCCCAGCTGGCCTGTGTTATAGTAAGTACCTGCATTCATCAGTTGCTGGGCTCTTGTATTGCTCCCAAGCACAATGAGGATACACTGGACATTGAATGAAGAGGAGGGCAGAGAAGATTTTTTTTGAGTGACAGAACAGTTCTCAGTGCAGGGGAGATTTGGGGGTAGGTCCCCACCACCACAGTTGGTTTGTTCTCTTCTCTTATTGACTGAGTCTGGGGTCTTTATAGGCACAGGATGGGGAGTGCATGCTGATTGGTTTGTGAGTATGCAAAAAAGGTTAAAGTGAAGACACCACCCCATTAGAATAGGCATAAAGACTGATCTTAACTGCTTCCTGCTGACAGGGTGTGCTGTTTTGGGAAAACCACAGCCAGATTTCCCTCAGAGACCTATCTAGGAGGCCCCAGTAAAAGGGATCCATCATTTGAGGCTCCAGTTGCATGACTGTTTGAAGTTTGATGGCCTGAAGGTGAGAAGAGACAAACCAGGTTATTAGAAGACATGTATCAAAATGAAACAAAGGGGGTAAGAACCGCTTAAAAATCCTGAGGCTGCCAACATACCCAGGTAACTGATGGCTATAGTTATGCCTGCTAGGATTTGGGTGCATGGGACTTGGTTTTGTTCACTCCTTTGGTCTTATTTTCCCAAAAAAACCTCTGAGTTATGGGCACCCTATTTATTCCAATCACCTGACAGGTTTTGCGGGATAATTATCCAGAACTAGAATATTGATCCAGATTTTTACATTACCTATCCCTTTTGTTTCTCTTGAACTGAAGGTGGAGATCACTGGTTAGTTCACAGGAATAAGCAGGGTTAGTCTAAAATGTAGGCAAAAACTTAGAAAGAACTAATGAGTCTAGAATTTAATGACAAGTGTATGATAAGTTTTGAAACACAATTTTTCTCTCTCCAGTCCTCATTTTGGTTAAAAACAAATCATGATAGGACTGTGTTGTTTGCAAAATACACTTTAATCTTATACTTGGCCTGATAATTTGCATAAATTGCAGCAAGAATAATCATCTTTTACATTAGCTTTTTAAATTGGCTTTGGTGGGACTCCATTCAACAAGGAACCTTAGATAAAACTTTTTAAAGCCGAGCCCAGCTATGAGTTTGTACCCTCAAATACCTATGAGTTGGGTAAATTCCTCTCTTCTTGAAGCCCCAATGACAAAGGGGTCCTGGGCCTATTAGAAAGTGACATTCATTACTCACCACAGGTTAGGAAACCTGTACAGGGACTGTATAGACAAGGTACCTGGATGGTTTCCCCAAGGAGGTTTTATTGGCTCTGCAAGTCAAGCTTGATTCCCTAAAGGAAAGCAAACCATTCTAGGCATTGGTAAAACAACCAGCTTCTCCAATTGTTTCCTGTTGCAAAAGAAAACGATTCTCATTGCACTGATACAAGTAACTATTGCTTAAGTTAAAAGTACTCACAAATAGTTTCCAGATTCTATAAAAACCAGGCAGACATAAACAAATATGCTCCACATTTTGTTCACAGGAGTGTACCTTACTCAATTGTTAAAAGCTGTAGATAGCTCGAAAGAAAAGTTTCATTGACTCTGAAAAGCAAAACAAGAAACAGAAATGTTTTAAGAAAAAGCTTAAAAAGATTACTTCAGTTTTCTATTAGTTCAGTCCATTCTGTTAGTTCTTGATCTTCTTGATATTAATGAACATTTCAGCTCTTCATGAGTCCCGTGTTTTCCTCTATACCAATGTCACAGTCTTCAAAGTTATCAGAAACCTGCATTTGAGAGTACCTGTCAAAGTCCAATAGCTGATTATAAACCATCTTTTGAAATGGATCAAAACAAGACAACAATTGTCTGTGAATGACAAAATGTCTTTGGGTCTTGCTCTGTCGCCCAGGCTGGAGTGCAGTGGCGTGATCTTGGCTCACTGCAAGCTGTGCCTCTTGGATTCATGTCATTCTGCTGCCTCAGCCTCCCAAGTGGCTGGGACTACAGACACCCCCCACCACAACTCGCTAATTTTTTGTATTTTTAGTAGAGATGGAGTTGCACCATGTTAGCCAGGATGGTCTCAGTCTCCAGACCTCGTGATCTGCCCACTTTGGCCTCCCAAAGTGCAGGGATTACAGGCATGAGCCACCACGCCTGACCTAAATCTGTTTTCAGTAGTCTCAGTAACGTGTTATAATGGTAATACTTAGCAATTTTAAATTTTAATGTAATGCCTGGTAAGTTATTTTAGTTATGTACTAGGTACAGCTAAGGTCTGATTCTTTCCAACACAGTTATGGGCATGGTTAATTCTATGTGTCTTCAAGCCTTACCAAATTGTAAAGCAGGCCAGTTAAACAGTTCTCAAAAGCCAACGAAATAGTTTATAACATTTACCAAACCTGGTATCTGACCTGCATAATCTAGACTACATATTTACATTTTGAAGACATTTGCATTTTACCAATAATCTTTCAAATTGCTTTTATTTTTCAGAGATTAAAGTCACATTCATTAAAACGCATTAAAGCTTTTACTTTTCCTTCAAAAAATATTTGATCTAAGTGCTTATTTTTGGTTAGACCAATTAAATAGAGCTCTTTTTAATAATCACATACCTAACACATATATGATTACATAGCCAGACAGAAGAAAATCCAATAGTTCTAAGATTTTTCATTTGTCAATCACCTAATTGGATTACTGGCCTCAGGGTGGAGCCCTTCAAGAAGCAAGGCTAAGAAAGCATGCAATTTCCAGGGTCTAACAAACAGGCATAGATGGAAGACAAAAACATATTTTGAGAAGAATCTATTCACTTTTAATTGTGGTTGTTCCATGAGGAAAACAGAGGTATTTTTTTTTTTTTCCTAAAATGGGGTTCATGGTGCCTTCTCCGTTTTTATCAAAGAGTCCCATGCTTTCAGAAGTTATCTTAGGGCCTCTCATGTGTGCACTAAGAGTGGCAAGACAAAAATGGAGAAAAATAATTCAGTCTATGGAGAAAAAATCTTTTCCAGAGAAACAAGGTCCAAGAAAAGGAAAATCCATAAACTCTTTTAATTATACCTATAGCTTGGATATCCACTTTTAATTATGCTGACTTTTAGCCACAGTGCCCTTTAAGAAAATCATTTTAAATCCCATGTCACACTACTTTAGCTATACTAAGTGGCCAATATTTCTGACTTTTGAACTTCACCAAAAGTAATCACATTAGGCGAAACCAACAAGCCTCAACAAAGGTTACGACTTAACTGCAAGTGTATAAGATATTTTCAAAGAGGTGGTAAGCAGTTTTTACAAAGTCTACACTCTTTAAAAGTAACTCAGAGAAAGGAAGATTTAAGAAAGGAAACTAGAAGTTGTTCATGGAGGGGAAGAGATTCAGCAAATGAAAAAAGTAACATAGATATTAACCAGAAAGTACTAATTTTCTAAGCTAGAATTGAACACGAACTGCCATTGTAAAATGGCAGAGACCAAAAGAAAATATTGCCCTGTTGTTACAAGGTCAAGCTCGAAGCATGTAATACAAGATGGAGACTTGCGGCAAAGTTTGTTACTAACCAGTTTGCTAGTCTGGTTTGAACAGTGGGCATATGGGGTCCTTGACCCATGTTCTATCCTAAGTTATTTTTCCTTATGACAGAACCATGCAGAAAGACACACAAAGTACAACAGATTCAATACAGCTTAAGACTAGCCTTACAAATATTTTTTTTCCATTAATTACAACTTTACAGAGAATATAAACAGTGATCTTTATCATTCCTTTTACCAGTTTGCACAGGGAAAGGGAGAACACAAGTCGGACTGGTTAAAAACTTTTACCCTTTTGCTGGCATGTCTGGCTTCTGGATTCCCTTCCCATGAACTCAATTTAAAGCCAAGTCATTTAAGGATTAGGGAAATAAACTTTTCCCAGCTTGGGGATGCATCCGAGGGGAGTGTCAGGTGGTACAGTGATGCAATTGCCCATGCACGAAGGGGACAGAGGAGCAAAAAGAGAAAAGAAGGGTTTTGTTGTTGTGTTGTTGTTTCTTCAAAGGAGTCCCAGTGATTCAGGAGGCATTTGAGAGAAGTAAAGATTGAAGATGATTGGTTACCCATCTGGAAAGATGTCAAAAAAGATGTCTCTTAGTTCCTTTCTCTTTCCAGTGAATACCCAGGGTACATGAAGAAGAGGAAGAAATGATGTCCCCTTCCTTCTTCTGTCCTTGTATCTCCAAGTCCTGGCAACCTTGACAGAGTGCCACCCATGGGTACCAATGTGGCTTTCATCCATGTTTACAGGGGGCCTAGAGGGTGGGAATTGTCCACACTCACCCACATACTGCCTTTCCCCATGCTGTCAGTAACCTTTGAGTTTCCCACACCTCATTTATGCCATGGATACCAGTATGACCTTTATTCATGAAATTGGGGAGAGGGCTATTTGACAGGAATTAGTCATGCTCACCTGCACTGTGCCACTTGACTTCCATTGTTGCCTGTCTTTGGATCCACCAGATCTAGTTTTCTTTTTTAGGGCTTCAGCCCAAAGCTTGAAATTGAGTTTGGGACAAAAAGGTGTCTCAGAAGGGTGTGTGGATTCATTAAGTTAGGGAGTTTCATGAATTGAAGTCCTGGTTTAGAGAGATGCCTTTCAAAGGGAAAACCAATAACAATCACAACAACAACAACAACAACAACAACAAAACTCTTGCATAGAAAAGCATTCTGTATTTGCAGGGCTATGTGAACTCCTGACATGGTGTAGAAAATAAAAACAGTTTAAGTACAGGGCAGGAAAGGTGCCTGAGAAGAAAATGCTGAAGCTTTATGCAAATGTGTTCCTCTAACAGAGAGAGAAAAACTTGTAATCTCTGCTTCCTCTTTGCCTCTAAGAATAGATGGAAACCACATTGTCCTGAATTGCATATCTGATGGCTGAGCCAAATGCTCACTCCGCCCAGTAATATCTCTGTAGCTTGCAACAACGCTTTTAACATTGTAAAAGAAGACATAGGTGCCATGACAGCCCAGAAATAAAATAAAGAAAATGCCATAGAAAAGACTGGATTGGAACAAAGCTGACATTCTCAACCACCGAGAGTGATGGTGTTGGGGTGGGGGGAAGTGTTAGGGTCCTCTCCAGGATCCTGTCCTCTGTAGCTGGGCCACTCGTTTTTAATTGGCTCACCAGAGGTTTGGTGCTTCTAGAGCCTTCAGAAATGTCTGAGGACAATAGGCCTTGAAAAAAAGTGAAGAGTCTAGATCTGCATTTGTTCCCCCTTCAGGTATCCTGGGTGAGCCCCCAAAATGATGCAGGATTTTTCTTTTCAGTCACTTTGCAAGCCAGGGACCCCTGGCTGGTGATGCCTGACTCGAGTCTCATTCAGCAATACTGGCATGCCCCAGCTCACCTATGGTATTGCTTGTGCCCACATTCAGCGATTCCTGAGTTCTTATACCATGACCAAGAAGAATGAGAATATACTGGACATTGAAGGGTGAGGAGGGAGGAGAATAATTTTATTGAGTGATGAAATAGCTCTCAGTGCAGAGGGGATTTGGGGGGTGGTTCTCTTCTCTTATCGACTGAGTCTGGTTTCTTTATAGAAACAGGGTGGAAAGTGTGTGCTGATTGATTTGTGAGTATGCAAAAAAGGTTAAAGCAAAGGCACCACTCAAAGGTGGGCATGACAGTGTAGATAACCAATTAGGAAAAGGTAGGTATATATGAAATAGGTGAATGGTGGGGATAAATCAGTGGACAGCACACTAAACAGGAAGACAAGTTCTCAATTTGGTCCAAGGATTAACATGTAGCTTGGGTATCAGGCTTTGAACTCTTGTCAGCTAGGAGGTGGGGATTCACAGGGTACTCACCCCTATCTACCTAGGCATTTGTCTGCCTCCTGTTACTATTATTTATGATTGCCATGCTAGAAAAAGAAATGAAATATCTTAGAAGATTTTGGTAACTATTAAATTATGTAATTCAGCCAGGCACGGTGGCTCACACCTGTAATCCAAGCACTTTGGGAGGCTGAGGTGGGTGGATCACGAGGTCAGGAGTTCAAGACCAGCCTATCCAAAATGGTGAAACCTCGTCTGTACCTAAAATACAAAAATTAGCTGGGTGTGGTGGCAGGCACCTGTAATCGCAGCTACTTTGGAGGCTGAGGCAGATAATTGATTGAACCTGGGAGGCAGAGGTGGCAGTGAGCCAAGATCACGTCACTGCACTCCAGCCTGCGTGACAGAGTGAGAGTCCGTCTCAAAAAAAAAAAAAAATTAAATCATATAATTCATAATAATTACTAAATTACCTAGCACATAAAATCCACTTACCAAAACTGTCCCTACCATTTAATTTAACTCTGATTCATTCACAGAACCTTTATTGAGCCCCTACTTTGTTTGCGACTAGGGATATAAAAGTAAATGAGACACAAACACCTTGAAATACAATTGTTATATTAGTCCTAATGATCCAACCTTTCCTTTATTATATCAGGCATTTTTACAGCTCTGTGCCTTTGTTTAAAAGGAACAATTATTTTTCCTTTTTTCACTTTGTTAACATTTTACTAAACCCCAATTCTATAAGTGCAAGCCTACGTATCATTTTTAGAATTGGAATACTCTGAACTCAACTCAACCATATTTTACTTACCTTTTATTCACAATATATAGCATGCCTTTTCTCATTCAATAAATGACTATTTAACAAACGAATGAATGAGCAAATATTTAAGTCAATAAATGAACACAGTGTATTAACTCTTGTAGATGTAATTCTAGTAGGCAACTAATACAACAGGCTCATACATATGTGCTCTAGTAAGACTTTAGAGAGCAAAAAGTTACAGTTCACTAATGTATGGTCCCAAATAATGTTTGTTTCTGTTTGAAAACTTTCTTTATTCTCCAGAACCTACCAAGTTAAGAATATTCTTCATGGATATTCACATTTTTGCCCTACCTAACTTTTTCTAAACAATTGTATAACTCCCTTAAATTTATACCATACTCTATTTATATGGTACTAAATAACATTTCCCTCAATTTGAAACCAACCAAATATTCTCATAAACAGCCTTTTTTTTTGAGATGGAGTCTCACTCTGTACCCCAGGCTGGAGTGCAGTGGTGCGATCTTGGCTCACTGCAAGCTCCACCTCCCGGGTTCATGCCATTCTCCTGCCTCAGTCTCCTGAGTAGCTGGGACTACAGGCACCCGTCACCACGCCTGGCTAATTTTTTGTATTTTTAGTAGAGACAAGTTTTCACTGTGTTAGCCAGGTATGGTCTTGATCTCCTGACCTTGTGATCCGCCCGCCTCGGCTTCCCAAAGTTCTGGGATTACAGGCATGAGCCACCGTGCCCAGCCATAAACAGCTTTTTTTTTTTTTTTTTTTTTTTTAGATAAACATAGAAATTGATTATTTTGGTCTAAAAGCTTGAAACTTATATTGGTTTTGTCTGAGTTCCTTCCTCAGGAAAGGACCCAAGTCCTCTCAAAAAGTATCAAAGAACTGAGGCTCATCAGATTATAGCATCCAGACAATGAGAAGCTGAGCCTCATTCATCATGATGACTTCTTTCCCCACCATCCCATTTTTGTTTTCCCATGCTAGTTACATTCCTTTCCTTGCTATATAAACCCCTAATATTAGTCAGTCAGGGAGATGGACTTGAAGCTGATCTTCCATATCTTGGGCTTCAGCACCCAGTTAAAGCCTTCCTCTTGGGGAATACTCCTTGTCTCAATCATTAGCTTTATGTGTGGCAAGCAGCAGGATCTAGACCAAACAGCTGGTGTTTCAGAAACAAATTCAGGTATTTACGTATTTCTGCCTCCAAGGATGTGTTCATGAAATAGAATTAAGAAGGCATATAGTGATGCTTTAAGGAGCTATTCATTTTCTCCATAGCCAAAATAAACCCTAGGGAGGAACTTAGTCCTCAGACACAAGGCTTTTGGGATTGAAAAGACAGAAAAATGATCTTAGAGGACTGGAAAAGAGCCTGTTTGTAACATATGGTGACAATCATTTATTCTTCTTTGATACATGGCGGATTCTTTGGAAAGAGCATAGTCACATGACAATGAAAGTGAGGCTCGTTCCATGCTCCTCAATCTTTACCAAATGGGCTTTTGCAAATTTCTTTGTTGTTATTTTTACCAGCCAACCCTGAATGTAAGTGACATTAACAGTTATGAGACAATGGCAGAGCTGGAAGCACTATGAGAGTAAATCTCATCCAACATTCTCTTTCCAAATAGGTTATGACATGCATGGCTTTTATGTGGTACAGGCCTGTTATTAAAACCTCATCATCAATATCACTGTCTTTGTTTTGTTCCTATTTAGCTGTTGATGTATTTCTTCCCAAAATGTTTTATACTGAAACAAATTTTGAAGAAGTCATGCCAAGACCCTCAACCTCCCACTTCTCTTTAGGTAAGTTGACTCTTGTAGTGATATTTGGAGCTTGAAGGATATCCAAATTTGATTGAAACATTCCAGTTTAGACAATGCTATGTTTCAATAGCACCAATCAAAGATATCCTGTGGAGTCTATTTTATCGTTTTACCAATAAATAATTTTCTTGGCATTTAATTCTATTTGTGTTGAATTATAGAAACAGTGATTTGCCATACTTTAGAATCCTCTTTTCCAATGAAAATAGATATATGGTATTTTCAAAAATAGTTGTATTAGTGAAATCAATGAAATTAGCACAGATTATGTTTACTTAGGAGATCATATCTCAAATCACCATATTAGCCTCAGAGGCTAAAATACCATGGGGAGAAAAGTGTTTAGATGAGAACATGAGGATGAATGCTTCCAAAATGGGAGCAAAAATTTTATTGGTAGATTTTTATTGTGTTGGGGAAATGCTTAGAGCAGAGGCAATTGTGAAACACTTTGCACTGTGGACAGCCATGCACATTTCTGTATATGTGGAAATGTTTATTCATTTTTTTGAGTTCAGTTTTAGGTAGCAAATAGCCTACTGCAGTGATACAAGCCATTGTCCTTATGAGAAATGTATGGCATAAGTAGTATGCTTACTGGTAATTTTTTTTCTAATTTCCTGTTATAAAATAAGATGTAGTACCTTATTCTTGAATACTATAAAGAAAATTTGAGGTCAGCAATTTTCAGATATTTTGATCTCAGGAAACTTTTACAAGTTTAAAAATCATTGAGTGTCACAGAAAGCTTTTGTTTGGGTGAATTATATTTATTACTGATTGAAAAATAAATCTGAGAAACTTTTAAAACACAAGAATGCAGAAGCACACACTGTAATGGGTATTAGGATAATGATGTCATCAATCTCCAGATATTCTCTAGAAAACTGAATTGAGCAATCATAAGAGAATAAGAGGAAAAATGACAAATAATGTATTAATATTATTATATAAATAGTTTTGAAATTCAGCCTCCTTTGGAGAAGTCATGGGGACTCCTGGGGAGTCCCTGAATCAAACTTTAGAAATAATTATTTTAGATGAGTATATTTTAAAATATGTTAAAAATCCATTGAGAATTAGTATATTTTAAAAGTATATTAAAAATTGATTTAGAATTGTGACATGTTTTGGCAATGAAATTAAATGACAAGAAAATACAGAATGAAATGAATTATGAGGTACATTTGTGTAAGTAAGAAAAGAAGTGGTCAGGCATGGTGGCTCACTCCTGTAATCCCAGCACTTTGGGAGGCCAAGGGTTTGGGTTTTTAGTGTTCCCATCACCTGAATAGTGAACATTCTACTCAGTAGTAGTTTCTTAACTCTCACAGTCTTCCCACCTTTTATAGTTTTTGTGTATAGTATATATTGATCTATTATTCCACTATTATTCTACTATTCCATGTGTACCCATTGTTTAGCTCCCACTTGTAAGTGAATACATGCAGTATTTGACTTTCAGTTTCTGAGTTAGTTCACTTAGGATAATGGCCTTAAACTCTATCCATGTTGCTGCAAAAGACATGATTTCATTCTTTTTCTGTTTGTGTAGTATTCCATGGATATATATATATAACGTTTTCTTTATCCAGGCCTCTGTCAGTGGACACTTAGATTGATTCCAAATCTTTGCTATTGCAAGTAGTGCTGAGATAAACATACAAGTGAAGGCATCTTTTTAAATATGATTTCTTTCCCTTTGGGTATGTATCCCGTAATTGGATTACTTAATCAAATGGTAGTTCTATTTTCAGTTCTTTGAGAAGCCTCTATATTGTTTTCCATAAAGGTTGTACTAATTTATATTCCCACCAGCAGTGTATAAGCATTCCCTTTGCATTGCATCCTCATAAATTTCATTTATTTCTGCTTTGATTTTTATTCTTTCCTTCTACTAATTTGGGGTTTGCTTTGTTCTTGGTTTTATAGTTCCTTGAGGCGCATTTTTAGGTTGTTTATGTGAAGTCTTCCTCCTTTCTTGAAATAGGTGTTTATTTCTATAAACTTCCCTGTTACTACTCTTTTGCTGTACCCATACATTTTGGTATGTAATATTTCCATTTTAATTTGTTTCAAGAAGTTTTAAAATGTCCTGCTTAATTTCTTTATTGACCCATTGGTCATTCAGAGGCATGTTGTTTAATTTCCATGTGTTTTGTAGTTTATGAAGTTGCTCTTGTTACTGATTTCAACTTTAATCTATTGTGGTTATGAAAGATATTTGATATGATTTCTACTTTTCTGAATTTGTTGAGACTTGTTTTATGGCCTAAGATACATTATCTTCTGGAGAATATTCCAGTTCCTAATGAAAAGAATGTGCATTCTGTGGCAGTTGAGTGAAATGTTCTGTAAATTTCAGTTAGCCCTCTCTGGTTTAGTGTGCAGTTTTACTCCAGCATTTCTTTGTTGATTTTGTGTCTAGAGGGTCTGTCCATTACTGAGAGTAGGGTGTTAAAGTCCCCGACTATTATTTTATTGTAGTCTGTCTCTCCCTATTAAATATCTTATAATATTTGCTTTATATATCTTGGTCATCTGATGTTACATGCATATATATTTAGAATTACTATATCTGATTGGTCAATTGATTCCTTTGTCATTATATAGTGCCCTTCTTTGTGTCTTTTTACAGTCTTCGATTGGTAATCTATTTTTATCTGATACAGGTATAGAATTCCCTGCTCTTTTTCAGTTTCCAGTTGTGTGGAATATCTTTCCACCTCTTCACTTTCAGTCTGTGTGTGTTCTTATAAGAGAACTGAATTCTGTGTAGTCAGCATCTACTTGGCTATTATCTCTTCACTCAAGCAGGCACTCTGTGCCTTTTAATTAGATAATCAAATTCATGTATGTTCAGTGTTTTTTATTGATAAGTAAGGACTTACTACTACTGCCACTTTGTTGTTTGTTTTGTAAATCTTCTCTATTGTTTTCTCCCCTACTTATTGTTTTCCTTTGTGGTTATGTGATTTCTTTGGTAGTATGTTTAAATTTATTGCTTTATATTTTTATGAATAGGTTGTAGGTTTTTACATTGTGGTTACTATGAAGTTTACAAATATTATATTATACTTATAACAAGTTATTTTAAAGAGCTGAAAACTTAGATCACAATGAAAAGGACAAAAACAAAAAAATAAAACATTCTACACCTCAAGTCCATCTCCCCCACATTTTCATTTTTAACTGTCTCAATTTACATATTTTGTCATTACCTGTCTCTTGCCAAGTTACTTGATAAATTTGTCTCTTGGACTTCATACTAGAGTTATAAGTAGATCGTACTCCGCAATTACAGTATTAGAGTATTCTGGGTTTTTCTGTGTTCACCTCGATTTCACTTTTTCCAGTGTAGAATTTATGAGTTGACCAGAGATTTTCCACACATTTAGTGCTAGGAAGAATAATGGGGTCAGTAGTCTCTTATGCTCTGCTTGAATGTTTTTTTTTATTATTATTTCTGTGTGACCCCAGGACCAGTCTCATCCTCATATTTGAGTGCCACATTATTGTTGATGATAATCTTGGCTCTATGATTTGTTTTTCGACTTCTGTGAAAAGAAGTGAAACCAACCTTCTATATCACCACTTCTACTTTTGTGGTTAATCTCTCCTCCTATGTCCTCATTTCTATCAATTTTACTTTGCAGTTTATTAACTTCATAGTTTCTACTGTCACTTCCTTGTAGTCTGCATTCTTCTCTCTATTTAAGCTATTCAATATAGTACTTAAAGATATATATACTTTCAGACAGACTAATATTTGCTTATGAGTGTCAAAGTTCTTAAAAATGCATACTGCATCAAGAAATGAAACAATGTATCTTTCTGAAGATTTATATTTAAAAATATCAGTGGACCAGGTGCAATGGCTCATGCCTGTAATCCCAGAACTTTGGGAGGCCAAGGTGGGTAATCACCTGAGGTCAGGAGTTTGAGAACAGCCTGGCCAACAAGGTGAAACCCCGTCTCTACTAAACATACAAAAATCAGCCGGGTATGATGGTGCGCACCTGTAGTCCCAGCTACTCAGGAGGCTGAGGCAGAATTGCTTGAACCTGGGAGGCAGAGGTTGCAGCCAGCCGAGATCTTGCTACTGCACTCCAGCCTGGGTGACAGAGCAAGACTTTCTATCAGAGAAAAAAAAAAAAAAAAAGCTTTTGACCAAGCGATATAACTTCTAAGTATCTGTCCTGAATGTACACTTCTAAAAATATAAAAATACATATTCAGACTGCAATTTCAGCACTTTGTGAGGCTAAGGCGAGTGGATCACTTGAGGTGAGGGGTTCAAGACCAGCCTGGTCAGCATGGTGAAACCATGTCTCTACTGAAAATACAAAAGTTAGCTGAGCATGATGGCGGGTGTCTGCAATCCCAGCTCCTCGGGAGGCTGAGGCAGGAGAATTGCTTGAACCTGGAGGTGAAGGTTTCAGTGAGCTGAGGTTGCATACTGTAGCCTGGGCAACAGAGCAAGACTCTGTCTCAGAAAAAAAATAAATAATTGAAACAAAAACACCCCAAGGCTATTCATTTTAACATTGTGCATCATTGCAAAGTATTGAAAAACCTGTAATGTTCATACATGGGGAGTGGGTCTCTCACCTATGATACATCCACCGTGAAGTACTATAAAGCTATTACAAAAAATAATGAAACAGTCTATTACTTGATATGGGGTGAACTCGAAGATATATTTGGAAAAGAATGCCAAGCAATATCACTTCTATGCTATTCCATTATATAAGAAAGAAAGGGATAAAAGAAAATAGATATGTACACATTTGTACAAAACACATGCAGAAAATATAAACCAGACACTAACAGATTAGTTACAGGAGTGCAAGAGAATAAAGTGGAACAAATTGAGAAATAAGAATGGACTTATGAGGATGACCGTTAACCACACTTCTCTGAATATACATTTTTTTATAATTCTTTCACTTACAACCAAGGTAATGTTTTACATATCAAGAGCTAAAGAAATAACAGAAATTGACAGAATATGTGGAGAATTTAAAAAAGAACATAAGCAGTAACAAATGAACTGAATTATGAATAAGTAATATGAACAAGCTGTGATGATGAAAAAAGTGCTAACCTTAGCAACTTTGGAAAATAATATTTGAATGTGAATTTGAAAAATAATATTTGGGGGAGAATGCTAAGGATAAGAAGAACTGCACTTTGATACTGTATTTTGATTCATAAATGTGTTTTAAACAGGGGTTTACTTAGCAATTCTGAAACTATTTTATGTGTTTACCAAGACTGAGCAAACAAGTATATATTTATTGTGGATGTTGAGCGTCAGATTTATCACAGTGAGAGAAAGAATTTGTAAATAAGGAAAGAAAGAAGACTAGAATGGACCCTGTGGTGTTGAATTAGAATTTGAAATGCCAGAATGAATTCATGGTTTTAATTACATATACAGATAACGGATAGACTGCTATGAAAATACATATAGATTTATCAATAGGTTTGTGTAAATATCCATAGTTTGTTTCCTAGCTCAGTTTGCTGACAGGGCTTAGAAACAATGACAGAATAATAGCAATGAGCATGTTTAGCCTCCAATCTTGGTTTGGAGAAATTGCTGATTCTGGGGCTGGGACAGTGAACATATAAGACAGGTCCAGAATATTTTGATATCAGAGTAAGGAAATGTTCCAAACATGATAGAGAATTATTGAAATGGCACAGAAGTCACTTGGACTAACTCCCAATGGGATAAAGCTGGGATAATTTTGGCAACAAAATGGATATCATGTTAGTATTGTATTATAACCAATAAAATAATATCCATGAATTTGTATTCATGGATATTTATGAGTCCATAAGTAAATAATTCAATGCATCAGTAAAGGAGAAGGAAACTTCTTACAGAAGAATTTCAGTAAGTAAATGTAAAAGGAATGATGGAAGTAGAAGATCACCATTAGGCAAATACCTCAATAATATTTTTGCAGGCAAGAAGAATCAGTGGATGCAAAAAAATTATTAGATTAAAGTATGATGAGAAATAGCATACATGCAGTGTCAAAAATGTCTATAAACGATACTCATTTGTGACAAAGAGAACATGGTGTTTTTACAATGCAGAAATCTGGCAGAAATCACTACTGTGGTATTCTTTCCCCATATGCACAAACTCAATGTAATAATAAGAAAACATAAAAACAATTGAAATTAAGTTGAAGTCTACCAAATAACTTACTAGCACTTTTTAAAGTGTCAGTGTCACAAAAAACTGAAGAATATTGAGGAATCGTCATAAAGTGGCGGAGAGTAAAAAGTCATGGCCACATATACAGTGTGGAATTCTCTATTGGTTCTGCACCGTAAGACGGCCATCAGTGGGACAAATGTTAAAATTTGAATAAGAATTGAAGGCTAATGTTATATCAATGTCAGTTTTTGTTTTTGGATATTGTTGTATTATTAAGATTTAAAATTAGGGTAGTTTGGGTGAAAGATTTATGGAAAAACTGAACTACATTTTATTTTGGGGGAAGTCTAAAATTCTTTCAAAATAAAATGTTAAAAAAATTAATTTCTCAGTTTAGTGACAATGTTGGCAAAGAAGTATGTATGCTAGAGTTTATTTTAATATTTAAAATAACACAATATCATAAATATCATTTCTGTCAAAAATAGGATTTTGATATTGCCACATAATAGTATATTTCACAGCAATTAAATACATTTTTAACATGAATAATTTTTGGCAATAAACATGCAAATGATTTGTCAAGTAAAAAATACCACCAAAGGGTTACATATGATCATTTTAGTATGAAAATATGCACATTGATACATATAAAAACTAAATAAGATTACCCAGTAAAATGTTTATTTGGCTATATCTTCTGTTTTACTTGGTATTAATGATATTTCCCCTTCTTCTTTTTCTTTCTTTCTTCTTTTTTTTTTCTTGGTTTGTGTGGTTTATTGGTTTCTTGGATTTGTTTTGCTTTGTTTTGTGTTGTTGTAACAAGCAGAGGCCTATAAAACTTAAACATAATGCCATAAGCTTTGCTGAAGAAGAAACTCTAACAAAGATAAGTTAATAGAGGTGAAAATTCACTCTGGTCATAGTTATACTAAGACAGATTAAATATTATAGCCTGTAACAGGAAGAACACATAGTTCTAGCTTTAAAAGAACACCCTTTAACACAAAAGTTTATACCTGACTTTAAATGTTCCTGGGGAACAACTGAAGCCCGTCCCCAATGATAAAAAGATGGTTATTTTGACCAATAAAATTTGCTGTGTATTTCAAAGCTTATCTGTAATACTGACTTCTTTTCCTAGTAAGTCCCTTAGAGACATTTGTACTTTGAATAGATCTCTGCTGTCTGTGATGGGATCCCTTAAATTGTGTGCTTCCTAATAATGTTTTAGCAGAGTTCAATTTTTATAGCATTATTTAATGCAGCAGTTGGTTCCTTATATGGTTTGGCTGTGTCCCCATGAAAATCTTACCTTGAATTGTAGTTCCCATAATCCTTATGTGTGGTAGGAGGGACCTGATGGGAGGTAATTGAATGATAGGGGCAGTTTCCCCCATGCTATTCTTGTGATAGTACATTCTCACGAGATCTGACAGTTTTATAAGCGGCTTCCCCCTTTGCTCAGTTCTCATTCTTCTCTCTCCTGCTGCCATGTGAAGAAGGACCTAGTTGCTTCCCCTTCTACCATGATTGTAAGTTTCCTGAGGCTTCCCAAGCCTTGTGGAACTGTCAGTCAATGAAACCTCTTTCCTTTATAAATTACCCAGTCTCTGGTATGTCTTTATTAGCAGTGTGAGAATGGAATAATACAGTCAATTGGTGCCACAGAGAGTGGGGTACTGTTACAAAGATACCTGAAAATGTGGAAGTGACTTTGGAACTAGGTAGCAGGTATAGATTGGAAGAGTTTGGAGGGCTCAGAAGAAGATAGGAAAATGTGGGAAAGTTTGGAACTTCCTAGAGACTTGTTGAATGGCTTTGACACAAATGCTGATAGTGATACGAACAATAAAGTCCAGGCTGAGGTAGTGTCAGATGAAGATGAGGAACTTCTTGAGAACTGGAATAAGGATGATTCTTTCTATGATTTAGCAATGAGACTGGGGGCATTTTGCCCCTGCCCTAGAGATCTGTGGAAATTTGAACTTGAGAGAGAGAATTCAGGGTATGTGACAGAAGAAATTTCTAAGCGATAAAGAGTTCAAGAGGAAGCAAAGCATAAAAGTTTGGAAAACTTGCAGCCTGACAATGCAGTAGAAAAGGAAAACCCATTTTCTGGGAAGAAATTCAAGTCTGCTGCAGAAATTTCCATAAGTAACAAGGAGTTGAATGTTAATCACCCAGACAATGGGGAAAATTTCTCCAGGTCAGGCCAGAGACCTTCATGGCAACCCCTCCCATCATAGACCCCGAGGCCTAGGAGGGAAAAATTGTTTCATGGGCCAGGCCCAGAACCCCAACACTCTGTGCAGCCTAAGGACATGGTGCCCTGAGTCCCAGATGCCTCAGTTCCAACTATGGCTAAAATAGGTCAACATACAGCTCAGGCAGTTACTTCAGAGGGTGTAAGCCCCAAACCTTGGTGTCTTTCACATAGTTTTGGGCCTGTTGTTACACAGATGTCAAGAATTGAGGTTTGATTTCAGAGGATGTATGGAGACGCCTGGATGTCCAGGCAGAGGTGTGCTCTGGGGGTAGGACCCTCATGGGGAACCTCTGCTAGGGCAGTGTGGAAGAGAAATGTGGAGTTGGAGGCCCCACACAGAGTCCCCATTGGGCACTGTCTAGTGGAGTTGTGAGAAGAGGGCCACGGTCCTCCAGACCCCAGAATGGCAGATCCACTCACAACTTGCGCCATATGCCTGGAAAAGTCGCAGACCCTCAACACCAGCCTGTGAAAGCAACTAAGAGGGGGACTGTGCTCTGCAAAACCATAGGGCCGGAGCTGCCCAAGACTGTGGGAGTCTCCCTCTTGCATCATCGTGACCTGGATGTGAGACATGGAATCAAATAAGATCATATTGGAATTTTAAGGTTTGACTGCCCTGTTGGATTTCAGATTTGCATGGAACCTGCAGCCCTTTTGTTTTGGCCTATTTCTCCCATTTCGAACAGGTGTAATTACCCAATGCCTGTACCCCCATTGCATCTAGGAAGTAACCAACTTGCTTTTGATTTTACTGGCTCATAGGTGGAAGAGACATGCCTTGTCTCAGATGAGACTTTTAACTTGGACTTTTGGGTTAATGTTAGAATGAGTTAAGACTTTGGGGGACTGTTGGAAGGGCATGATTGTGTTTTAAAATGTGAGGACATGAGATTTGGGAGGGGTTGGGGTGGAATGATATGGTCTGGTTGTGTTCCTACCCAAGTTTAATCACCACATGTGATGGTAGGGACCTGGTGGAAGGTAACTGAATCATGGTAGGGGGGTGGGTTTCCCCATGCTATTCCTGTGATAGTAAGTTCTCAGGAGATCTGATGATTTATAAGATGCTTCCCCTTTTGCTTGGCTCTCATTCTTCTGTCTCTTGCCACCAGGTGAAGAAGGATGTGTTCACTTCCCCTTTGGCCATGACTGTAAGTTTCCTGAGGCCTCCCCAATCCTGTGGAACTGTGAGTCAATTTAAACCTCTTTTCTTTATAAATTACCCAGTGTTGGGTATGTCTTTTATCAGCAGTGTGAGAACAGACTAATAGAGTTTCTCATGTTTTTTCTTGGAACCTCCATAGAACAACTCTACACACTTTATTTTAAAAAAATAAAACAAAACAGTGTTTACAACTCGAAAACTTAGACTTCGATCTAGACATTGCCTTCACCCAAATTATTATGCTACTGTAAACACTTGGTTGCAAAATCCTTCCAACAACATAATTTTTGGTGTTTCAAAATGCAATTTTTCATTTATTTAATATGTTTTATATGTGTCTTTTGCAATTTGAATATTAATATATGTATTTCCTTTTATCCACATGTTAAAGAAAGGTTTTCTAATTCCATCTTAGAAATGCCTTACTAATTTTCTTATAGTTACTTTTATAAGATTAAAGCTGGTCAAAAACTTAATATGGTGTCTTATAAAATCTCAGTTTTATATTTTGATAGCAGGAACAAAGAAAATAGAATGTCTTTATTGCCATCATTCAAAGTCAAGAAAGGAAGAATTTGTTCTGGTAGATGCAGTTTTGACAACTAAAGTAGTGGGTTTGGATACTTGTCTCTAACTTAATTTGGTTTCCTGAGCAATGTGTCTCCAGTTGGCAAAAGAGCTGAAGAGTTTTTCTGAACATATGTTTATGTAGGATGTTAAACTTGTGGTTGTGTGTAAAATAATGAAATAGCCTTCAGTGAACTATTTCTTGACATTTACCCCAGCTGTGAGATTCATCAATAGAAAAAAATGTCATATTTTAAAATATTTTCTTCACTGCTAAGATAATTTTACTCAAATATTTTGGTCAGTTATAATCTAAAGTGAAATTTTTATTTTTCTAACTGAGAAATATTTGGAAATATAAATATAACAAACTTAACTTGATGCTTGAGAGATTCTATGAAAGATTTAATAATTGAGATGGAAAATGTTTTAGATGTGAACTGATAACCTTTGTTAAAATATTGCAATAAAAAATGAATTCTGCAGTCCTTTCAGGGTTAACTGATTCAAAATTAAGCTTCAGGATATCAGATGGTTGCTAAGCAGCTTATAAGTTGCTGCATTTATAATTTTCAGCTTTTGTAACTCATTTTATTGTTAACAGAATTGCCTATTGGTTCTTAGAAGGCAAAGACATTTGTTCGGGGCAGAAACACAAAATAGTAAATTATAAAATTAAATAATTACTGTAAGCATAAGCCTACTTGAAGGCTACATTTGCTATACATGAGTGATCAGTGAAGAAATTCAATTTATGTAGGGAATGAAAGTCATTTTAGAAAATTAATATTTAATATGTTAATACATATTTGAAATTAATAGTGCCTATTGGAATGAAATGTTGATAGTATCCTTATAGCCGTCTTTTCCAGTAACCTTGTTCCTCTCCCCACTGTAAGTCTTCTCTTTTTTATTAAGGCAAGTCTCACTGTTTTGTTTTCAATTATACAACAAAATTGTTGAGGCCTGTTAATAAAGAATGCATATTCCCACTCATGGTCTTTTCCTTCTGTGAATGAAGTTCAGTTAGTGTAACGCCAGACTTGCTTCATCTCCTTCATCTCCTTCACATTGTATGTTTACAGCGATCCCCCCAGGTCCTATATTTCCTGTGACTGAGTGATATGTCATTCTCATTTAAGAGTTAATGAGGCCTTCTGCCTGTGTACATCTGTATCCAACAACTTGAACTTTTCTGGTAATAAAGATAATTATTTTGACCTTGTTTTTTATCTTAGTTTTATTTTTCAATTTCTTCATAACTAGGTAGTGAAGAGGAGTGTTATTTTGGGTATTCCATTTGGAGAATCTAATACATATGAACTTTTTAACAACTATTGTGTTAAAGATAAGGAATGTAAACCTGAATAAGACACAGTGTGCTAACAGAGGGGTGAAACCAACAGAAATATAAACAGATGATTACAAATGATGGCAAAACTCTGTATTAAATGTATTATTATGAAAGAGGAGGCATGGATAACAATGGAAGAATGGATGAGAAGGATCTCACTCAGCTTTAGGCTGTCACTATACTTGTGCATGGAACATGGTAACCCTTCAATACATGTGAATTTCCTCTTTACATACTTTCCTACTTTGGCTTATTTATTACAAATAGACATTTATTTCTAGAGGAGAAAAAAATGGAAAGAAAAGGAAAAAACAAACACTGGGCCACATTAATTTGAGTTTAAAGCCACAACTTTGTGATAATGCTTTATTATTACATGTCCTGTAAGAAATTGAATTCCATAAAAGCCCAAACCTGCAAATGCAAAAAGATGTAGATGACTCAGAGAAGATACAAAAGTAAAGGAATGCTCTATTGTTTTGTAGTATTTATCTTAACAATCTGTTCTTTTCTCGCTTGCTATAATATTCACAATCTTTCATATGTGGGACAATATGTTGATTATTTTTTCTTTCTTTTCAAAATTTTGGGTAAAGCTATTCTTATATAGTACAAACTATCCATAACACCTTTAGTTTCCAGCGTTTTACAGAAATATAATCAAATTAGCCTAGAATAGAATTTATTCATTAATCAATATTGTTTAATTTTTAGGACACTTTAGAATTACTTGTGATTTTTCAAACAAATACCTAAGACTGGGCAGCACCTTCAAAATATGATTTAGTTGAGGTGGATCTTAAACATTGGAGTATTTTAAAAATCCCTCTCTTCCACCATTGTTGCTATGGGGAATTATAATGTGTATCTCTGGAGACCCCCTTTCCTAATGGCGCATTGGAAAGACTTTGCCTTATAATCTATAAGGAAAAAATAGCCTTAATTTCATGTACAATGTTTACTCCAATTACTAAGCATTTCCCATTCCTGGACTGAGCCACTAATACTGAATTATGTTAATAATAAACAATTAATTAGGCTGATATGGATTAAAAATAAAACACTCCAGTTAGTTAAATCTGATTTAGCTATCACATAGTATACAACAGTCATTACGTGGAATCAATATAATCTTTCTTGTGTTACAATTAGTAAGTTCAGCTTTTTATATCTGAAAAAAGAAACCACTCTATCTCCTCCCTTGCCCTATGGTATTCCCTTTTATCTTCTTTCTGTTGAATCAATAAATATTGAAGAAAATATTGGAGCTGCCATATGTTTTCTGACATGATATAAAGTTAAACAACTGCAGTCTCTGAAATGTAAAAAGACTCTGCCATTCTGTTTTTATTCAAAGTATTAAAATCATCAGTGCATTACCAGTACACTGAGGACTAGAGATAATTTTGTTACCTTCATTTATTATTAAATCTTAACAGATAGTAATTCTGATGATGAATTGAAGAAATTACCATTTAATGAAGGAAATGTAACTGCTTATGTTTGAAATCTTGTAAGCTTGGAGTATTTGCCTACTCATAACTGTGGTATATGGAGCAGTTATGACTTTCATTTATGCAGATCTTAGCCCAGTTATATTATTCTTCAAAGCATCCCAGTGAAAACTTTGTCAGCAAAGTTAATGAATTTTTAAAAGTACATTATGAGTGAAGAACTTTGCATCTTTGAAGCATTAGCCAAAAAAGGTTGCTTTAGCATTTCAAAATTTGCACTTAAATTTAATGATATTAATATCAGAATCACATGGTTGTCAAGGGCTCCTTTCCCCCAATCATATTTATTTCAAATACTGAGATAGATTAATGATGTTAAAACAGTAGATCAGGTTAGTAGTAAGAAAGATCGTTTTTTCAAAAAAAAAAGTTGAAATACTTATTCATGTGTAATTTCCACTTTATTAATGGTTCTTTTGGCAAACTTAAAAAGTTGACAGTGTGTTAGCGTGTTTCTCAAATTGAATATTTTGAAATTGTATAATAAATATTCCTTGTAAAACAGCATCTAAAATTATGTGATGGAAATAGAGGTTACCTCAATCCTATTTGTTTTTTTAAAGTTAAACCTTATAATACGTATACGAAGTATAAACAATATTTAAGAATTGTTAGTAGATCAACTATAATGGATACATTCACCTGTATTTTTACTTAGTCTTCAGAAGATGTCAAACAAGAAAGAAAAATCTCAGGCTCACAAGATCTTTTCAATACAATATCTTAAATCTACATGGAGAAAATGTTAACTAGATCGTTTGGAGAAATATTATTACTATTATGTGTAAGATATTATAATTTTTCAACATCCCTTAAAATCTATGATAATCTTTCAATCAACATAAGATTATTTTTTTCTGATACGGACTTTTTGAAAATATGGAACTTCATTTGACATGCTGAATCACAGTGTTTGGTTGAAATTGGAGGCACATTTTGCAGATGTACTTAACAGTATTAGTGATATTTTGAGCACAGTAAGCCAGTATTCCCAGGGGTTTTATATCTCTAATTTATAATTTATAAAATATAAATCATGTTTGAATTGAATTTATATCACTTGCCAAGTATTAATGCTAAATGATAATAAATGAAAGTCTTCTGAAGGTGACCTTATGTGAAAACCTAAATTTCAAAAATAGAAAGTAGGGATGAAAGTTCAATGTGTTGATAAGATACTACTTGCTTCCCAAAAGCCTATATATATATATATATATATATATATATATATCCTTTAATATATATACACACACACACATATATATAATTCTTGCTTATTTGTATTTAATTTTATAAAGCACATCCATTGTAATTCTAGTCACTAAAATTCAGGATGACATTGATAATAGTAATTAGCATTTACCATCACCATCATATATATGTCAAGAAATGACTAGCTGCTTTCATATATTTCTTTCAATCAAAGATATGAGTTAGCTATTTTAGTTATAAGGAAACAGTGAATTAGAGAAATTAAGCAAATTTTCCCTGGTCAGAGATAGAACATTGCTGAGCCAACAAACATGATTCTGTCCAAAGTCTGTGCTCTACCCAATGATATTTCTATAATGAGCGAATGTCAGAGTCTTGTGCTGCCAAACATAAACTAATATTAAAATACATGGTGAAAATCTTTAAAGCTTAAAACTTTGCTTCCTACTTCAAGGAAGAGAAGAAGCATTTAATTATACTTGCATGTAAGGGTAAGAATGTCTTTACCTAAGGTACGTGTTTTCTGATGTTAATTGTAAGAAGCATTAGAAATGTAAATTTTGCACAAATGTATTCGCTTATATAAATTCTAACAAATAAAAACCATAAAAGTTAGAGTTCTGTATCAAGTACTTCTTATTATCAATATGTTTCTGTTTATTGGTATTTTATGGTATGGGAATCTTTTATTTAAATCAACACTTCATAAAAACATAACAAAACAAAAAGATGCAGCATTTAAAATGTCTTATTCTCTACCAGGACTTCTGATTTCTACAAATTTCCATCATTTGAATGCACACAACATCCTGAAAGGTATCACATAGCCCTTAAAAATAGACCACCTATTTATTTCACACATAGAAGCAAGAATTTGAAGTTAGAAAGTGACTAAATGAAATCTATGAGTCATAAAAGATTTATCCTTCTTGAAAAAGAGAATCTTTCTTCACATAAAGCTTTTGCCGACTAATAGGCTGCTAAAAACAATTATGTGGGATGCTGTTCCTTCTGATGCCAAGAGATTGACAGCTGATATTAAAACATTTTGTGAGAGTTTTTATAATTAAACCATATTGGAGGAAGCTGAGAAATCTTATCCTCTACCAGCTTTAAAGGGAGTGGTAATTCTGCTTAATCACTTACTTATATTTACATGGCGAGAGTTGTGTAATAAGTGTGTGATGTGTGTGTGTACATGGGTGTGTTTGTGAGAAGTTGCAGTTCATTGATTCATCAGATTATGCGTATTTTTTCCCAACTCAATAGCTTATAAAGCAAGCTAAGATGCTTCTGTGTCTGGATACTTCTATTTCTCTCTACTCATATGTATGCATAGCTCTCTTGGGCATAAAATGTGAATTGTAAGTACCAGAACCAGGAAAGATGTCTTATTCAGTGTTCAGCATGAATTAATGGATTAATTGAAATATATTTCAGTGGTATCTCTGGCTCTTCAGGACCTTCTCTGAGACGCATTTCTTGTACCCTACATGCTTCTGCAACAACCCAGAGAATCAGTTCACTCTATGAGCAATTCTGCATGTTCCAGGAGGGCTCTTTTCTCCAGTTAACCAAAGTCTGCATGTAAGTGGAGTCTTCAGAGTGGTCTGGATTCACTTCAACTGTGAAAGCCATGCTATCTTTCCCACATTAGACAAGGGTAAGCTAAAAGCATGAGCAGTATGTGGCACTCCTCCATGATCTGAGTGGCATTTTGTAGCAAGTACATATCTTGACATGCAATACAAGATTAGGAAGGAAACATTACCTGCAGCTATGTGACCTATATTCTCGCTTTACCAACATACCCCCCTTCCACAAAAAAAAAAAAAAAAAGAAAAAAGAAAACGCACAGCAAATTCCCTTTTAAGCATGCACTCCAGACTTTCTGGTAAACATTTTAATAATATTTATTAGTGAAAGAGATAAAATGGAGGCAATGGAAAAGTCTTATCAGGAAAAGGTTTTACCAGGATATACCCGTGTAATAAACTTCAAGTTTATGAACTTACAGGCATAGTTCACAATAAAATATCACATATGCTATGTAATAAGTAAGTGGGGTGCAAAAGAGAGATGCTCCAGTTTTGACCTGACTTCATTCATACCTGTATTAGTCTTAGTGCTTCAGAGAAATAGAACCAATAGGATATAAATAAATAAGTAGATAGAGATTTATTATAAGGAATTGGTTCTTGTAGTTATGGAGGCTAAGAAGTCCCAAGATCTGTAGTTGGCAAACTGGAGACCCAAGAGAACCCAAGTCAAGAATAAATGGATGTCCCTGTCAAAGGCAATGAGGCAGGAGGAATTTTCTCTTACTCACAAGAAGGTCAGCACATCTGTTCTATTCAGGCCTTCAGATAATTGGATGAGACCCACCCACATTAAGGAGGACCATCTTCTTTACTCAGTCTACCAATTCAATTGGTAATTTATTTCAGTACATCCTCCCAGAAACACCCAGAATAATGTTTAATCCAATATTTGAGCACCACATGGCCCAGTCAAGTTCACATATAAAAAAAATTATAATATTCTTCAAGTGTCTTTTGCTGCCACATGTATCTCTTGCAACTTTATGATAGACTAAATTTGGAACAAAATGCATCTTATTGTGAGGAGAAAGAAACAGGGAGCTTTGTTGATGATTTCAGATTACTCTATGCTTTACCTGTGCCTTATGGTTGCCAGTATCCTGTGCATTATTAATAGAATTGAGTATGGGTTAAAATCTCTGATTCCTGAGAGTCTGACTTGGCAATCTGACACTATGTTATTTCTAAAGAGTTAGAAGCTGTTTTCAAAAATTCATTCAACTGCACTGTGTGAAATGACTCAATTTGTCCATATTTTAATAAAATGAATTTTTAAAGAAGCATAGCAAAAACTTCTTGGCAGATAAAATTGAAATATCATTGTGACTCCTTCCTACCCTAATTGTGCAAATAAGTCTAAGACTATTCTGTGTACCTGTTTCAATCATAAGAGATTTTAAATTTCTTCCTTATATTGCAACTGTGGAGACTGGACGCCAGAGAAGCTCCTACCACCTGAAAGGGTCTCCTTTGGCTTAGGGCACATGACACTACTTCTCACTTCTTAGACACTTTCTTATACCCTTCCTTTTCTCTAATTGTAAACTGTTCTGTCCTGGCTTTTAGAAGTTTTTTTTTTTTTCTCTTTTAGCCCTCTTCCTCAGAGGGGAGAGACAAAAAAAAATGACTTTGCTTTTCTTTTTATTCTGAGAATGAGAGTCAAAGAAAAGAAAATAACACACATACATTTAAATTAATCCATCAACAGACTAGAAAATCCTATGTGGTAGCAGTTTAGCATCAGAGATGTCAAGAAAAAAAACAAAATGTAGATTTTGTGTTTTTGATAACGCTGAAGGAATAAAGGGATCTTTAAGATATCCAAGATTACATTCTAATACTTCTTGTATTGGGTTTAAATTATACCCAACAGCATTGTTAATCTCCCAAAGATATCTAACAACTTTCTTCTACCTTAGACATTTATTTAGGACAACAAAAACAGCAGCCAAAACATCTAACTATATTCAACGATCTTATAACTCAAACTCCTGTGCAATCCCATAGCTGTTGGTTCTTACCTCTTCAGTCAAACAGGTATTACACTTGATGGCATGGGTGGCTCAAATGGAGACCAAAGGACGGGAACAGACACAGACTGAAAAGAAGACTTTCTCCAAACAGAAGAGAACGGGTTATAGGAGATAGGGAGTGGGAAATAGGGAACTCAGTAAGAAGAAATATATCATTGAAAAAGGTCAGAGGAAATGTGTGCATGATTCCAAAGCCATCTTAATTTAACAAATTAGAGCAAGGTGTGAATGTCTGGGGACAATGACTGTGTCTGTGACAGGTTGCTATCAGCTTAGAGGCTGATAGCACAAGTCCTGGAGACATGTGGCTTTGTTTTAAATTCTAGTTTAACTACCTATCAGCCGTGTAGCTTGGGCAAATTACTTACCCGCTCTGTGCTACGATTTCTTTATTCACATAATGGTAGTGGTAATATTTGTTTACTACTGCTGTGACAAATAGTAAATATGTTAATATTGGTAAACCAATATGAAATATTTAAGTATTAACTGATACTATAGTGCTAATAATACAGATTATATTAATATTTATATTAGTATTAATATCTAATACTAATTAAAATTAAAGCAATCCCTGGCACACTAGTGTTTGAAAACTAAATAATTTAACACAAATGAATATAGCATTTTGCCATTAATGCAACTTTATTCTTGGTCTTCTCAACTTCTCTGCCTTTTGGCTGAGAACTACCAGAATGAGGAAGGCTTCTCTCTGTTATTACAAAGTGATTTCCAACAGTTCCTATCACCAGGGTGAAGAAGGACACATGGGGAATTTGAGAATCTCCTACACAGTCAGGAAGGCAACAATAGCATCTACCTCCCAAGTACGTAGGGAGGAAAGTTTCAAACAGAATTGCTGGCCGGGCACAGAGGCTCACACCTGTAATCCCAGCACGTTGAGAGGCCGAGGTGGGCAGATCATTTGAGGTCAGGAGTTCAAGACCAGCCTGGCCAATATAGTGAAACCCTGTCTCTACTAAAAATACAAAAAATTAGCCAGGCACGGTGGTGGGTGCCTGTAATCCCAGCTACTCGGGAGACTGAAGCAGGAGAATTGCTTGAACCCAGGAGGCAGATGTTGCAGTGAGCCGAGATCATACCACTGCACACCAGCCTGGGCGACAGAGGCAGACTCCATCTCAGAAAAGAAACAAAAACAAAAAACAGAATTTCTTGCACAACGCATTTCTCCCAGGTCAACATTGAAAGAATCCCAACAGGACTGAAGCACAAGCCTGTGCCAATGCTTAGAGATTTGAAAAATTACTTTAGAAGAAATAATTCCATGAGCTTCTCTTGCTACAAACCAAAAGACACGTTGAAATTATTCATTTTGTCAGTATTCAGGAAGCCATTGAATCCTCACTTCATGCTGATAAAACCCTTGACGTACTATGTCGACAAACAAAGGAGGTTTTATTTGAAAAATAATTCCAAGTATACCAGAATGAAAAGCAAGGAAGGTTACTGTTGAGGAAGAAACAAGATATGGGTAAAACTAAAAGGGATTTGGAGTAATGTTGGAGGCAGTTCAGCAACAAGAGGGTGCATTATCTATAAAAAGCTTAAACATAATAATGTCCATTAAAAGTTGGCCTTTTTACCATCACAATGCACTAGCAATCCTAAACAACATCAGTGATGTAATATGCTTCCCCAAAAGGCTTTTTGTTGTTCTAAATTATAAATAATTTAGACACACATGAACTGACCTGTACACATTTGCTTTGAGAATAAGCTCCTAATCACTTTGAAGCAACTGGATTATTTTTGGGTGGAGCTTATGTCTCTACTCCTGCACTAAGACACATTCCTATGTTTACACAGTAGATGTGAGATAAACAGTAGCATACTCATCCTAAAGAAGAAGAGACAGAACTTTAATTTGGCATTCTTGGCGCAAAAATGTCTCTGAGCCATACAGGGTTTTCTCTTTTTGGGAGCATTTCTTTATGCAACTCTCCATGCTTTTTATTTTCTCAAAATACACATTGACATGGTTAAAATATTAATTCATTGCTTTTGTATTTTTATTTCATTTTAATTACTGGCTACACACACACACACATACATACATTTCAAGAAAAGAAAATTTCCTTTCTGCATTTCCTGTCTGGATAAAAGTATTACTATGTTTTTCCATGACTAGTTTTCTAGGGCTACCATAACAAAATACCACAGACTGGATGGTATTTAACAACAGAGAATAATTTTCTCACAGTTCTAGAGGCTAGAAGTCCAAGATCAAGATGTCAGTAGGGTTTGTTTTATTCTGCGGCCTCTCTCCTTGGCTTGCAGATGGCCACCTTCTGTCGGTGTCCTCACATGGTCTTCCTTCTGTGTGTGTCTGTGTTCTAGTTACCTCTTCTAAGAACACTATTAAGATGAAATTAGGACCTATCTGACCTATATGACCTCATTTTACATTAGTTACCTCTTTAAAATACCCATCTTTGAATATAGTCACATTCTGAGATGAGGGAGGTTAAGACTTCAACATATGAATTTTGGTGGGGACACAATTCAGCATATAACAAAGGGAGAGTACAAAAAAAGATCTAACCCAGTTATGAAATATGGCAGGTATGCCACCAGTAGATTTCAAAGGAAAGTTTCTTGAGCTTACTCTTTCCTCAGAAATGATTTTCCTCAAAGCCAACATTCATTCTTTTAGTCAATTTGTTCTTAATATACTGTGCCATGAAAATGCAAAATTATGTTTGTCTCAGTGTGGAATCAGAGCAGTGGAGCTCCAGGCCATTTAAGCAGGTGAGCAATTGATCCCCCTGAGTGCAGGAAGTGTGATGGAGCAGCTGAGACTTTAGAGCCAGGCAGCATCTTCCTAGCTGTATAAGCTTGGGTAAACTAGGCAATCCCTCTTCGCCTCAGATTCCTCATCGACAAAATGAAAATTCATTCATTTAGGAAATATTTAGCAACAGTAAGCCATATGCTAGGCACTGTTCTAGGGTCTTGGGGTATATCAATGCACTAAACATGGATCCTTACTTCCTTACTTAAAAGGGATGCTAGGATGCCACTAAGCTGTAAGGCAAAAAGCAAAAGAGCAAGGTACAGGAAACGGAATGGGAGAGTGGCAGCTTGGAACAGAATGATCAGGTAAGGCTCCTTTGAAAAGTGAAATGAGCAAATGGCCTGGTAAAAGTTGCTTAAAATGTGAGCCAAATAAAAAAGTGGTCTACCCAACTAAATAAGAAGGCAGATATATGTTCTAAATCTTTTGCATGCTCCCGTGATCCTAATGGTGAAGAGAAGGAATATGTGCCAGTGATTATTAATTAATTGTTTGGAATTTGTCAAAAAATCCCAGAAAAAAAATGATTAAACAGGTGGAGAATTAAAGCCTATCTGGAGGTTATTGTTTGGTTTGTTTCCCAAAATGTTATGTTTAATAAATGCTGGCAGATGGAGAAATGAAATAAAGGATAAGTGAGCTGCTCCCATAGTACGTGTGTGTATTTATTGTTATTTTAAAGAGTATCTATTCATGTATTCTGGTGTGGAAAGCATGTGCTAGATAAGAGAGAAGGCATACACACTCCAGCGATTATATATGCATGAGCCAAATATCAATTCACTATAACTTATAGTAAAAGAGCTCTGTAATTAGAAACAGATGAGAAAGGTGCTAAATTGTTTTAGGACTAATTCTTAGGTTCACTGAACTGAAAAGAAAAATACCATTTTGAACTAACAAATCTCTACATTTTAAAAATAAAGCTTTGCTTTTTGATATGAATTATGCATTGCCTACAGGACTTGATTTGGCATGTCATGCATTTGCTCCTTCCAGACATTTCCATAAGACCTTATCCAAATGAAAGATGGTAGGCTTTGCAAAGAAAAAAGCGAATAAGAAATAATCCACTAAACATTTCACAAGAGAAAGAAAACTCTTTCTCTTGCATATTAATTATGGGAATAATTAATATTCACATGTTATATTTTGAACTTTGAGCATTTTATCAGCTAAGCTGAAGTGTTTTTATTTAATAATTTGTATAAGTGTAACTAGGCATCAGAAATATCTATAACATTCATTGGGGTCCAGTGAAAAAAAGAGAAATATCTGTAACACACTTAATATAAGAACTCTTTTCTGTCAGCAACAAATGATTGTGAAATAAAAACAATGATGACAGTAAATCAGAGTTTTTTTAATTAACCACATGGTTGTGTTTTTAAGTGTTTTAGTATTTAATTTAATTTTATTTATTATAATATAAATCATTTGGAGTTTCTAACAAATCCAAAAACTATACAGGACAAAATCATAAATGTATATATTTTAGGTATGTTATAGTTATATTGTAAATTCATAATATATTTAAAATTTCCCTGAAAGATCCTTCTTCATATCCTCTTTTTTCCCCATCCTGTTTCTTCTGCCTGCAGAAATCATTAAGCTATACGTTAGGTGGAAGAAATATCTTTAAGTTAAAGAAAGTATATGTGTCTTATGTCATCTATCTTAAATATTCATGCTTGTCTTCTCTTCTGGTAATTTTTAGAAGCATTGCTTTTTTACAAAATTTGGAACATTATTAGAGCTGTCTAACTAGACTTCATAGCTGATAAATGACTGTGCCATTTAGAAGCATACAGAGAAATAAATCAAATGATAGATTCTGTTTGTCAATAGATTTGAACATTACATACAGGAAAAGGGCTCTGGCTCTATACATTTGCAATGGACAAGATTATCCCTTCTTAACTATATGCTGCAGGCTCCAACTCAGGAAGAAAGATCCTATTTCCACCTCTAAAAGGTTAACTACCACCTTTCACTAAGAAATGTGCCTCCGTCAAGAGAGTGCCAAGGAATGACATGAGTGCTGGTATCCACAGCTGTAGGGGGTTATGCAGAACCAGAAAAGACTGACTGGAGGGAGACTCTGCATATAAATGGCCAGATTGTGTCTAGAGAATTCTACAATTAGGTTGACTTTTTGTTTGGTCATGTTTAGAGAGTGTCCAGTGGTATTTACTAGTCAGCTGCAATCCAGAGTTTACCGAGATGCCAATACCCAAAGCTCTGGGTATTGAAATGCCAAATCACGGAAATAGTGGGAATTTTGGACTATATTGCCTATACCCAACAAGCAATAATAACTGACCCACCTGTTGTCAAAATATTCAGAAGTATGAGATGATATTTATCTCATTTGTTATCTAAGTAGAATTTCACCATATAAAATATCACTGGTGTGGATGTTGATAATGGAGACTATGCGTGTGTGAGGGCAGTGGGTACAGGGGAATCTCTGTACCTTCGACGCAATTTCCTGTGAACATAAACTGTTCTGAAAATATAAATGTATTAAAAAAGATAATTTCCCTCTGGTATCTTGGAAGTTGTAATAAATGAACTCAAAAGCTATAATTATTCATGTTATTCTTCTAAATCCTTGCAAAAATGCTATTCTGTTTTTTGTACACCCTAAGATTCATATGCATGCATGTATATATGTGTATGCACGTGCATGTTCATGCATGTGTCTAGAAAAACTTCCCATTTCAAAAAAAAAATTAAGATCCGAAAGAAAAAGCCATTGAGAGGTAGCACGGTGTAACTGCTACATTTGAAGTATTAGAAAAAATAGAATTTGGTTGAATTCCATGTCTGCCTTTTGCTGATAACATTACCTTGAGGATATCTCTTAGCCTAAGCTGTACTTCACTGTAATGAAACCTGAGAATGCCATGTGCCTCATGGAGCTGTCATAAGGAATCAATTGATTAATGTATATAACCTGCTTGTGTTCTGTTGCTGCTTCTTTTATTTCATCTATTTCATTTCCCCTAAAGTTTTTTTCATACTTCTTACATCCTCCTCATTTCTGTAAAGTGAGAATTCTACACTCCAGTGATAGCAGAGACAGATAACACAAATGACATTCGTAAGCATCTCTCAAAAAGCCATTACGGGACCTGTGTGTATGAGAGTGGGGGATGAGGAAAAGGGTTTGGTGTAGAAGTGGGTTTGTATTGTGTTTTCTATAGTGTTTGATTCCTTTTTTAAGAACAAGCATGCAACATATATTATTTGAGTAATTTTGAATAGATTCACATTTAGGATAAAAATAAGATTTATTAAAATTACTTAAACTATCCTTTGAACAACTTGCAATGGAAATAATATCGCTAACAGAAAATATTATGAAATTTTCAAACTAAGTATAGGATTGTGCTTTGTTTTCCTGATAAGTTATGTATACATATTATACAAATGTAACTAAATTATTTTTGCAGTCTTCCTTATTCATTTAAGATAATCAAAATACCTGCTGAAGCCAGTTTCCGTTCTGTGTTCCTTATTGCTTACACATAGTTTTGTCATTTGTTCATTGAGCAAATAACAGGTCTAGGGAATGTCTTTATTTAGGAAACAATGAAATGGCAAAACAACGAAATGAAACAGCGAAGTGGGAACTTGAAAAGTCATTTAAATTATCAGATACTAGTCGGTTCTGACGGTATACTAGGATTGCCAGGTTTGTACTATCAGGAGAGATCTTTTACTATTAACTTCTAGGTAGTGTATTTTTAAAAAATCTTCATTGAATGTCCTTGCTTTTCCCCCGACAAGAGCACTAAGCAAGACAAAAATCATTCTTTTTTCTTTAAATCGTCTAAAAGGAGCATGCCTGTAAATAGCATACAAATAAACTGAGGGACAAATAAAAAATTAGATGCCTGTGACAACTAAACAACAAAAACCAAAGCACTAGTCATGCCTTCTGAGTACTTCCGTCGAGTCAGATGCTATAGTACGTGCATTGCATAGCTTATTTTGAAAATAACAACAGCTCTAGAATGAAACTGCTTTTTGGTATTATCCATTATTCATAAAGTAGGGAAATAGAGTTTTGAGAAGTTTAGGCACTTCACTGAGTTTACATGACAAATAAGTGGCAAAGCCAATACTAGAACCTAGGAGTGTCTGATGCCAAAATAAATGGATAGATAAATTTAGTAAATAAAATAAATGTCATGTTTGAATTGATCCTGGTGATTAAAAAAAGCTATAGAAAATCATTCCCTTGAAACCAATAAGCTACCAGAAATTTTCAATAAAAAATAGAACATAGATTACAGAACAAGGTTAAACAACAAGGAAATAGAATTAGATGCCAAAACCTTGGGTTATTTCACATTTAGGTTATATATTTTTAAATTATAATCACTTGACAGTTAAATATTTAAACAAATATTGCAACAGTTATATAGAGCAGTCAATTTATTTTCAATATCATTGTACTTCAGTAAATATTTAGCTTTTAGTTTTTATTTGGATCAACTGTCAGACGATAGCTGCCTACCTTACTTAAGTATTGATGGCAGTAGAGGCCCATCTGGACAGGCCACTGACATGATGCTAGCTGCAGTGGGGAAGGCACTTCTGGGGCTGGCTGCCCACTCCACAGAGCTAGCCGGAACCCCACTCCCTTCTGAGTCCGCAGGGTAGGAACTTGGCGCTCCCCAGGTGCAGCTGCAGCTGCAGACCTAGGTGTCCCTGTGCTCTTGAGGGCTGGCAGCAGGCAGGGGCGCCACCTTCCTGTGCACAGCTGCAGCCACCCAAGCCCTGGCTAGGGACCTGGGCATCTCTACAGTCTTGGGGGCCCTGGAAGGTCCCTTGCTCCCGCAGGCTGGGAGGTGTCTGCGCCCGCTGCTGACCTCTCCCTGCTCCCAGAGTCCCCTCTGATCTTGGAGCAAGGTTGGGACCAAGCTCAGGCACTGTCACAGCCCGGCTGGGTATGGGCATGCTTGGGGCAGGGCCAACATGCCAGCCCCTTGCTGTCTTGTCCCCCTACGGACTTTGGGCACTGACAAGCATGGGAGGGAAGCTGAGGCGGAGATGAGGGAAGCTTGGTGCTGGTCTGCAGGCACCCCTTGTCAGGAACAGCCTGGGTACCATGAAGGGTGGCAGGAGGCAGACAGGCACCTAGGCAGAAGTGGGCAGGTCCTCAGTGAAGTCTCACCTTCAGGCTGGGAAGGCCTGAAGCCTGGAGTTCAGACTGCCAATTGCACAACCAGGGTGGAAGCTTATGCTGCTTTTTCCAGGCCCACCCATGGTTGCCCATGGACCAATTGGCAAGTGCTTCCTCCCCTCTGAAGCCCATAGAACCCCCCTAGACTCAACCAGACTCAAGGAGATGATGGGACTACCAGCTGCGGAAAGGAGCTACCCACTCCAAGGTCTCCCCTCTACTGAGAGCTGAACACTCGTCAAGACACCCTGCCTGCAGGGAGGAGTTACCCAACGTAGGTCTCCTCTGAGCTGTTCCATTCCTCAATAAAACCCCTCTTTGCCTTGCTGACCCTCCACTTGTCTGTCTACCTCATTCTTCCTGGAAGCAGGACAAGAACTCGGGACCTGTAAAAGAGCTGTAACACCAACAGGGCTGAAACACATCCCTTGCTCGCCATGTTATGGGTGACAAGAAGGAGAGAAAAGAGAAGGAGAGAAGAGCTGCAGCCCTTCTAGGAGCCCAGACCTAGGAGGTCCGTGAGCCAGGGCTATTACACCCTCTTTGGGCCTCTACGGTTCCCGGTGTCTCCAAGCTTCCGGACACCACTGCATTCCTCAGTGCCAGCCGCGGAAGCTACTTGTGGTACATTTGGTCCAGCTACAGCCTTGCAGGGAGCTGGCACCCATGCTAGTGCCTATAGATCCCCACCCCACCACCAGCTGGCTTGCCTGGCTGTACACAGTGGCAAGACTTCATGCTCACTCAGGCATCCATCACTACTCCGCACCTGGCCCACCCTTGGCAGGTACGGGATTCAGGGATCCAGTCCCAGCCAACTGCAGACTGCCAGGCCCAGTGGATGGGATGAGTCCTGTGGGACCAAGCAAAACTCAGGCAAAGACACCACTGGCCACAGAGGTTTCCAGCTGAAGTGACACCCCGAGAATCCCATGACATTATCATACACTCTTCTTAAAAACTGAACCTGAGGGAAAAAATGATGATACCCTTGAACAGTAAGGCATAATGAAAGTTTATTTAATGATTCTTATATTTATTACTACTGTTTTACTGCCTGGAGCAGGTATTACAATGTACTGATTGATTAGGCTGTAGATAGAAAACAATTGCTTCTTTACACATTATAAATGTAACCTGGCATTATATTTAAGCTAACAACATGCGTGTTTTTAACACTTGAATTTCAACTCGAGAAAAAAAATAATGTTCATAATATGTTCTATGTTACACTACTTTGATGGATTTTTTAATTAATAAATATTAATATTTAGGGTAATTTGAGGTAAAACAAAAAATACAAAGTTCATGCAGTAATCAAAGCATCTACTTTGGGTTGTTAAAAATAAAAATATCTTGGTAATTCTTTTGTTATTCTTTAACACTAAAGAGTTTTACCTCAGGTTTTTAAATAAAACCTTCAACAGAAATATTAGCAATGTGAGTATCAGAGCACTGGCAGAGAAAAAAGGAAAAAGCCTATGGCATTTTTCAGACCATATTATCAGTAGCTCTGTTACTATTTATATGATAACTAATTTATATGATTATTAATTATATGATAACATATTTTGCTATTAATGTCCCAAATACAAATACATGTTTGCATATATAAATGCAGACATAGAGATATGAAAGGAAAGATGAAGTGTTTTTACTGTAAGATTTTATAGTAAGTATGCAAATAATGATTTCATGCCATGAAACATAACTGATGTATGAGGAAATGAGGCAGAAATGCAAAAGAAAAAATGCCTGGGTGAATTCAACAAAAGTCAACAGAAATAATAAAAAACCCTAACATTTGAATATTGGAGATATCAGATAAAAATATGAATTGCTGAGGATAAGAGCATCATATCTGAGATCACACAATCAAGAGTTCAAAACTAGTGGAAGGTATGGTTGGAGTCCAAAGAATTTGGGAACTAGCAAAGGAGAGTAGTGATCATTGAGATAAATCCTAAGAAACAAACCCCTAGCTACACAACTGTAGACCAGCATGGAGTTCATGTGGTTAGAGGTGACTTCAAGCATTTGAGTCAAAAGAGGAGAGACACAATTAGAACCTGGTGGGGTGGAAGGTGGGGTGAACTGAGGTGGGTGGCTGGCTGGGTGGAAGGAAAAAAATCACTTGTAGTTGCAGTGCTTCCTGCATGGTGGGTGCAATCTAAGTTGTTGCTTGAAAGGCCACTTTAGAGGGAAATAGCAGAGGGCAAAACTGACAGATCAAGGAGTGGCCAGGGCAAGGAGAGCAATGTGCTATCTGTACATATGTCAGAATAATACTGTAGTCTGGTTAAGGCTTAGCATGTACTGTAAGGGATTTTGGACTCTAAGGCTAAAATTGTGGTTTGTGACTAACTTGTACAAAGATTCTTTCTACAAATATGTCTTCAAATGTGTAGTTAATAAGTGTGATTTAATGGAGTGTAATGCTGGAGGTTATGGACAAACTCATTTGGTAATGGTATTGAATTTGGTAATGGTATTGAATCAGTGGCTCTGTCATTTTACTCAAATTACATTAGGCAGCTAAAATTTGATACTTACATTTTCTCTTCAAATTGACACTTTAGCAAAGCCAGAATTAGACATTACTTAGTATCATGACTTGAATCGTTTACTATAACTTTTTCTTACATTTTGAAAATGATTTATGATATAACCTTAACTTTTCTTACAGATTCAGAGACATTGGAGAAATTAGAGAGACTTATCTATTTCAGATCACTAATTTTACATGTAAAGAGAGTAGATTTATCAGAGAGAAAATGAAGTGAACTGCCAAAGTAACAGAGCTAACTAATAAAAGAGGTAAGAAACTAACCAAACAGGTTTCTAGAGTTCCAGTCCTGCACTCTTTGAATGGATTTTAGGAGAAAATAAAACAATGATGAATGAATCTGCAGTTCATTGATTTAGACAAGCTTTGGACAAATATATGTTTGAGGAAAGGAATGAAAAACCGGAAACAGGCAATGAGTGTGATGCTGTGATGTATATCTTGCTTATGCTTTGAGCTTCAAAATCTAACCAGGTTCTGAGTTATTTTCCTTTTGAAACAAGTAGCTAAAATGGTAATCCTGGCAGTCAATTTGTTTTCTATGATTGCTTATTTATGTCCCTCAACCAGAAACTTTGAATCCAAGATCCAATGCCCAGATTGTGCAAATAGCTTCTTTTGGGTCTGAACCCTGGGAGAATTGATGAGGCATGAGGATGGGCACCTCCACTCAGTGCTTCAAAACTGACTTCACAGTGTTTGCCACAGTCTTCAGTTTGATAGGCCCATTTGGGTGGTTAGGGGCAATTTATTTTCTATAAACTATTGACCTATTTAGATGTACCAGCTAATTCTGGAAAGCCATCTACAACCCCTTGGAATCTCAAATTCTTCATATACTATACCCATGTTTTTATACCTATCTCAAGAAGCTCTTGATTAACAAGAGGGCTAATTCACATAAAAAGTTTTGCAAATAGGAAAAAAAAACTATGAAGATGTATTTTCTATTTAATATTTTATATAGTCCTAATTACTATTAGTGCCTTATTGTGTTTTTAACATTATAAAACATGAAAAATATATGTTTTACCTATTAAACATACTTCTAATCATTAATAAACTTATGTAAGGATTCCATGAGGATTTTAAAATATTTATCATAAAAATATAGAATTTGTTTTGAGAATTTTAAAGCTGATTGACATGAACAAATATTTATCGCTTAAATGGACTCTAATAAAGTTAAAATATATTTAATCCACATCCCCAGTAAGACACCTTGCCAGGCACTGGGGCATTATCAATAGAAGGAAACGTAGTACATTTCTTCAAGAAGCACTTGAAGACAGAAAGATCAGTGCATAACGGTGCAAAGGGCTGTGCCCAAGCTACCTTCAGTATTCTTGGGAGAACAAGCAAGAAATACATATTTTCAAAAAGTAATCTAATGGATTGTAACATTTAAGATAATGTCTAAAGACTGCTAAAGAAAATGAGGAACTCAGTAAGACTATAAACGCATTAATTCTTTAATGTAGCTGATTAACCAAAGACCTCTTTCCTACCTTATATATTCCCTCACAATGAATGCCTAATCAGCCTATTCCAAGTAATGCTTGTATGATACCTACTTTCTTTTCTGCCAATCACACCCTGCTCCCAGTTTTGCTTGCTATAGCACAACTTAAATACAGTTAAGCAAGTTGCTGGCCATAGCACAACTAGTTCAGGTCTAACTAGTATATTGCTTAGCATCATTATTTTAGACAGATTTTAGCAAAAGGGTGTTATGCCTCTAAATGCATTATTTTGCTTAAATTAGATTTGCCTTTCAGCAAATCAATGGGATAGATTTTGTGGCGAAACTTTTTTTCTGCTCTCTGCCATAAAATGGTTTGAGATGAAATATTATCTAATAGGTGTTTCTGTAGAAAGTCGGCAATTGACATAAAGCAGCAAACCAACCTGCTATATATGCTCTCTTTGTTGTAAAGGTTCAGTATTTTTTCAAATTACATTTGACTTGGGCTCAAATGTGATACATTATTCAGGTGGTATAATTACTCAGTGTAAAGTACGAAGATAATTCATTTAGAGTATTTGAAAAGTTTCTTCTGTAAAAATTATTTATTTGTCAGGAAGTTCTTTCTTTCTTTAGCAGGAACATGGAAAATGTGGGAGGTGAAGATGCCCAAAATGATTCATTTGTTTGGCAGAAGAAATGATGACCTCAAAATCTGTGCTCTTTCAAAATGATTATGCCACCTTTTTTTTTCTAAAATAAACTTATCTGCAAGAAGATAATTGAAATATTGTGTAGCTATATTTTCATTGGTCCACCACAAGACACTAATCTGTTAAAGTAGAAGATGTCTTTGTGTAACTAACTGCTTTGATATTTTGCCAGTGGGAGGTACAGTTATAAACCCCCGCTGCACTATAATGGAATCAAAAGACCCCATAGCATCATCAACAAGAGCTGAATTTCTGCCTACATTGCCACCAAACAAAGAAAAAGGAAAGAGAAGAAAATCCAGGAAGGACTCAGAAATGAATAAAAGGAATTTAATTTCTTACTTGCAAATGTTAAAAGAGTATTAAACATATCAATCAAAGTCGGGAATCTGGTATAGAATGTACCTTTATTCTATAGACTACTTATTACCCAGATAATAGGATAATTGCTATGTTTTTACACTTGTTGCTACCAGAAAGATAGCAGTTCTTTTGGATGACAGTGCTTTTTTTTTAAACCATGCATGTGTTTTGCCAGTGTGCCAAGAGCTCAGAAACGACATCTGGCCAAACTTAATAGCTAGTTTAAGGTCTTTGGCAAGGATATTTCATGTAGGCTTTAAAACTTCAGACATTTTCTGTAACCTCATCTGTTTGATATACTATGAGAGAGTAACTATCCAATCAGAAAATGTAATTTATTTCCATCTCCTATGATGTGGTTGGTACTATCAACACAGAGGAAAAAATCTACAAGTGTAAAGGAAAGAGAAAATGGAAAAGCAATTGGAAGCAAAGCAAAAAATGAGATGAGCTCCAGGGTGTGAGGAACTGGAATTGGGAGAAATAAAGAAAGGCAAAATACAAGTTAATATCTTAGGATGAAACCTGAACCAATAAGTGAAACGTATTTTAGACCTGCTGCTCATATGCTAATGGAACCTTCATTGAACTTTGAAATGTATACAGGATAACTTCAAAATTCCAAGTTTTTGGTAGAAGTCCAGACAGTAGATTTAATTTGAGTTTTCAGAAATAGATGAAATGGAAAGCCATGGGACACAAAAAAACTGTATAGAAAGAGCGCAGCACACCAACATGGTACATGTATACATATATAACAAACCTGCGCATTGTGCACATGTACCCTAGAACTTAAGGTATAATAATAAAAAAAAATAAACAAATAAAAAGAGTTTAGCTAGAAGAGAGAATCAAGACCGAGCCCTGGGCTTCTCTGAAACATAGAAATGTTGAGGAGGATGAGAAGGAGCTACCAAAATAAAACAAGAAGATGAAGCCAATAATAAAATAAAAGTTAAAAAGAGTAATATGCTAAAGGATATATAAATAAAATATTTAAGAAATTAAGTGTAATACACTCTGTTAAATGCTGCTTGACATATAGAGTAAAGAGATTGAAAATGACCATCGGATGTGGCAATAGAATAACAGATGATTTGGATAAGAGAAGTATCCATGGATGGTAAGTCCTGTGGCCTTTGGCTAGAGAACAGAAAAAAATACATATAATAAAATAGGAAACACTGATAACTGTTTCAAAGTATTTCATTAAAAAGAGATAATAAAATTAGGCAATGCCTGAAGAAGCATTCCATGGTTATAGGATGATATTTAAGATGGAGATATAGCATGCCTGTATAGAGATGAGAATTAGCTAATTAAGGACAAAAATGGTGGGGAGAGTGTCTGAAAACTAGGCAAATATAATAACATTGAATGTGGCACTCTAGGAATCCGGGAGATTAGCAGTTGTACATGTAAATGTAGGCCAATCAGCAGGGTCATGTGCATCACGTTTGGCAGAAGAAATGATGACTTCACACTCTGTGAGGTCACAGATTGTAAACCTCTAGTCTACGGTCAACATTGGTGGAAGGCTGTATGGAATCATGGGTTTGGAGATTTGTTTTCCTGCTGTCCTATTGATTCAACAGTACTTTACAAAATAATCTCAGTGAGAAACAGTCTAACAAAAATTTCATTTTTCATTGTTTAATAGAATTTCCTGAAAATTATGAAAGAGCAAGATTATATATTTATATATTAGCAAGTTTTTATATATAATTATATACAATTTTATTTACATTCATATTTATATTTAAAGTCAAAAGTCACCTAAGATTTCGCTGGCAATGGTCTCAGTCTCTGTGACTTTAGAGGCTACGACTATGGAGAAGATAATTTCCAAATATTTCAGAATTTGTTGAATTATCTAGATGACTGCATTTATAAACTCAATACTCTTGCTTGAGTATTAGATAATTGAGATTTCAATACATTTTTCAGAGATGATTTAATTAGCACATGTCATCTGACAGCTCAGATATTTCTTCTGGAGTCACTTACTCCAAAAATCTTTATTTTTTCTATTGTGAACTTTCATGTTTGTATGAGGTACTTATTTCAATCTTTTCCCATTTTAGAAGCAAGGGAAATCCCTGTGACTATACCTAACTACTCCCTCTGTCTCTCTCTCCTTTCTGTGTTCATGGCAGATAGAGTTTACTTACACTCATATGCATAATGAATACCACAGCCAAATGATTCAGTTCTTTCCCTCAGTTCAAATCCCCTAAAATACCACATTCTGTCACCTCCTACTTTTCATCACCTCCTACCCTCTCCAGAATGCTTGGCCATCTGGGGCTTCCTGCCCATACAGAACACAACAGCCCATTATATTCAGGATGCTTCTTTCTGAAAGAATGTTTTGTTTTTTAATCCTCTCATCATTTGCATTTTCTTTGTGATTGCATTTTTCACATATTACAGATATTTGGCTCTCAATTTATGGCATTATTTGAATACAAAATTTGGAATAATTTGTTATTAATAAAAATACAAAAATCCCAGGGTTTCAGAGAAATGCGGATGTTTGAAGGAGAAGTAGACTATGAGCAAAATCTAACCCGTTTGAATGATGACTAAAAGCAGGTAGTAAGTGCAATAGGAACATCCGTTTACAAAACGTCAGGGTATCTTATTGAACCTCATGTAAATTCTTGCTGCTCCTCTTTGAGAGATTAAAGACGGCACCTATTTTTCAGGTTTTAATTTTTGATAAGCTGCCACTTGTCTCTATTATTCTTGGGAATTCTCATATTTTAAGTTTTGAATAGGTAATAAACTCACATTGCAAACATCAAAAAGTATTAAAAGGTGCACAGTGAACTTTTCCTTCTGCTATTGATTGAATGTTTGTGTCCCCCAACTAATTCATATGTTGAGACACTGATTCCCAATGCGATGATTGGAGCTGGGGCCTTAGGGAAGTAAATAGATTTGAATGAGATCATGGAGGTGAACCCTCATGATGGAATCAGTGCCCTTTTATGAAGATAATGTGAAGTTCTCCTTCTCTCTGCCACGTGAAGATACGGTGAGAAGGTTGTCTACAAAACAGGAAGAAAGCCCTCACTAAACACAGAATCTTCTAGCACCTTGATCTGTGACTTTCAGCATCAAAAACTGTGAGAAATAAGCCGCTTAGTTTATTGTATTCTGTTACAGTAACCTAAATTAAGATACCTTCCCACCCAATCTACTTAGCACCTCCAACCAACACGTTAACTAATGTTATTATTTACTAGTTTGTTTACTTTTACAGTCAGTGATTTTTTTTCTGTGTGTATAAGCTAGTGTGGATATATATTCTGTTTTCTCTTCCCTTTTACACAAAGGGTAGCATACTGCATGCATTTTTCTCTTTCTTTTTTTTTTGATCTGTTTTGTTTTTGTTGTTTACTTAATATATCTGGCACATTTTTTCCTATTAAAACAGAAACAGAATTTTATTCCTTTACTTGTGACCGATTATCTCATTGTACAAAAATGTCATATGTCTCTTAACTAGCTCTAACTTTTTGATGTTAGAAATGATGCTGCAATCAAAAAACTTGCGCATAAGCTGTTTTGCCTATGCAGTAGTGTATATGAACAAGAAACTCAAAATAGTTTGCTGTCACAAAGATGTATGTATATTAAATTTTATGGGGACTATAAAGTCACAATAATGTATGAGAATGCCAGCCCCTCTGCTGCCCCTATGGTGAGGACCTCCTTATTGCAAAACTGGAGTTATGTAGTGAACAGCCATTCGCAAAAGCTGTACTATGAATGAATGCCCCGGAAGGGGGCAGTCAGTTGGTTCTGCCCACAACCTTACCAATATTAAGGTGCTAACTAAGTTATTAAGCTTTCAGATTTTTGTCAGTCTGATAGATTAAAATAAATATCATTGCAGTTTTGATTTGTGTTTCTCTTACAATGAGTGAGAATTTGCATCTCTTCTATGCTTAAGGGCACACTTCCTTTTCTGTGACTGCTCTCCTCTTATCTTTTGCCTATTTTTTCTGCTGGCTATTGTATTAGTCCATTTTCATGCTGCTGATAATGACATACCTGAGACTGAGAAGAAAAAGAGGTTTAATTGGACTTACAATTCCACATGGCTGGGGATGCCTCAGAATCATGGCGGGAGGCGAAAGACACTTCTTACATGGCATCAGCAAGAGAAAATGAAAAAAGATTCAAAGTGGAACCCCCTGATAAACCATCAGATCTCATGAGACCATTCACTACCATGAGAACAGTATGAAGGAAACTGCCTCCATGATTCAAATTATCTCCCACCGTGTCCCTCCGACAACATATGAGAATTATGGGCGTATAATTCAAGATGAGATTTGGTTGGGGACACAGAGCTAAACCATATCAGCTTTCTTATCTAACTGTAGGTTTTCTTTACATATTAGGGAGTCCTTGTATGTGATATTAGTTATTGATATTTTCCATTTGGTCCTTGTCTTTTGACTGTGTTTTTTGTCTTTTGTCATCTAGTAGTTTTTGATGTTTATGTCATTACATTTGTCAATCATTTTTATGGCTTCTGAATATTTTTGTCAAATGTATAAAGGATTTCCACTCTCTGAGTGTGTGAAGGAAATCTCCCATATTTATTCTCTACTTTATGGTTTATTATATTTAAGTCATTACCACATTTTGAATTCATCTTTGTCCAAGTATGAACACAGTATTTTTCCCCCAGATCTCAACACATTTGTTGAATGGGAATCTTTCCACTTCAGATTTACTTAATGTAAGTATTATGGTCCCTTTCTGAATATTTTGCTATATTGTTATATTGTATAACTCTGTCTCTAAACATTTTTATAACTTAAATTTATACAGTATATTAAATATTTTTTAAAAATCCCCGTTATTTGTTTTCTCTGCCAGAATTTGCATTGTTTTAAATACATATAATTGTTATTTGTCAACTGTACCTAACAAAGTTTTAAAAAGAAGAATTAGTATTAATTCTTCTTCAAATGTTTTATAGAATTCATCCCTGAAGCCATCTGTTCCTGGGCTTTTCTTTTTTGGAAGAGTTTTGATTACTGATTTATTACCTTTTTACTTCTTGGTGTGTTAAGATTTTCTATTTCTTCATGATTCGGTCTTGGTATGTTGTACGTTTTAAATAATGTATTCATTTTTTCCAGGTTATTGAGTGTACTGCTGTATAATTAATTGTTCATAGACGTCTCATATGATTCTTTTTATTTCTTTGGCGTTAGTTGTTATTATTCTCTTTTGATTCTAATTTCATTTATTTGAAGCTTATCTTTCTTCTCCCTTTCGTCTAGCTAAGGGTTTATCCATGTTGTTAAACTTCTCAAAAAATAAACTATTTCACTAATCTTTTTGTTGTTGTACTATTCTGTTTTGTCTATGTATGCTCTAATTTTTATTATTTTCTTCCTTCTGTTAACTTTGAGCTTAGTGTTTTTTTTTCTAGTTCCTTTAAAAGGAAATTTAGATTGTTCATTTGAGATCATTCCTTTTTAATGTGGGCATTTCTCTATATACTTCCTTCTTAAGATTACTTTGGCTGCATTCCATAAGTTTTGGAATATTCTACTTTTATTTTCATTAGGGAAATGGGATATTTGTTAAATTTTCATTTGGTTTTTCTTTGGCCCATTGGTTGTTCAAGGCTGTGCTGTTTAATTCCATATATTTGTGAGTTTTCCAGTTTACTTCCTTTATTGACTACTATTTTATTCCATTGTGGTTGTAAAATGTATCAGTATAATTTTAATCTTAAATTCTTAAGACTTTTTTGTGGCCTAATATGTGATCTATGCTGGAGAATGTTCTAGGTACACATGAGAAGAATGTATGTTCTTCTGCTGTTGCTCAGAATGTTCTATATATGTCTGTCAGGGTTGTTTGGACTACAGGTCTGTGTAAGACACTGTTTCCTCATTAAATTTTATTTTTGGATGTTCTAAAATTCAAAGTTGGATATTGAAGTATCCTATTATTATATTTCTTTGTATTTCTTCCTTCAGATTTGTCAATGTTTGCTTTATATATTTAGGTTCTCTGATGTTGGGTGCATATATATTTTCAATTGCTATATGTTCCTGTTTAATTGACCATTTATCATTATCTAATTGCTTTCCCTCTTATTACAAATTTTATATTTAGGGTATACATGTGCAGAGTTGTTACATGGGTATATTGCATGATGCTGAGGTTTGGGCTTCTGATAATCCTGTTGCCCAAGTAGTGAACAAAGTACTCTACAGGTAGTTTTTCAACATTTACCCTCCTCCTTTCTCTCTTTTTGGAGTTCCCCAGTGTTTATTGTTCCTATCTTTGTATCCATAATGTTTAGCTCCCATTTATAAGTGAGAATATGTGGTCTTTGGTTTTCTGTTTCTGTGTTAGGAATTTTGATTTTTTTAAAAAATTCTGTAGGAATTTGGTATTAATTTGTGTAGTTAATAAATAGCATATTTGTTGAGACCATGACAAAGTTATTAATGTACTTGGAGAAGATTGTTAATTTTTTTCATTTTTTCATTTGTTATAGTTATATTCAGGAAATTTTAGAGTTTTTAATACGGCTCTGCATGTTTCTCTTTATGTTTCTAGAAATTTTACCTCTGTAGAGTTTTTTCCCCCGATGCATTTTCTGTTATTTTAGTTTGTTTGACAATTATCGATTTCTCTAAGTTAATGTTATACTCAATTATATACTGAATTACTGCATATTGAGGATTTTTTGCTCATTCTCTTGTCTTTTCTCAGTATATAATCATATACTCTGCTAATAGTTATAGCACTATTTCCTCATTGTTAATTTTTATAATTTTAATTCTTTTTCTTATCCAAATGGGTAAGTTAACATTAGTATCTTAGATGCTTAGTAATAATAGTATCTTAGTACAGTGTTAAACAATAGAAGTTATAGTTGTTATTTCTTATTTCTGATTGTAGAAAAATATTTTAAATATTTTACAACTAAATATAACATTAGTCTTAGTAAAAAAAAAAAAAAAATTATCCCACTGATAGAGTTTCCATTATCTTTTAAATTATTTTAAAATCAGAAATAAATGTTGAATTTTGAAAATTTCAGAATATATAGAGATTATATTTTTCTTAGACTTAATAAAAAAGATTTTTGGTATTTGACTTATTACTTGCAACCCATTTTTCTATCTTTCAGTGGGAACAAACTATTCTACAAAAGCTGCTTTATTTATAGATATTCTCATTTTAACTTCTTATTCTTAGAATAAAGTCAAAGCATGATTAAAGAGTCATGTCATAATGGAAATGTAATATGAATATATGTGAATGTGTGTTACTTTATTTATTTGTTATTTTCTTCTGTTCACTGATTTTTCTTCAAGTTCTGATTAATGCCTACTTTAAAATTCTAAACCTACAGACATGAAGAATTACACTAGGGAAGCAGAAGAAATTCACTCATCAGAAGTGGGGAGAACATTTTCATGTTGTGCACTAGTCCCAGAGCATGGGGGTTCAGCAGCTGATAGGACCAATAGTACATTTGGAAGGAAACATTCACCTTTGCATTAATGTGACCTGTGAGCCTTAGGTTTCTGGTAAAGAACAGTCACCTTTATAGAATGTGAACATCTCTCAGAATCATAATGTAGTAAATAAACAGCACTATCATCATCATCAAATGGGTCTGTGGAGTGGAAAAAAAGATATATTCTCTCACAACAGATTTCATAACGTAGGAAGACAAACACCTTAAAATAACTATGGCAGAGCAGTAACAGGCACAAAGCAAAGTTGGGCAATAGAAATGTAAGTGGTGCTTTCTGTTCTCTGGGGCATGTGCTGGAGACTGTTATCCTTTTCTACCTCCCACCTCTACATCCTCCATTCCCAAGAGCTTAATTGCTTCACAAGCTCTCAATAAATACTGAATTAAATTGAATTGAATAAACCGTACCTGCATATACTTAGGATATTACTAAATTCCTGTTTGTTTCTTTGTCAAGTTTTTTGTAACAACAGATGTCACACTCAAATATGAATACTTCGAGAATGATTGAATAAAAGCATCACATATAAAGGTACAATCAGAGTGTAAGGAAGTCACAAAAAGTATCAATCAGGTTGGCACAAATGTAATTGCGGCTTTTGCCATAAAAAAAAAAAATGCCAAAAGCCTCAATTACTTTTGCCCCAACCTAATACATTCGTGTTAGTCCATTTTGCACTGGTGTAACGGAATACCTGAAACTGGATAATTTATTTTTTAAAAAGGGGTGTATTTGGCTCACAGTTTTGCAGGCTGTACAATCATGGCACCAGCATCTTCTGGGCTTCTAATGAGACCTCAGGAAGCTTCCAATCATGGCAGAAAGCAAAGGGGAAGCCAGCATATCATATGGTGAGACAGGGAGCAAGAGAGAGGCAGGGAGGTGCCAGGCTCTTCAAACAGCAGCTCTTATGAGAACACATTACCATGGGGAGGACACCAAACCATTCATATGGGACCTGCTCCCATGACAAATACCACCCACTAGGCCCCGCCTCCAACACTGGAGATTACATTTCAACATGAGATTTAGAAGGGACAAGCAACCAAACTATATCAGCATCCATAGTGCTGGTAAGAGCAGAGTTGCTGTCACTGCAGGTGCAAATGGAAGGGGTAAACAGTGGTCATCGTACCTTGAAAGACAGAATCCTGTAAAGAAGATTGGTTTAATGAAGCAACCCCATTTGATGAACACGGGTAGCCTGTGCATGAGGGAAACCAGGGGAACAACTACCCAACCTCACTCTACCTCTTATCTTGTCTCTTGCTGGGCCACACCATGGCCAAACCGAGCTGGAAGTGAGAAATCAGGGGAGCTCCTTGTTTGGCTTATAGATCAGCCTCTAAGGTGGAGGAGAGGGCAGAAATTGAAAAATAGATCTAGAGGCATAATCAGAAGATGTGCTCATGGTCCATGTTCTCTGACTCTGTTTCAGACTCGGTAAACAAGAACTGGGAACAGAATATAAATCATTATAACTATCAGCTGTGGTACAATTAACTTTTTTTTTTCCAGAAAGACAAAACCAAGGAGTAACTGCAGTGACTTGAGTTGCATGTAATTTTACTTAATGTTAGCCAAGAAGTGGTTGACAAAATAAAACATACTACCTTCAAGAATACATTTTATAATTCTTTTCCAAGTATAAAAAGTTGCTTCGTAAGTCCTTCTTATTTTAGGAAAGGTCTATGAATTACTTATGATAATGTGGTTTAAGATGTTTAAGTAAGTATAAATGAAATATTCATAAGTTGGCTACTGTCAAAGATTTCACCGCAGGATTTTTTTCCCAAAAAGTTTTTCTTTTTCTATCAAAATCTCTGGTTCACATCACCGTCAGTAGCCTGAAACATACAGCCAAAAATGGAAAAGTTAATCACCTTTAGACTGTCTGCAACCCTACTTTCACACATAATGCAACAGAAACATATAATTGAAAATAAGCTGCACAAAAATGCTGTCTCTAGCATTTTCACATATCTGCTACCGGAAATAACTCCTCCAATTGCTAAGAGAAATAATATGCCTTATCAGGAAAATAGGGAGATAAGCTAGTGATATATTTGGTTGTCCTTTTGGGTATTGTGATATATAAAAAGAATTCAAATTTCTCCTTTGAAGCTTGTTTCTAGTCCCTAGAAAATGTTATGTAAATCAAATCAATTTTAAATGTCAGTACTCTTTACAGTGTTCAAACGTGCTTCCTGAAATAAAAGAAGTACCTTTACTAAAAAATACTATAGCTTTTCAAGGATGAAAGCATAATAACTTAAAAAAATATTTTATAATTAATTTGAAAAATTAGTAGAGAGGGGTTCTGGAAATACTAGAGAAATGTAGAAGCATTACAAGTAAAGGTTTAATGCTACTTGATATTCACTCTGGGAACCAAGATAAAACCTGTCTCCACACTCTGTGGGTTTACACTGCTCCAGCCACACATGGATCTATAAAGTTAGCTCCATTTGAGCTTCTCAGTGAGATCTGCAAAACAATTCAAGACACATTTTCAAAAAAGGGCAATTATAACTGTCAATCAAATATAAAATATAAAATAGCAACCATTTAAATGTTTTTGTTTAACACATTAGTTAACAAAGGAATGAGACAGATGTCAATTCAAATGAGAATTTACCTACAAAGGTTTATTATAGTCTACCAGACAAATTTCACTTGCATTGCCAAGAAGAAAAATCATCTGTGTTGCTATGGATAGGTAACACTTGCATGATAATTAGTTTTCTGCAACTTAAATTTTACATCTTCAAAAATGTTAAATAGCCTGGTCATGGAAAGACATTCAGAAGTTCACAGCCCTAGAAGATTAGTTAATTCTGGGTGGGTCCACTGGATACAACTCAACATTCTACTGAAATCATTCTCAGTTTTTCTCTTTCTTTCTTTCTTTTATTTTTGTATATTTCCAAGTCGGGGATGAGTTGTCCCAAAAACAAGGAGTTATGATGAAGTCAACCCCATCTAACAGTTTTAGTTGCTAAACCATACTCGTATATTTTTACAATTAAAATTAGTTTTCTTTTAGAAAGTTCCCTGTTTTTTGTATTTTACATACTGTGTGCTGACAGCAGCCAAAAGAAAGGGTGATAGCTCACATTCTGGTGAAACCTTGGGTTTTGTGTCTCACAGTCCAGTTGCCAATAGCCACTCTCTTTTTCAGTAAGTGAACTTTTGTGTTGTTGAGATCGTTTTCTGCCCAGCTAATAAACTACATTTGATTCAGCTGCTTTGCAGATCTGGGTAGGCAGTGTAATGTAAATAGTGCCAACTGTCTTACAGCTGAAGGAAATTTCATAAACATCAGTCTGATAAGCAAGAAAACATTTCTACCTGTATATATTCCTCTTTCTTCTACACAGAGTGTACTCTTAATGGCTGGAACAAGAAGGAGTATGCAACTTTAGTAATTATGGTAAAGCAGTCATACCATCTTTAGACCATTTCCCTCTGAATTTCATTAGAAGAAAAATAAGTCACTGCATTATTTAGGGCAATGTTATTTTGTCACTGTGTTAGTGTCAGTTAAATGCAGTCATTAACGGATTCACGACTATATTTCTGTAAGGTTCTCTAAGTCAGCCACACTAAGTCATGTCATCATCACTTAAAAACCACTTTTTAGAATAGAAATTCCACCTTATTCTAATGTAAACAATATTGGATTTAAAAATTAACAGATGGGGCGGGTAATAACAGCAATTTGGAGCAGATACTGAATACAGCTTGGCTGTGTTACATTTGTAAATAAGTTTTCTCACTTTCTCACAGGCATGTTGGCGAGTTTTCCATTTGTTACTGATTCAACCTTTGCTCCAAAGCAAAATTCTATGTTCTATACAGACAGTGTGCAAGAACAAAGTCTTAACCAACAATTCTTCAATAAGCCCTTTTTAATAGGGTTTCTGGCTTGACTTAATTTATTCCCACTGTCCCCCCCCCCCTTTTTTTTAACATTTAGTTGTGGAAAATTTCAAACATAAAGACAATAGTATAAAGAACTATGATGTAATCATCTCACATCAACAAGTACTAATATTGCTCTATATGTGACCCCCTTTTCTTCCCCCTTCCCTAAGTCATTTGGAAGCAAATTCCAGATGTTTTATTTCATCCACATATCTTAGCATGTATCTTTAAAATGCAAATACTCACTTTCTATTTTTTGACATAGCCATAGTTGCATGTTGTCACTTAACAATTTAACAGTTCTTTAGTATTCCTTCATTATCACTCTCTTTTTTATTTTTTCATCTTAGTTGTTTTAAAAACTAGTGCCTTTTCCTTCAGTTTCCCTCAGATTGAAATTATTGATTAAATCAACTTGGCGTGGTTTCATATGTTACTTCTGTGACAGGTTTTTCTTGTAAATTAGTAGTTAGATCTGGAGTATTGGTCATATCCAGGGCTGATATTTTGCAAGACTACATCATAGGCTGCTTTTTAAGTTCTGTCAGAAGGCACGTGATGTCTGGGTGACTTTTTCTATGGTATTAGCCTTGCTGATCAATTATATCACTAGATGCATTCTTTCATCAGAAGTAGAAAAATTGTGATACTCTAATTTTCTTATTATATTTTTATGTATAAGCTAGAATATGTCTATAAAGAAAATATCCTTTTCCCAACATTTGGAAAATTTGAGGTATTATTTATGAAGGGAGAGAGAGTAAAAATGCTACATTCTTATTAATTATTTTTCAAAATAATGAATTGACTACTTAGAAAAGAGAACAGCAAGCTTTTTTTTGTGTGTGTAGGGAAAAAGAAACATTTTATTCTCATCTTATGTTCATGGCCGAGGCCTTTATAGCACAAAAGAGATTAACAAGAGAAAAGCATAGAAAGTATTTAACAGAAGTTTTATGTGAGACAGTGTCTTAATAAGGAAATGAAGACCTGAAGAAACAGGTAAACCTGTGTGCTTCTATACTAAGTTTTATGAAGAAGTGGGTAGATGCAGAGATGTATGATTGGATAAAAGAGGTACAATCTAATGATAAAAACTCTGAGAACTTAGCAGGGGTTTTTTGGTTCATATCCTCCTTTATCCCTGGGTCTTCAGAGATAAGGATATTCCTTTCATTGGGTGTAGGGTGGGCACTTCTCACATGGTCTGAAGATCTAACTCAGATGACAAGGGCAGGGAAAGGTGATCTTTTACTTCTGCTGTTTTCTCAAATGCCAAGATGCTATATTTTGAGTTCAGGTATATGTCCTGAACCCCTATCACTTACAAAAAGCCAATTGTAAATCTTTTAGGCTTTGTAAGCCATACAGCCTCTGTCACAGCTGCTCAGTTCTACTGATCTAACCAGAATGCAACCATAAAAAATAATGTAAACAAGTTGGTGTACTGTGTTCCAATAAAGTTTTATTTACAGAATCAGAAAGTTATACGGATTAGACTCACAGGTCATAGTTTCCAATCTGTGACTTAGAATATCTTGAAAATCACCAAGAGGTTTTTTTTTTTTAATTTTTATATTGGCTTTTATTTAGTATTTTAGCAACTTGTTTCATTTAGTATGAAAGTTGTTACAGTGTTTTGGGTTTTTTTTTTTTAAGAGTCGTTTTAGACCCAGTGCAAAATAGAGAGGAAGGTACAGAGATTTCCCATGCACCCCCTACTCCCACACATGCCCAGCCTCTCCCATTACCTACAGCCCCACCAAGTGGTGATTAGTTACAATGGATGAACCTATATTAACACATCCCTGTCACCTAAAATTCACAGTTTTCATTAGCATTCACTCTTGGTGTTGCAATGATTTGTATTTATCAACATAGTACCATACTGCCCTCAAATTCCTCTGTCCTCTGCCTAGTCCATTAAGTTATGCATTTGTACCTCCTTTGGCCAATAGAAGTCTCTTTAGCTAGCTGCTGAATCCTTTGAAAACATCCTCAGGAGTCTTTGATAGCCTGATTTCTTGTAAGACAATTCATTCCAGAATTATCTTGTATATTTTCTGCCCCAGATTTAGAATCAGATATTTCTTCCAGTATCTTTGACTTTTGTTGTTTCCGTTTTGTAGAAAATTAAATTTAAACACCACAATCTAGACACCATGGATACTTATTATTATTGGCTAGTCCTTGTTTCTAGACTATTTTGTTGGACAGAGTTAAGGCATCTGCATTTTTTTCAAGTCAAAGCCATTATGAGTTCAAGTACATCCCTGTACCTATATGTTTTCTTCAAATTCAGTCACTCAAGACTATTACATAGCCTCAGTTATTTTACATCTGCTCCTCCTTTTTTCCCACCACAAAAACACCATTTGCCTGAGATCGTAGACCCAGATTCGAACTTCTTTTCACAGTGCTTCAATACCTTAATGATGCACAAATTACTGTGTTTTATGCTCTTTCGTCAGAAATTATTAACTATTCAATAAATATTCTATATTTTCTCTTATCTAACAGAACCTCAATTTTGCTGTGTCTACATGCCATGTTTCTAACTGAGTATAACTGAGCCTCAAACAGAATTGGGTTTCTATTAGTGAGAAAGAATAAGAAAGTAGATGTTACATAGTTAATTAAATGGAGTCAGTCACACTTACTATGAACCACAGCTCTGCTTATTTCTGCAGCCTAGTGACTGACTTACCTAACATCAATAATGACTGCCCTTCTGGCTTCCCATTGTTACTATTAATTTTTGTTACCCTTATTTCATATTTATAAATAAATTATGTTACATTAAACACCACACACCTCTTATCTACCGCTTACCTTTGCCAACACACACACATACACACACACAAAAATCTGCTTCTAATCATTATTAAATTCAAATATCCTAAAACATTATTGTCATCTTATAATTTTTGTTGATAGTAGGAAAGTAGACTAATATAAATATTTCTAAAAGTTTGTTTCATGATACATTTTTATCAATAAATATTTCCACTTTTATCCTTATTGTCTAAGCTGTCTTTTCTTTTATATGGCTACTACAAATTAAATAAAACAATGTTTAACAAGAGAAATCATCTGTCAAATCCTTGAGTAAATATCATGAAGCATGGATGCAACACAATTTCTTTCTCAAAGGCCTTGCAACAAAATGGTGGAATCAGACAAGATTTGGAACTTACTTTATATTATCACCAGTGGCATTGACAAATGTGCAAACATTTAAATTGAAAGGAAACACATCTCTATAGCACACAGCAGTTTAGAATGACAGCTCTGAAGCTAGGCCCTCTGAATTTAAATCTGGATTCATTATTTTCTAGATATGTTGCCTTAGATTAATTATATCAGTAAAGTGGGTATAATAATTTGAAGTATATATATAGAGCTGTTAGGAGGATTAAATGTGTTAAGGCATATACATCATTTGACATGACATCTGGGATATTGGAATTAATAAAGATTAGCAAAATTATACTTTATTAACTACTTAAGAAAATGACATATATTGGATATGAGAGTGATATTGATTCTTTCATGATTATAAGACTAATAAAATAAAATAGAAATATTCTTCTATATATTAGAATAGATTTTAAGATATATAGTCACATTTCTCCAATACTACTAATTGCTAATAATAGTGTTTTGGATACGTGAATTATTTGTTGTTGAAAAAACACAAACTTTTAGACAGGACTCTAATGAAAATAAAATGTTTTTCATCAACTAAATCTATAGGTAACATTTCAAGAATATATAGGCACAATAAACTTGTAGTAATATCCTTTGCCAAACATAAGTAACAGTCTATCTATGAGAATCTGAGAAAATGTTTTATGATGATATTTTAGAAATAATAACATCAAAAAACACTCTAATGGCCCTTTATCAAATCACTTTTGTGCTGTACCTGGCAAGATAAACTTGCACACATATGTTTATTATGGCACTGTTCACAACAGCAAAAACTGGGAACCAACTCAAATGCCCATCAATGACAGACTGGATAAAGAAAATGTGGCACATATACACCATGGAATACTATGCAGCCACAAGAAAGGATGAGTTCATGTCCTTTGCAAGGACATGGATGAAGCTGGAAACCATCATTCTCAGCAAACTAACACAACAACAGAAAACCAAACACTGCATGTTCTCACTCATAACAGTGAGAGTTTAACAGTGAGAACTCATGGACACAGGTCTGAGGGCTGTGGTGGATATCACACACTGGGGCCTGTCAGGGACTGGGGGGACTGGGGAAGGGATAAGATTAGGAGGAAACCTAATGTAGATGACAGATTGATGGGTATAGCAAACCACCATGGCATGTGTATACCTATGTAACAAACCTGCATGTTCTGCACATGTACAGGTATCTTCTCACTCCAACCAGCACAAATCCCAGCATACATGACTGACTTAAAATAGTATTAGAGCTATATTCTAGAAACTAGACTGAAGATCCAGTTTAGGAATAGATGTTTGACTACCAAAGAATTGTGACATTATTCCGTTAGAAATTTGGATTGGGATTAGGAAAGACTGAGCTAGTGAACTGAACCAAATTAAAATAAACCCTGCACTAAGTGCTGATGAGTAAGTTTAGTAATCTAAGGCATAGAGTTCTTCAAGGAGAGGACAAAACTCTATTTACTAACATTTACCATTCTTACTATGTTCCTATAGCTATTTTTTGATTGATTTATTCAACATTTAGTCTGAACATCACATACTCCTTTTCCTTTCTCTCCAGTAGGATCTATAGAACTAAAATATTTATTGCTCAGTCTCTCTATAACTAGGATAGATATTTAAATCTGTTTATGGTCATGAGATATAAACTTTAGCCCCCTATAGGGATTTCCTTGTGTTACTTGGCTTCCTCTCTTCTTCCTGTATAAAGACATGCATAATGATATCGGTGTTCATGTTAGAATGACAATAACAGAAGTCACATGCAAAGAATGGCAAAGCTAGACAAAGGTTCTTGGATAACAACATTGCCTGTCTTTGAATTATTGAGCAAATTAAATCAATCAGGTTGTCAGTTACTTCCAATGCTAACTTAGATCTAAGTGCTTTATTTGTTTGAATTCTATTAACTCAAGAATTTTCCTAACTACCATAACTTGGTTGGAGTTATTGTTTTCTCCATTTCATAAAGAAATTTAGGCTTAAACAGTTACCTGACTGTATCAAAGTCTCGATCAAAGTCATATTTCTCGTACGTACTAAGGCAAGGATTTGAACCCAGATGGGCTGATTCCAGAACCTTCATTCTAACCATTATCCCATGCTTATATTTACAATAAAAAAACTCAGGAAGAATATGGGAACAAGCAGAGATTAGGATCTTCTGTGAAACCAAACAAAGTAGTCTTAATTCCAAATTTCATGAAGCTCATTAAAGTGTGTTTGCTTGTTTTTGGTGTTTGGGATACATAAGATATTGATCTTAATGTATCATGTATGTTTTCTTCATCTGCAAAGTAAGTGTATAGATACTGACCATTGTATTAAATGAGATAATAAATGTAGGGTATAGCTAAAATAGGACATATCATGCTACTTTCCAAAGCAACATAGTTCCAATGGAATTCTATTCAAATCTCAGTGGAATCTAATATTTTATGATATATCAAAAAGCAAATGATTTTTTAATCCATTAAATCTTTGCAAGTCTCACAGATGCAGAGATTGCAATTCTGGCATTGCTGTAGGATAACTATTGGCCAAACGAAGATACTTTGAATCCCTGGTTTATCCTCCAAATTTAACTTTAAATTGAAGATCTACCATATTAGCCTTGAATTAGTGTTAGCAACATAAGGTCCCAATGAATAGAATCCTATCCAAAAGAATCTGATTTTTTTTTTTTACTTGTCTCTGTGCCAGTTTAGAACGTGAGAAAATGACTTCAGCTGTGTTAAAGTAGACAGAGATGCAATTAGCAACAGCAATATTTTAGAGCCATTGACTCTATCCAGTGTGACAAACACTGGAAAATCATTTGCTTGGTGTGGGTTGGTTGAGAGCAATTAAGAATCAAGTAATTTTTCAGTGGTGCATGTGGAGTGTTTTTATTGTTGTTCTTCTGAGTAGTAGTCAGCCATTTTAAAATCTCTTTAGCATGTGGAAACGCTAGACCAATTTACCATTTTATGACACTTCTAGGCTTATACAACTAAGTTAAGATCCCTGAACAAATTCTGATAAGATTAGAGCGTTTCCACTTGCCCCAGTTTTCCCTTACAGATTTTGAGAATGCACATACTGCAAAGAAATCACCAATAGGCAATCAGTCTCAGGCTTTCTGGGTTAACACAAAACTACACCAAATCAATTATAATCTTAAATAAAAGGCCTATGGATAAGTTATTATTTCTCCAGTTAGGTAGTTTATAATTATTTATATTTGATTATCTTAAGAGCAAAATGTCTTATAAAACACTAAGCAAATAATCTTCAAATTAAAGCACCATAGTCAATATAGTAATTCAGTAATACCATGTTATGGCTTCTAATGGCTTATACAATTTTTGGTAATATGTTTACCACATAGCAGCAAAGCCATACAAATAGCAGTCATTTTTAAAAGGTATTTTCCAAGGAAATCAGCAATGAAGTCTACCATTTAACAAGCAGATGTTCAGAGCTCTGCTATCTATTATGTTAATAACCCCAACTGCAAAGCTTGATTTGCAAGTGGAATGCTTCTTACACCTGGTTGTCTGTCCATATCCCCTAAGAACTGTCTTAAAAGCATTTTCCACATGGAAAGAATGTAAGGTAACACAAGGCTTTTTGAGTCTCAATTACTTATAATTATGTTATTTTAAAAAATCAAGATGATTGACTCTAAAATCAATAATTAAAGGCTACAAACATTGCAAGCACTTAATATGCAAAACTTAATTATTTTTAGACTTCATGTTAAGAAATACTGCATATGTACCAAACATCAATAGATTAGAAGCTTTAGCTATATGGTGCATTTCTCCTAGGAAATCTTAAGTGGGGATTGTTAAAGAAAACTGGAATCTGGCAGTAGTTAAAGTGGTAAAGACAGATTTTATTCAGAAATTATGGTAATAGAAGAAAATAGACCAGCACAGAATTTGGCTACATTTCAAATATAGCATGGACAGGTGGGGATTTATAGCCAAAGAAGCATGCTAGTGGTTGGTGGATAGAAAATTACTAACAGGAAACCTCAGGCATAAGTAGGCAATGGATATGGGTAGAGGAGTTGCAGTGAACCTCCCCTGATGGTACTATTGCTGAAGGCAGATCAGGATGATCAGATACCAAGGATGAGGGATGAAGATCAGGTATTAAGGGTGCAGAATATTCACTAAACTAATTTTGCAGATTTTTTTTTTTCTAAAATTCAGCAATGCAAACATAGGCAAGGAAGTCCAAGAGTTGAGGCCTAGTTGATAAGAGGATTCAGAGGACCCTGACAAAAGTTTGGTCAAAGACACATTATTTGTCAAAACCCAATATATAAAATAGATAAAAATATAGTAGTTTGAGTTAAAGGATAGGAACTAGTGATTAACCACCTATTTTAGTTCCTATTCCTCTTTGGCAGGCTTTAAGATCTCTCACCAAAAATTCCAGATGTCTGTGTGTACAAGAAGTTTTGACATTTATTAATACTGCTGATTTTGAAATCGTTCTTATTTTCAAATTATCTCTTCAGTTCTTATTGTATTGACTTAAAATTACATAGGCTCTAGAAGCTCCAATTTCCTCAACGGTGAAATGCAAATATTGTAGCTTACCACATGGGGTTTGTAACACGATTGAATCAAATAATTCATCAATAATCATAATTTAGATTAGCAGATTTTTTATCAACGTAATGACTTAAATATTAAGTCAGGAATTTACTGTAAATATGGGGACACACGTTACTCTATAAAATGGTTGTTTCAAATACTTTTTCCAATAAGTTTGAATATATATTTGAATTAAAAAGCAAATTTGAGGAATGAAGAGATAAATGGATAGTGTTTCATGAAACACTAATAGTCACTGAACTAAGTGTAATGGATGGAAAAGAGGCAGCATTAAAAACAATGCTTGTGGACTAGGACCTTACACCATCGCTAGAGTCAGAGTGTTTATTATAAACTGTTTTCCTAATATAGATTTAAGACGGACTGTGCTTTCAAAGAGTTTATCCTCAAATGGGGGAAACATTTTAAAAGACGTGATGTCAGTTTAACCTTAAGAGCAAAATGTAATATAAAACACTTAGCAAATCATCTTCAAATTAAAGCAAAATAGTCAATATAGTAATTCAGTAATTCAGCAAGATAGAATGTAATAGTGTTAAAACGTTTTGTAAGTACTTCTGTGGAGGAATTTCATAAAAGGTAATCAAATAATTTGTTAAAATATTGGATGAGATATCACCAGACCCAAATTCTAAAGCATGAGTATGTCAATCAGGGTTCTTATGCAAAGAATGCAATCCTCTCTAGATTGTTTAAAAAGAAAGACATTCATAATGAACCATTAAATTAAATTTAATCGTTAAGACTGCTGACGAAATGGACTCTAGTCTGTGCTTCCAGAAAAATTTTCTAAAGCATTACAGAACTGGGTTGACAATGAAGTTGCTACACCTGTCATTATCAGGAAGTCACCTGTGGATCTGAGTAATTATCATTACAGATATTTACTTTAGAGTCATTTTTTTTCTACTCTAAGCTGTAAGCTGCCTAAATTAGGAAGCTGATAATGCCTTTATATTATTAAAAAAGTTCACGTTTCATAATTTGCTGCTCTTGTTCTCTCTGGTTGATTCTGTTCTAAACTCCAGATTTACATGACTACTAGACTTACAGGAAAGTCAAAGGAGTTAGGAAAATCTCATTTTAACTTTCTAGCTTCTGTAACTCAAGAAGGCATACTAGAGGGAAGTTGCAACATATGTTAAGAAAATACGTACACAGTATGAATTATCCATGAGAAATAGGAAGGGGGAAGTAACAGGGTGAAGGAACACAAAAGGTATTAGGATACGGACTAGCATGTAGAAAATATAAGTATTAATATTATGACATTAAGTTCAATAGAGGAACTGAAAACTAGAAAAATGGAATATGTAGGTAGAGGCTACATTAAAGGGTCTGTATTACAAAATCAACTTGTTTCCCTCCATGGAGGATGAGAATATTCTCATTAAGAATATATGGCATACAAAAGATACTATGTCCTGTGTCCTGCATACATGGCCTATAATTGGAAAAAAATCATTTCCCCTCTCATCCAATTCACTTTCACATACTCTTCTCTTAATGATATTTTCTACCTATAACTGATACAGTAGAGTGTAAGTTATTAAAATATAAAATGGGATTCTGTTTTTAAGAAAAAGTCAATTTTAGAGTTTATACACCTTTATGGATTCCTGCTTTCATTTTATATTTAATCTCTTAGGATTTTAAACTTTTTTTGCAGATAGGGTGAAGTGCTATTTACCCCAACACTTTCAGAAAATATCATTGGTAGAATTTAGAAAATATCATTAGTAGAGTTTTCAGAATACATTTAAAGAAAAATGAAAATGCAATCGGAGAAAAAAGACTATAAAAATGAACAAAGAGTTGTGAAAAGGAGATGAATCAAACTTTTATAAATAAAGAACATATTAATTAAAATAAAACATTTTACTTCCAGCTAGCAAGCAGCAAGTAATGGTAGACTAATGCTCTCAGTGCAAATTAGAAAATATAGACATATTACGAAATAATATTTTGAAGACATCATAAATTTGGAGAAGCCACAAGGATGAGATGAATTCAAATTTTGGAGAAGAAAGAGACCTTCTGAAATGAGACAATGATTGTTAGCTATTTTCTTCCCTGAAATATTTTTTTGATGTTGGGTTCAAATTAAAGATTAAGGTTGGCAGCCACTGAGATGACTTACAATCATACCTACCACCTGTATGTATGCCTTTTTGTAGTTATCTAACCTGAGAGTAGGCTGGATTTACTGATTTGTTTCTATAAAATAGAACATGACAGAGATATGATTTGGTTTTTGTGATTAGGGTTTTAAAAGAGTTGTTTCTGGTTCAGGTCCTTGATTATTCATCATTCAGAAAATAAGTTGCTATATTATGGGGTACTCTTGTGGAAAGGTCTATATAGTGAGAGGTCAAGACTTGTCAACAACCATATAACAAACTTGGGAGTGGATTCCTTGCCACAGTCAATCTTCAGATGAGACTACTGCCACAGTTGCATTAATGTTTCACTAAAAAATTATGAAAGACCTTGAGGCAGAGGCATCCAACTAAGTGACGCTAGATATCTGACTCACACAATTATGGGATAATATATGTTAATGTATTAAGCTTCTAAATTCTAAAGTAATTTGTTATGTAGCAGTAGATAACTACCTCAAGGCTCAATTCATTAATAGAACAACAGCCCTGAAGGTGTATTCAACTTATAAGAATGTCTCAAAATAAATGAAGTGAATGTTATGGAACTAAAAGAAAAATAGACAAACTGACAATTATATAAGATTTCAATACCTCTCTCTCAATAGTGGATAGAATAACTAGTTAGAAAATCAGTAATAATACATAAGGTTTGACTTAAGTGACCTAATTGATATTTATAGAGCAATCCACCCCAAAATAACAGAATGCACATTTGTATAAAATGAAAATAGAATATTTAACAAGGTATATCGTATCCTTCATCATAAAATAATTCTTAATAATTCAAAACATATGAAAAATATTTTATGCCCCAAATATAATTAAATTAACAAAATCAAAGTATTTTGTTCCATGGAGTTCTAAATATTGAGACTTTTTAAATTATTTATTTTAAAAAGTCTCAGTATTTAGAAGCTAGAAAATATACTTTTAAGTAACTGATACTTTAAAGAAAACATTAAAAGGAAAATTAAAAAGTATTTGGAAGTACGTAAAAATGAACACATAAATGAAAATTTGTGCAATCTATCTAAAACATTTCATAGAGGGAAATTTACGCATTAAATGCAAATAGAAGAAAAATGTCAGAAATCATTATCTGAATTTACCTACTGGAAATTTAGAAAACAAAGAACAGATTATACATGTGTAAGCAGAGGAAAAGTTATAATAAACATTAAAACAAAACTCAAGAAATATAAGCAAAATGTATTGATAGAACATACATAAAATATTATTGCATTATGCAACTATTTGAGAATATTCATTTTTTTCCAGATCTCTGAGAGCTTCCTGAAGATGGGATTTGTAACATCTAGCTTGTCTTACCAAATTTCAAGACTGGAAGGGGCACAGCAAGATGGCAGAATCCAGCAATGGTCTCCACACAGAAACATCAATTTGAACAACTATTTACACATGAAAACACCTTCACAAAGAAAATCAGGTGAAAGGCCACAGTACTTGGTTATAGTACAATTATAAGAAAATATGTTGTAAAAGTCAGTTTTACATAACCCACACCACACTTCCCCAAACCCCAGGCAGCACAGTCAGGAGAGATACGCCATGCACTTGAGGAAAGACAGTGAAGTGACCTCAACATTGGGCCCACCACAATAAAACTCACCACTGAGAAGAGCCCCATAACCCTATCTTCCAGGTTGTTACCCATGACCTGAATCATTAGATATTCCTCAACATAAGGCAGAACCACACAGTCCCAGGCTTCAGACTTGCATGGCAAAATCAATATCTGGCATATAATGCCTTTAAGCTAACATCACAATCTGAGCTCTGGATAGCTCTCAAGACCAGATAAGCCTTAGCAATCCTTGAATTCAGGTGAGCCCCAGTACCATGCCAGCTGTAATATCCTGTAGCTTATGGTCTGCTCCAGCATTTTGTGTGCTGTAGCAGGTCCCAGACTTCTGGCAGCACCACGTCAGTCACATCTGCTCTGGACTTCTGCCTGCCTTTTGCCACACCTGTCACAAGAATTTTCCAGATAAAGCCAGTCTGGAAATATTGAAATAAATGCCTGCTGCTTCAAATAAGCAGTCATCAGTGCACGACCATGGGGTCAAGAACAACTAAGAAAACATGACATAATCAAATGAGCAAAATAAGGTGTCAGAGACTCTAATTCCAAATAAATTGAGATGTAAAAAGTGCCAGACAAAAAATTCAAAATAAATAACTGTTTTAAGGAAGCTCAGGGAATTTTAAAGAAATATGGATAAAGAATTCAAATAAATGAACCAATAAGTGATCAGAACAAAAATAGTTAATAAAGAGATTAAAATATATTTAAAAATTAAGTAGAAATCCCGAAAAAATACATTAAACAAAATTTTAAAAAATTCAATAGAGACCATGAATAGCAGAATTGATCAAGCAGAAGAATCTGTAAATTTGAAGACAGATTATTTAAAAATATAAGGAGAGAAAAGGAGAAAATGAATGAAGAAAGCTTGCTGGATGCATATGCATGTGATAACATCAGAAAAGCAAATATTTGAGTCATGGGAATTAAGCAATATACTGAATGGGAAAAATACTCACAAATATGCATCCAATATAGGCCTAATATTGAGAATCTATAAGAAATCTAAACAATTCAACAAGCAAAAAATAAACTACCACATTAATAAATGGGCAAAAGACATGTACAGACATTTGTCAAAAGAAGACATACAAGCAGCCAATAAACATATGAAAAAATTCTTCACATCAGTTGTCATCAGAAAAATGCAAATCAAAACCACAGTAAGATACCATCTCACACCAGATGAAATGGCTATTATTAAAAATTCAAAAAACAACAGGTCTTGGTGAGACTGTAGAGAAAATGAAACACTTCCACATTGTTGGTGGGAATGTAAACTAGTTCAGCCACTGTGGGAAGCAGTTTGGAGATTTCTCAAAGTACTTAAAACAGAACTACCATTTGATCCAGCAATCCCATTACTGGGTATATATCAAAAAGAAACAAATTATTCTAGCAAAAAGACACATGCACTTGAATGCTCATCACAGCACTATTCATAATAGCAAAGACATGGAATCAACTAAGTGCCCATCAACAGTGGACTGGATAAAGAAAATGATATATATATAATATATATATAATGGAATACTATGAAGCCATATATTAAGGAAATTAATTTCTTTATAGCAACATGAATGCAGCTGGAGGTCGTTATCCTAAGTTAATTAATGCAGAAGCAGAAAAGCAATTATCATGTGTTCTCACTTATAAGTGGGAGCCAAACACTGGGTAGTTATGGACATAAAGATGACAAAAATAGACTAGACACTGGGAACTACTTGATGGGGGAGAGAGGGAGGTGGGTAAGGGATGAAAAGTTAACCTGCTTTGGTGGTCGGATTATTCATACCCCAAAACTCAGCATCTCACAATACCCAGGTAACAAACCTGCACGTGTACTTCCTGAATCTAATACGAAGATTAATTCAAGATGGATTAGAGACTTAAATGTTAGACCTAATACCATAAAAACTCTAGAAGAAAATCTAGGTAGTACCATTCAGGACATAGGCATGGGCAAGGACTTCATGTCTAAAACACCAAAA
>NC_045436.1:32052955-32170154 GCF_002776525.5 Piliocolobus tephrosceles | reverse complement strand
GGTGTTACAGCGCAGTATTGGGGTGGGAGTTACCCGATTTTCCAGGTGTTGTGTGTCTCAGTTCCCCTGGCTAGGAAAAGGGACTCCCTTCCCCCTCGCGCTTCCCAGGTGAGGCGATGCCTCGCCCTGCTTCAGCTCTCGCTGGTCGGGCTGCAGCAGCTGACCAGCACCGATTGTCCGGCACTCCCGAGTGAGATGACCCCAGTACCTCAGTTGAAAATGCAGAAATCGCCGGTCTTCTGTGTCGCTCGCGCTGGGAGTTGGAGACTGAAGCTGCTCCTATTCGGCCATCTTGCTCCGCCCCCTCCTAACTACAGTTTTGAATCTTCATGCTGTTCAACTATTTTGTTTGTTTTTCACAGACTACAGTTATACAAATATTATTTATTCTTTGCTTGTCTTCTATGCCCACCACTTTTTTTCTGGCTCATTTAAGTCCTTCTCTTAGCTCCATTTTATTCTCTTGGGCGTTTGCTTGGTCACAATGTACTTTAGTAATTATATTTGAGGTAATTTTGTCTTTTATTCCATTTCTTCCTAAGTTCTTTTTTTCTCTTGGTTTTTACCCATTTTTAAAAAGAATTTGCATTTTGGTCCAAGTATTTCTTAAATCCGTAAATGTTTGCTTGATGGTATTTAATTTAGTTTGGAGTATTGTCCTGGGTTTTTTTGTTGCTGTTCATTTGTTTTTTATTTTGTTTTGTTTTGTTTTGTTTTCTTCTGCTTCATGGTCATTACCTTGGAAGTACAGCAAGGGGAACTCCTTAGGTCCTCTTATTTTTATTCTCTTTTGTCTTGTAGAACCATAAATTTTCTTTTTTTGCTTCATTACTTCTTCTCCACCCAATTGTCAGTGAGTGGAGTGCCTCTCACCATTTTTGTTTGCCCCACATACCTGACCCTGAGAAGCTATAGTTTTCAAAAACTGATATTTCAAACTACCTGCCCTTTTCAGTTTCTTCTTTGCTATCTGTGCCCTGCTCTCTTGGGACTTCTTTCTGCGTTTTCCCACTTACAGTAGACTTATCTTTTCTGCCTGTGGTATTATGTTAACCATAGACCTATTGTTAGCTTCGTCTTCTCTTAATTTTTCTTAGCCTATATTTGTTCTATATAAAGATATATGATAAGATAGTGTCTGAGTGGTTGCTACATGAAATTTAGTGTGATTATTTTTTCTACTTTTTATCATCCTCATTATTTTGAAGTTTATGCATTCTTTGTCCTTACATTATGTGGAGGGCATATTTGTGTGTGTGTGTGTGTATGTTTTACTTGTTCTTCTTTCTCTTCTGTTTAATTTTGGACAAAATATTTGCAGAGGTGAACCTGGGAGCTGCCATTGCCTACAGCTACCCCGACATCCACTATGTCTTGATTTCCAATTTCAATGTGTCACAGAAGTATTGGTATCTAATTAATGATTTCTATTCAGTATTTGCAATGACTGACTACTATTTTTCCCATGATAAATAAATATACTACAAATACTAACAATTTTTTTTTTTTTTTTTTTCTGGAACTGGAGGGCATTAGTGAGATCTTGGCTCACTGCAACCTCTGCCTCCCAGGTTCAAGTGATCTTCTGGCCTCAGCCTCCCGAGTAGTTGGGACTACAGGCGCGTGCCATGCCTGGCTAATTTTTGTATTTTTAGTAGAGATGGGTTTTCACCATTTGGCTAGGCTATTTTCAAAAGCCTGACCTCATGATCCACCCACCTCTGCCTCCCAAAGCGCTGAGATTACAGGCTTGAGTCTCCGCCCCCAGCCAACAAATTAAATTTCTATCGCTGATGTGTGACCCTGGGAAATCTCAGCAGTTAATTCTGGCATTATATTTATCGCAAAATGATTATAGAACATGTTTAGCTTTGGAGTCTAACTGAATTCATACCAACTACTTAGAACTTTGTTGCTAAGGGCAAGTTCTTCACTTTCTCTCATCTTCATTTGCTCCATGAAATGAGACTAGTAACCTTCCCATTTCATAGAATTGTTAACAAGGATTAAAGAAGATAACGAAAATAAAGCAATTAAAACAGTCTCTGACATAAAACTATTGCCTACAAAAGTTAACCCTTCTTAGCAATGTGTGAAGCATATTGGAAAATATCTTCTTGTCTACATCAATGTAATTTTTCTTACTCAGAGCCAATTATTTCAAAATATAAATATGCTGGTGCTTATTATTTTATTCCTTTCAGTCTTAGAAGTTCCCTCCTATTCCTTTAGTTATTCTGATTAGTCAGTACTCTTAAATAAATGTTGTAATTAATTCACAGCTCATAAACTTAAAAATAACTAGCATTTGTAGGGGGTTGTGTTTTGCATTAATTAAAAATATAGAAGCATGCAGAGTTAATCATGGTTACGTTAGTTATAAACTATTCTCTGTTCTTTCAATAAAGCAAACACCTTTAGAACATCCAGTTAAGAAATAGGTGGATTTGCACCAGGCACAGTGGCTCACACCTGTAATCCCAGCAGTTTGGGAGGGTGAGGCAGACGGATCACGAGGTCAGGATGAGACCAGCTTGGTCAACATGGTGAAACCCCGTCTCTACTAAAAATAAAAAAATTAGACAGGCATAGTGGCGTGTGCCTGTAGTCCCAGCTACTTGGGAGGCTGAGGCAGGAGAATCGCTTAAACCCAGGAGGCGGTGGTTGCAGTGAGCAAAGATTGGGCCGCTGCACTCAGCCTGGCTGACAGACTGACACTCCGTCTCAAAAAAAAAAAAAAAAAAAAAAAAAAAAATGAGTTGAATAACAAAATGGGTTCAAAATTTTTTTAATAAAAATCTAGGCTGAAAGATGGGACAGTAGGAAGAATTCATAAGGATTTCCAGAGAAGTTTCCCTAACTGGTTATTGTCATCCTGAGTGTAGTTTGTAATGTTATCTTGAGGAATAGATATTTTAATTGTTTTGTGCATTTGCAGAGAAAATATAGACAACATTTGCCGAAGAATAGTTCTTTCACATGATAAAATTTCCAAAATAATAATTTGAATTATCCCAATAGTATTTTGAGCCTGTAGAATTTGTGTCTCCTTTCAGCAGGATTACTTTTATTTTGTGTGTTTTACAGTATAAAGAACACATGGTTGATACATGGAGGAAATTATTACATTCACTTGAACTTATATGTATTGATTTAATAAATGTTTATTAGTCATAAATAATATGCAAAGAATGCTATCAAGTGTGATAAGACAATACAGAGAAGGAAGTAACAGGCATCCACCAGAAGAAATATGAAATATATACTTATAAACAATTAATAATGCAATTCAATGCACAATAAAAACAGGACTTCTATAGGCTAATGAGCAAAAGACTAAAGGAGTGCAGAAGTACCTCAAGTGAGCTTGAATAAACCTGAACAATTTGAAACCTTTATGATTTCAAAACTATTCAGTTAAGAAATAGTTCAAAGCCAAATGTACTCAAAGTCATCTCATGTAGCAATGTCTTTGCATGTCAGAGGAAGACTACGTAAATGGCAATTCTGCAAAATTATATATACGTATATATATATATATTTTTAAATTTTTATTGAATGATAATAAATGCAACTCTGCTATTTTAAAACTTACATGCATATTATTAAGTCGCAGCCATAAACGCAGTAATTATTTAGAGTTTATCCTAACAAAAGAATTTGGGGCTAGAGAATACTACTATTGATATTATTTAGAACTGCCAATACATTTTGATTGTTTTTATTATGTTTTTACATTTCTTCAGACAATTTTCCTTCTAACTCTTCACACTCTGGGTGGGCCAGCTCCAGTCATCATTGTTATGTCCCTGTTAGAGTGATACAAAAAATGTTAGATCTTGTATACTAGGACTAGAGGTTCCTTGTAATGCAGAGCTGGAGCTAACATTATAAATTATATTGGTTTCCAAGTTAGGGAGGTACTGAAGTGTAGAGAACCTTGAGTGTCCTACCTCTCACAACTAACTACTTTAAAATCAGAAACAATTCCAGGAAACTTAATAAAAATACAGTGTAAGAGAATACATGAATAAATTTGTATTTTTTATCATACAGATGACATAAACATTTATGTTAGTTCATTTAACTGTAAAATTGCAGTGGATGCTTAGAGCTTTGCTAACAAAGAATGCTGATTTCCTCACTGTGGAGATTGAGGAGGCAATTTGCATAGAGACAATTGGAATATTCATTGTGTTGGTAATATAGCATGTAGAGTGGAATCAAAATATTCAGTGGATAACCATTCTAAAGAACAAGACATAACAGCATTAAAAATTATACCATGCCTAATACCAGGAAATATCAGAATCTGATTCTAGTAAGTTAACATTTCAACCCAATCACCCTTAATCATGATGATTTTGTTCCTTCAGGACTACTCCTTATTCTAATGTGATGTTTTATTAATATATGGCTTTAATGTATCCCTAGCTATTTGAACTAACGATAATTGGTATTTACTTTCTTACCTAACTTAACTTTTTATATTTACTAAAGAATTTTTAATGGTTAGTAGAGTCAAAGGAAATGCAAAACCAAAACCAACCAAACAAAACAAAACTCCATTACTCAAATGTATTTATATATTTTAAACAAAATACATTTCAGTTTGTATATGTTGCATAATTGCAACTGATTTACCCTAAGTCTTACCACCAAAATTTTATTTCACTGTAAATAATAAATTATTTCCTCAAATAAGACTGAGTATTTTAAATATAAAGTTCACTTTTATTTGGATAGCATCATCAAGAAACCAAGCCTCTCAGAAGTTTCTTAAGAAATGTTTGCATACTTTTGCTGATGTACCCATGTGGTCCTCGTTACTCTGTATATTAATTTTTCCTGATATTGTATAAAACCCATAGTGACAGGTGCTGCTTCTTTCTATCTTAACAAGCACTTTAATTCATAAAATTATTCAGTACATATTTGTGGAATAAAATTGATAAACCAGTCTGATATACAGAGGCAGCTGTCCAGGCAAAAGTAGTAAACTGCTACTAACAAAATTACTTCAGAGGAGCTAACATTATAAATTATATTGGTAGAAAATAATTTATGCAATTGATATGGACTAGACACTACATGTTTTACATTGTTGATTCATTTAGTCTTCACCACAATCTTAGGAGATTTGTTCTAATATGTATCTCATTTTATATAAAAGTAATTGAGACAAACAGAGGTCAGGTCAAGTAAATTGGCTGTAAGTAGTTTTTGTTCTGGATCTTTTACTGATTCAGATGAGAGAGTTGAGAGACTGAACAACACTTTTCATGGCCTCACTTGCCTAGAAGAAACACAAATTGAAGTCCAGATTATACTCAGAGTGAAGCCTTGGTAAATCCCCCAGTATAAAGACTGGAAACTTACAGAACTGCCCTCTAGGAGAAAAGGTAAACAACAAGCAAACTTTCCCTTGCCAGATCAAAGCTCATATTTGAATCATCTGAGTGGCCTTGTATATCTCAAGTCTAATTTTGAATGAAGATGATGCCAGATTTATGGTCTTTTTAGGCATTGGCAGAAACAAATATAAATTCTCTCAAAAAGAAGATAACATCCATCATTCTGGGTGTCAACTGTTTTGTAAAATAATGACTTTTTGATTCAAAGTCTAGAACACAATCAGCAATAATCTCGACATATAATGATGTATAATGACATAAATGAGAATCAGAGTAAATAACAGCAGAAAGATTATATTCTCTGCAGATAAAGGAATCATTATATAGAGGCTAAAAACTAATGGATATAAAATTTTAAACTTTCTATTTTAGCAAGGAAATAGAAAATAAATTGAAGTCAAAGAGACCTGGATAGAAAAAGAACTTAAAAAATAAAAAAGAAACATTATCTATTTTATTGATGGTTTCAGAACATATTAGAGACAACTAAGAAGAAGAATGAACTGGAATATAGATCAGGAAAGATATCCAAATTAACAAAGGAAAATGAAATGAGTAAAACACAGAAGATAAGAAAGATTTACAGAGAACACAATGAGAATTTCTAATATGTGTTTATTTATATCCCAGAGAAGAACAGAGAGAAATTATGGCAAAACAAAATGTACAGAGATAATAAGATAATTACCCAAAGCAAATGAAATACACCAAGCCATGGAATTAACAAGCTAACACATCCTAAGAGGATTTATAAAAATGAAATTTAGGCCGGGTGTGGTGGCTCACGTCTGTAATTCCAGCACTTTGAGAGGCTGAAGCAGGTGGATTACCTGAGGCCAGGAGTTTAAGACCAGCCTGACCAACATGGTGAAACCCCATCTCTACTAAAATTATCAAAAATTAGCTGGGTGTTGTGGCACTCGCCTGTAATCCCAGATACTCAGGAAGCTGAGACAGGAGGATCACTTGAACCTAGGAGGCAGAGGTTGCAGTGAGCTGAAATCGTGCCATTGCACTCCAGCTTGGGTGACAGAGGGAAATTCCATCAGAAAGAAAGAAAGAAAGAGAGAGAGAGAGAGAGAGAGGGAGGGAGGGAGGGAGGGAGGGAGGGAAGGAGGGAGGAAGGAAGGAAAGAAAAAAGGAAAGAAAATTTAGAGGCAGAGCAAGGTGACAGAATAGAAAGCCCCCACTGATAGTCCCCCCATACAGCCCCTGCTAAGATACCCAGGTAACAACTATCTACACAGAAAAAGAAAAAACCAAAAACTAAAACAAAAAACCTTCCTAAGAACCACAAACTCAAGTGAGCACTCATGATACCTGGTTTTAACTTCATATCACTGAAAGAGAAACTGAAGAAATGGGAAAAAAAAACAGTCCTGAACTATCAATGCCATGCCTACTTGACACCTGGCAGGAGCGTGGTGTGGCGCAGAGAGCTTCTCTGGGCACCAGGAGAGGGAGAACACAGCGATTTTGAGGCATTGAACTCAGTGCTATTCTGTTAGAACAGAAAGAAGAACCACACCAAATTCAGCTGATGCCTTCATACACAGGGAGCACTTAAACCAATCCTAGTCAGTGGGGGAGCTGCAGATCTTAGTGGTCTGAGACTGAGTGCCTGAAAACCTTGTCACTGAGGGTCAAAGTGCTTTTGGTCTCTAAATAAACTTGAAAGGCAGTATAGGCCATGAGGACTGTAAATCTTAGGTGAATCCTGGAGCTGAACTAGGCCCAGAGACAGTGATCTAGGGGAGCACATGACATATTGAGACACCGGCTGGGACAGTCAAGGGAATGCTAGTATCACCCCTCCCTTAGCCACAGGCTTCACAGATCATGACTCCAAAAGATCCCCTTTCCTTTTACTTGAGAAGAGGAGAAGGAAGAGAGGGGAGGACTTTGTCTTGCTTCCTAGATACCAGTTCAGCCACAGCAGAATAGGGCACCAGTCATAGTCATGAGGTCCCCATTCCGGGATCTAGCTCCTAGATAACATTTCTAGATACACTCTGGGCCAGAAGGTAACCCCTGCCTTGAAGGCATTCATCACCTGCTAATTGAAGTGTCTTTGGGACCTGAATAACCAGCAGTGATAGCCATGTACTATGTTGAGAACCTTGGTGAGTCTCTGAGACTTGCTGGCTTCAGGCGAGCTCAGCACATTACCAGCTGTGGTGACTATTGGGCAAAACTCCTCCTGCTTGAGAAAAGCAGAGAGAAAAGAAAAGGGGACTTTGTTTTGCACCTTAGGTAGTAACACTGCCACAGTGGAGTAAACCACCAAGAGGGTTCTTGGGGTCCCTGATTCCAGGACTCAGCTCTTGGATGACATTTCTGGACCTACTCTGGTGCAGAGGGGAACCCACTGCCCTGAAGGATGAGTCCCAGGCCAGGCTGCACACAAACAAGCTGACTTAAGAGACCTTGAGCCTTAAGGGAACATCATCAGTAGCCTGGCAGTAACCCTTATGGCCTGGAGTAGCAGTGGCTATGAGATGAGGCTCCTCTGCCAACTGAAAGGGGAGGGAAGAGTAGGAAGGACTGTGTCGTGTGACTTGAGTGACAACTCAGCTATAATACAATAGAATAACAGGTAGATTTTTAAGGGATTTAACTCTAGTCCCTTGAATCCTGGACAGCACTTCTGGACCCACCTACAGAGCTTGCTTCCCTGAATGAAAGGATGCAGACCCAGCTGACTTTGCCCACCTGCTGATTGTAGAGCCCCGGGGCCTTAGGTGAGCATGGGCAGTAGCCAGGGAGTGGTTACAGCAGGCCTTGGGTGAGACCCAGTGTTGGGCTGGGTTCAAGTGGGAACCAGCACAGTCATAGTGGTATTGACCACAGGGGTGCTGGTGTCACTCCACCTCCAGCTTTAGGTGGCTCAGAACAGAGAGAGAAAGAAAGAGAGGGAGAGAGAGAGAAAGAGAGAGAGAGAGAGAGAGATTCTATGTGTTTGGGAGAAAGTAAGGGAAGAGAACAAGAATTTCTGCCTTGTAATCCAGAGAAGTCTCCTGACTTTTGTCCAAGATGATCAAGGTATACCTCTATAAGTCTGCAAGAACCACAGTGTTATTAGGCTTTGGGTGCCACCTAAAGAAAATCACAACACCAAAGTCTTTTCAAATATCCAAAACCCTTCCCAAGAAGGATGGTTACAAATAAGTCCAGACAGTGAAGACTACAGTAAATACCTAATTCTTCAACTCAACAGATACTAAAGAACATCTACCACTATCAACACCATCCAGGAAAACATGACCTCATCAAGTGACCTAAATAAGGCACCAGGGACCAATCCTGGAGAAACAGAGATCTGTGATCTTTCAGAGAATTCAAAATAGCTATGTTGAGGATATGCAAAGAAATTCAATATAACACGGAGTTGGAATTCAGAATTCTATCAGATAAATTTAACAAAGAGCTCAAAATAATTAAAAATAATCAAGCAGAAATTCTGGAGCTGAGATATGCAGTCAACATACTGAAGAATGCAGCAGAGTCCTTTAATAGCAGAATTGATTAAGCAGAAGAAAGAATTAGTGAGCTCGAAGATGTGTTATTTGAACATACACAATTAGAGGAGACAAAAGAAAGAAGAATGAACAACAATGAAGCATGCCTGTAAGGTCTAGCAAATAGTCTCAAAGGAGCAAAGAGGGGATAGAAAAAGAAATAGGAGTAGGAGTTTATTCAAAGGGATAATAACAGAGAACTTCTCAAACCTAGAGAAAGATATCAATATTTAAGTACATGAAGATTATAGAATACCAAGCAGATTTAATCCAAAGAAGATGATCTCAAGGTATCTAATAATCAAATTCCCAAAGGTCAAAGATAAAGTCAGGATCCTAAAAGCAAGATAAAAGAAACAAACAACATACAATGGAGTTCCAGTACATCTGGCAGCAGACTTTTCAGTGAAAAAGACCCAGTGTTGGGCTGGCTTCAAGTGTAGCAGGCCAGAAGAGAGTAGCATGACATATTTAAAGTGTTGAAGGAAAACACACACACACACACACACACACTTATCCTAGAATAGTATATCTGGTGAAAACATCCTGCAAACATGAAGGAGAAATAAAGACTTTCCTAGACAAGCAAAACCTGAGGGATTTCATCAATACCAGACCTAGCCTACAAGAAATGCTAGAAGGAGTATGTCAATGAGGGAAAAGAACATTAATGAGCAAGAAATAATCAAATGAACATACAAAACTTATTGCTAATAGTAAATACATAGAAAAACAGAATATTATAACACTGTAACTCTCATGTGTAAACTACTCTTATACTAAGTGGAAATGCTAAATGATGAATTAATCAAAAATAATAACTACAATAACTTTTCAAGAATAGTCAGTACAATAAGATATAAATAGAAAAAAGGAAAAGTTAAAAAGCAGGAGAACGAAATTAAGGTGAGTTTTTCTTAGTTTTCTTTATACTTGCTTGCTCATTTATGCAAATAGTGTTAAGTTATCAGGTTAAAATAATGGGTTATTATTTACCACCCTCATGGTAAGCTCAGACCAAAAAACATAAAATGAACACACAATAAACAAACATCACAGAATTAAATAATATCACCAGAGAAAATCATCTTCACTAGAGGAACAAATGAATGACAAAAAGGAAGGAAGAAAACACCACAGAACAACAAGAAAACAAATAACAAAATGGCAGGAATAAGTCTTTACTTGTCAATAATAACATTGAATGTAAATTGACTAAACTTTCAAATCAAAAGACATAGACTGGTTGAATGGATGAAAAGACAAGACCCATTGATTTGTTGCCTTCAAGAAGCATACTACACTATACAGGCACACATAGACTCAAAATAGGGAGATGGAAAAAGATATTTCATGTCAGTGGAAACCAGCAAAAAGCAGGAGTCACTATACTTATATCAGACAAACTAGATTTGAAGACCGAAACTATAAGAGACAATAACTATAGGAAATTATAAGAAACTATAAGAAGAGACACTATATAAGGAAAAATGGGTCAATTCAGCAAGGGGATATAACAATTTTAAAGATAAACATATATGCACCCAACACTGGGACACACAGATATACAAAGGAAGTATTAACAGAGCTAAAGAGGGAGATAGGCCTCATCACAGTAATAGCTGGGGGCTTCAACACCTCACTTCCAGCATTGGACAGATCTTCCAGAGAGAAAATCAACAAAGAAACATCAGACTTAATATACACTAGAGAGAAAATAGATCTAATATATATATTTTAAAAACATTTCATCCAAGCGCTGCAAAATACACATTTTTGTCCTCAGCACATAGATAATTTTAAAGGATAGACTATATGTTAGATCACAAAACAAGTTTTAAAACATTCAAAAAAGATTGAAAACTCAAAGAAGACAATGAAAAAACTAAGCAAACTAACCTACATAGAATATGTAGTCAAAGAGAAAGTACATAGTAAGATAGTAGATGTGTATCTTTTAAAAAGTGCTTATACTAAATATTCATGAACATAATTATCTACTCAAAGATTTGTTAGGATGCATAAAAATTAGTTAATATTGACTATTTACAAGAGACACATCAAAACGTGAATTTACCAAAGGTATATAGTAAAAGGATAGAGAAAAGTGTATTACTTAACCTGAACCAAAAAGGTAATATTGTTATATTCATACCAGACAAAATAAACTGCAAGGCAAAAACAATGCATTAATAGTTACAAAGGGTTATTTCATATGAATGGAAACTTTTTTATCTATTAGGAAGAAGTATAAATTCTAAGCTTATATACAATTAATATTGGGGCATCAAAATATATAAAACAAAAATTGCCAAAATTTCAAGCAAAAAACACAAATCTACAACACTGAGAGGTATTTGACGGAACAAACAGGTAAACATCAGTAACAATATAATAAACAACGCAAGAAAAAAATTTTGACCAAATGATTATATATTGACCACTGAAGGCAATAACTGTATGTGGTACACTCTATTTCAGGCAGACAAAATATTTTTCAATGTTCAATTTGTTTTCAGATTTCCAGTGTTCACTAACCTCTATGGCTAGTGGCCACTATAAGAGACAGTGCAGTTCTAACAATTCTCATACCTTTCTTCATATTTAAAAATCATTTTTGTGTGTAATTTTATCTTAACTCTTACTTTACTGTAATTTATTGAAGAATATTGGGGAATATATATCCTTGTTAACTAACGATGATAAAGATGATAATTATATTTGAGGTACTTTTTCAAAGGCTGTCCAGGCTCCAGTGCTTTTAACCCAGAGGCATTACTTTTGTATTTAATAAAGCATTTTAAATATATAAAACCTTTTATACATTTTATGCAAAAGATACAATAGAAAACTACTTACTAAATACAGATCCAAATGCTTGGAAACCAGGAGAAAAGTAGTCACTTATATTGATTAGAGTTTAATTGACAGAGTGTCATCATCTTTTTTTTCCCCAAAGGCAAATATACTGTGAGTCTATTATTTGACATCTTTGGGATCTGAATAGTTTGTGGTCTACATAAATGGTATGGCTTCTATTATCGTTTGAGAGATTGTTTTACAACTCTACCTTTAGTGATAAAATCAAGAATAGGACTTGCTAGGCAGTTTACAGCAGAACTGCAATGATTTCAAGCTGACTATATCATTTTCATTTGGAGAGACACTATGTCTAGAGAAAAATGTTTCAGTGGACTAGCTTGGGCTTTACTGAGATTCTTCAATCTGTGACTTGATGTCTTATCACATTTGGAATAATCCTGTTTAGTATTTCTGTAGATTTATATTTTCTCTGCCATTTACCCTCTGTCTTCTTTTCCTTATATTGCAATTACATGACTACAACTATTTTTAAAGCATGTCTACATGTATAACATCTGAATTGTGCTATATATATCTCTCTCTATATTTTTCTCCCTTTGTTTTAGTTTCAATATTTTTCTATTAACCTCTCTTTGAGTTCACTAACTCTACTTTTTGCTGTGTCCCATATGTTATGAAACAAATTAGTTCTGATTTTCAAATATCACATAATGCAGTTCTAAAATATTGACTGGATTATTTTTATAGCATCAATTTCTCATTTGGAATGCATTAGGTTTTAATCCATTATTAATTATCTATTTCTTCAGCTATTTTGAAGTCCTTTATTGCCAATTGTGACATCTGGATCATCCTAGAGTCTACTTCTATTGATTAATGTATCTTTTAATTATCTGTCACTTTTTTCACTTCTTAGCATATTTAATAATTTTTTTGTGTTATGCTAACATTGTAGATAACATACTGTAGAGACATTGGGTTAAGATGTCTTCTACAGAGAACTGCCAATTAAAATGTGTAAATTCTCTTACGTCTTGATTTTAGTCCTCATTAAACCAGATCTCTTTTAGTTTCTCCATTACTTCTACAGTTTATTCTCTCCTAGAGCACAGCTGTAATTTATAGGGACTAGGCTTTCCAGGGTCTCACTTGAAGGGTGTGTGTACTTGAGCTATGCTAAAATCCAAAATTGTCTTAAAATCTCTGCTTGTGGGGCTCCCCCCACTCCTTATACCTTAGAATCTCAGTATAAGTAAGTACAATGTAGAAGCTGGCTAAAGACTCTAATTTTTGCATAGATTTTTGGTGTTCCTTTATAGTTCCTATTTCATGGGCACTGTACTCCCAAATTCAAGTTGCCATGGAAGGCTTATACCGATTACTCTTTCTATTACTCAGGACTGTTCATCTCATTATTTCTACTATGATTTGGAAAATACTGTAAGCGAGAAAATATTTGTAAATATGAAGCTCATCTCAAGTGCTAAGGCCCTGTTGGTTGCTGTCTAAGAATGCCGACATTGGCCGGGCGCGGTGGCTCAAGCCTGTAATCCCAGCACTTTGGGAGGCCGAGACGGGCGGATCACGAGGTCAGGAGATCGAGACCATCCTGGCTAACACGGTGAAACCCCATCTCTACTAAAAAATACAAAAAAAAACAAAAAAAAAAAAAAAAAAAAAAAACTAGCCGGGTGACGTGGCGGGCGCCTGTAGTCCCAGCTACTTGGGAGGCTGAGGCAGGAGAATGGCGTAAACCCAGGAGGCGGAGCTTGCAGTGAGCTGAGACCCAGCCACTGCACTCCAGCCTGGGCAGCAGAGCAAGACTCTGTCTCAAAAAAAAAAAAAAAAAAAGAATGCTGACTTTTTTTTTAAAAAACTTTGTCAAGCTTAAACAGTTTCTTGTAGTGAGAAAGTAAAAGCTACACCAGCTACTCCATCATGGTCAAGCCTAAAGATCTTTGCCATGAATTTCAATAAATCTAGCTTTCTTTTTAATTTCTGAAGTTATATGACAAAACAATAAAGATACTGTGTATATATTTTTATGTTCCCCTACAGCTTATTAGTTTATATAGTACTCACACATTTGACTCTGTGTATGCGTGTATGTGTGTGTGTGTGTAGAGAATGAAAAGAAAGGAGAGAAAGTGAGAAAGTGTGTAGATATATAAATGTGTGCATACAATACAATTATACTTCTTTTCTACTCAAGCAAAATGATTTCAAGAATTAATATCAGCAGAAAGCTGTTAAAGGTCTAATGAAAATGTATCGGATTTGGGGCACCTCTATACAGACACTTATTTCATGAAATCATTTTTAAGAAACATCTTCTGCTGGTAACCTACAGTGGCCAAGTAAAATTTCTAGAACATTAAATGTCTCCCCAAAGATAAAAAACTCTTGTTTCTCAATGACATTGTATATTTGACTTAAAATAACTGAATTTTGGATCTATAAAGTGATAAATGGATAATTGCATTCATAATTAGGTTTAATTATTTCTCCTGGGAACCAATTTTGCTATGCCATTATATTCACTTCCATTGCTGACAATGGAATCTTACGTATCCAGTATAGACATTCTTAGAACTTTGGGTACATTCAGGGTATCAATTTAGGAAATGCTATCAAATCAAAAAAGCAACTTTATAACTCATCTCAAAACCATATAGTTTGCCAATGAGATAAATAAAATGCTAGGAATATAATTTCTAGAAGCCAGAGCCTTTGTTTTATTGTGAATACTAAACAGCTGCCATCCAATAAATGTTTGGAATATATAAGAAATGAACTCAAAAAAAGTCTTTAGCATTTAAATTTTTGTATTTCCAGAGGGAAAAAAAATAATTATTTTCTTTTCTAATATTTTACATGACATTTTTGCAATACAAAAGTCATAGTTAAGAGTAATTGCTCAGACATTCTGCTTAGTAACATTTTCTCACTGCAATGCACCAGATGTCAAAATCCATTACTGTCATGGTGTCACTTTCATAATTTTAATGAGTGAGATTCTGTGACATATACAAATACTGTCAGGATTTTCCAGCAAATCAAATCTTTTCCAAATTTACTTCTTTTAATAGTTGAACCTATTAAAAGTATTCAATTTACTTTTTCTTATCTAAAAACTTTTAACAAGCCAGACAAGTAACTGACATTAAGCTTTTTTTCTATAATGTTGTACCAAATTTTACATTAGGGGACTGTTTCTTTGACCTACTTGAAGATTGTAGCTAATGTTTTATTAGGATTTTGGAACTAAATGTTTTGGTTTGCCTTCTTATCTCTGAGAGGGCCAAATTTCTGCATGGATATTTTATAAGAATTAGCTGAAAAAAATTCTGAGAGTTTTTAGTTAATACTTTGGTAAATAATAACCCGTGCTTATGCCTGGAGACAATTCTTTGGGTGAAAATAAACTACCCAAACTAGCTATCGGTATCTAGGACAGCAGTAGTTCAGCGCAGAAGAAATGTGAAGCAGACGATACAGACAGAATGAGCGATGTAAGATGGAACAAAGAAGAGAATGAAGTTATTCTGAAACCTGTGTTCTTTCCCGGGGAGGGACAGTTCCTGAAGCTTCGAACTACCAACTTGACAAACATCTGGCTGAATAGGTGAGCCAAAGCGGTGAACTCCACTTGGGTAGAACCACAAACGTTGCCCCACTTCAAGATATTAAATACCTGTCCTCTAGTTTCCCTTCTCCAAAATAATTATTTTACTTTGATCCACTTGGGAAAAGCCTGTCTCTCTTTTTCTCTCTCAAAATAAATTATTTTTTAAAAAATAACATATAATATAATAAAGGAAATTAATTTCCAAAAATTTTGGTTGATAGTTGATAATTAGAACATTGTTGCTTTGACTTGCTTTTTTAAAAACTTATTTTATTAGTTCTTTACCATACTCACTTGTGGTGGTGGGAGTGGTGGGCAAACTGGGAAGATGGCGGTAACTCATTCCAGCCTCTTCCTTCACCTCCTATTGACTACCTAGAAACAGGTTTTTAAAAGCCTCATCTTCTGCCTACTTGTGCCATTACCCCCAGATATTCAGATCTAACTCAGTCAGATCATCAGTCCTTCTTTTTCCCCCCTCTGGGAAATAGGAATGCTAAAAATAGATCAGATTAAGTAGATTGTTTGTGTGAAGTCCAATGTTAGTATCCTCATTAAATCATCCATCCAGATTTTCCCTGGATGAGTGCTCAAAGGGAGGGTCATCTTAACAGAAAAATAATTTTGGAAGCATTTACTACATTAAAGATCCCCTGATGTGGCCCCACACTTTCCACTCATCATGAAAAATATGTTCAATATAAAAAGCATAAACACAGTGTGCTCTTAGCTGGCTTCTGCTGCGGGGACATCTATGGCAGAGGCTCGGTTGCCAGGAACAGAGCCAATGAGGTTTGAGCTGATTAAATTTCAAACAAAGATTTATCACAATTGTTCAGAGTTATATTTCACTCAAATAATGGAAATACTGTACAATAGAGAAGCATTGATGAATTTTATGTTTCCATCCTTGGGACTTAAAAACAATTGTAAATATAATCCAAATATCAATCCCAGACCATCTCTGCCACATTTCAGTTTAAAAGGTTTGCTACAGTGTGAATGTATATACTTGCCCCCAGTGTTCAATGTGGGGCCTGGTGGGAGATGTTCAGTCAGGAGGCAGAACCTTCATAGCTTGGCGCTGTCCTTTTCATAGCGACTGAGTTCTCCTGAGATCTGGTTAAGCGTGTGGCACCTGCCCCACTCCCACTCTCTCTCGCTCCTACTTTCCCCAATTGATATCCAAGCTCCTGCTTCACTCTCCACCATGAGTAAAAGCTCCCTGAGGCCTCTCCAGAAGCTGAGCAGATGCCTGTAGGATGCTTCCTGTAAAGCCTGCAATACCTTGAGCCAATTAAATCTCTTTCCTTTATACATTGCATAGTTTCAGTTATGTATTTATAGCAATGCAGGAACAGTGTAATACATGATTTATCTTGTTAAACAAGGGTAAATTTTAAAAAACTATAAAATAAAACAAAGAATGAAAGTTAAGCATAAAAGGTAAAATGTATGGGAAAATCACAAAATGTACATTCAGCCCTGCCACAGATAATTCTTATATTCTCTAAGGAATAGTGCACAGTGAATATATTTTCAGCATCTACTGGCCAAGTGGTCACTAAAATAGGGAAGCAGAACTTAATAATTCATAAAAATTCTTTGGCTTTGAATGATCTAGATTGATTCATACATTTTTCAAATGCTCCAGCTAATCAAATCAGTTATGTAAGCATGGCTTAAAAATACAAAATTAGTGCATATTTAGCTTATCACACATCGCCTTCTCTCTATGTTAGTATTACTTTAAGTCTGAATATTCACTGGAAAAATTGCAATGAGATAAATCATACTATTAGTAATTTACCCATTTATTTGGTACTACTTATAAGCTATAAAAATGTCAGTGAAAAGATGAATGTATATAGCAAATGAAAAAATTTTCATCATTTTTAATATCTTTGATAAAGAAAATAAACAGAAAACACGACACTTTTTATTATCATATAGTTTCCAGTGCTTTCTGAAATTAGTCTTTTTCAAGGAGGCTGCAAGTACTTCTCAAAAATTATTGACTTTCCAACAATAAATCTGTAAAACACATGTGATTTACAAACTGTCAGGTTAAAATAACACCTTCAAAAATATTCATTCCTAAAAATTTGAGATTTATTCTCAATACATTTATTAAAATAATCCCTCAAAACTATGACTCATCTTTTTCTGCCTTACGGAAGCTTAAGATAACACCCACTTACAATGTATCTCTGGATATAATTTGCTTTTCTGATCAAATACATAGATTTACACACAACTTTGTAAATAGGAGCAAAAAAAAGTAAACTATTTTATGTAAAGTCTTAAAAATCAGAACAAACTTTAAGTCAAGGAAATAATTTGTAGAATTTGAAGTTTTGATTTGTTAAGCTTTATTTATCCAAGGTACATGATAGGGGCTGGAATCAGGTGGTCGTCAGTTTGGATTCTGGCCTTTACATTATGCTCAGGGAATCCTGGAAAAATTGCTTGCAATTCAAACTACAACTCCTTATTAACAAAAATAGGCATTAAATCTACTCATATTTACTGTTGTGAGAATTAAATATCATGACCGTAGAATTTTAATTTTATAGCCAACATTTAATAGAGGCATATGATGTGTTAGATTGTTTGATAAATATTTTAAATATATTGCCTTATTTAATCCTTAAAGAGCTCTATATAGAGATATTATATTGACTGTATTTTATGGGATAAGAAATATAGAGGTAAGGAAAGTTGAAAATGTTAAGTAATTTTACATCAGATAATAATTATCTCAATAGTGAAGCAGACATTCAGTGAAAAGAATTCTGCTCTCAAAGGGGCTAGGACATGACTGGTATTCAATGAGTTGCATTGTCCTAATTTTAAAATTAATAACTTTTTTATTTAGGGGGATGGGTTATTACAGTGGGTACTGAAGACATACCAAGGTTCAGTCCCTATTTTGACACTCGAGTGTGACACCTCAGAGAAGTCATCTAAGCTTCAGTTTCCAAATCTGTGAAGACTGGGGACAACACATATTGTAAAATAATAAAAAAGAGATTATTGAATGATAGTTCTTACTATGGAGAGACACGTTTACCTTCACACTATTAGGGTTTTGACCTTTTCTCAAAAGATAGATAAAAATAATTTTGTTCTTTAGAGTATAATAGCCTTGAGATTTCATAGTGAGTGCTATTTCTAACAGCTAAAGCCAGGGAAATATGTGCCTGTTTCCCAGGAAACTTTGGAATAATCAGCACTTTATGCATATTTTAAAAGCTAGAAAAAACAATAACAATTGCTACAAAAATAGATTTTTCTCCCACAAAAGGGCCTATGGGCCAATTACATCTGTTTGTCTTATCATTTGGAAATAGTTCTATTTCTGAATTTGCCCCAAATCTAAATATTCTAATCAGGTACTGCAGAGTTTGCTCATATTACATTTACATTTCTACACTAAATATTTCAGATTTATAGATTTGGTTTCATAAATATTATTACATTGTTTATATTTCATGCTAGGACCAAATTGGTTTAAAAAAATATTTCCCATAGTCACTAATCAAATCATTTAAATCTTTCCCAATTTTAGTATTTTGAAAAAGAGTCATAATAATGACTATTATGTCACTATTTCATGTCATTATTTTTATAATGGCATAAAAATTAGTTGTTGTTTTCAATTTCTGCTTTAAACCAAGGTAAATAGGACTAACTTTTCATCACATATACAAGTAATTTTACTGTTTGTTTCTCTATCAATTCAAGTTTATGAAAGTATTTGGTAAATCTTTTCTAAGCAGAACTAGTATGAAGAAAACATGACAGTGAAAGGAAGGGGTTAGAAATACTCAGGACACTTGAAAAAATGTTAAGGCAAAGAGGGAATTTCACACTCACCAATACATCTGATTTTGGAAAACATCTAATAATAGATACGAAGTAATAAATATTTATCATGTAAGTGATTGTTAAAGTCGACTTCATGACATTTTATTTATTTAAAAGACGATATGAAGAAAGCAAGTGCAAATGTTAAAAGCGGCGTGTTATTTAGCATCCATATACTGAAAGTATTCACCCACTCTTTGAATCAAAACAGTTGTACAATTAGAATAAAATTCTACACATAGCCTTCTGATAATATTTAGTGAAAAAACAGAATAAAAATGTCATCTTATAAAATGCCTTTTTATTACAGTTAAAATACCAGAACTTTGCAGGACATATGTTTGACATGGTTATAATTTATATAAAAGTTTAATCTGATTGGAATCCATTCATCCTAGTTCATGTGGCTTTGTTATATTTTCTGACATCACATCTATTCCAAAGCCCCAATTTCATCACTCATGTTGCTGTTCATTGCTAAATGTCCTAAAGGTTTGATGGTAGAGCCAGGGCCATAACCTTTGTTAAAAGGAATGTTATTATATTATACTTGGAATTAACTGGGAAGTTATATTTGTCACCCAATAATGAGTTATATATGTGTAGTAATGGTCTCTGTCTTTTTCTATTACTTCAAAGATTTTTCTAAAGATGCCCTCTCAAGTGGTTGATCCTAGATATTTTGAGAACTCAGGTTTGAAAAGAATGCCATAAAAGATTGTATACAAAAGTGTAATGTTGTGTGCTTATCAACACATTTACCATCTTAAAAAAGACTTGCTTACCTCTGTAATATAGCATTGGGACTGAAAAATCCAGGCAATTACACAACTGGTAATAGTTGTCTCTTGCTACTCAAAGGGGGGTCCATGAACTGCCATAGTAACATCACTTGAGCTTGTTTCATTTGCAGAAACTCATCCACATCCTGGACTTACTGAATCTGAATCTGCATTAACAATGTGCCCAGGTGGTTTGAATGCATATTACATTTTGAGAACCCTGCAAAGTCATACCTTTAGTGAAATTCAAGGTTTCCTGAGCTTAGATGGGCAGTCCTGAAATACAAGTTGTACCAAGCAAAGATTATAGAGCTTCTGAGCAAAATGTGGGTAGGTTGGCCTGTACCAATTGTTAGATATTAAAATTATACCAAAAATGGTTTTCTAATGTTTTAATAGGTGAATATAATTTAATTAAAATAAATTTTTGCAAAATGTCAAGTATTATACTCAAACTGACATTTACTCAATCAGCTTTCCTCAGCACCCTTCATTCAGATATGTAGCATAGACTCCACACAAACCTGAAGAAAATTGTTAGTGTTCATGTCCTCCAAGCCAAAGTACAATTAATAACCTGGGCATTAACATCCCAAAATAGCAATAGCTCTCAAACCTAGGAAACAGTATCAAAAAACAAAAGTAACTTATTACATAGTTGACATATTGACTGGTTGAAATCTCTACTCTTCTTTTTGATTCCTCTTTTTAAATATGTTTTAAACATATATAAAAATTAGTGGCATATAAGTTGGGTGCAAGAGTTAAGTTTTAGCTCTGAAGCTGTGGGGAAACATTTCACATTTCTTTTAGTGTTCCAGGTTTCTCAAAACATTTGGTGTTGAAGCTTCATTTTTGTTTTTCAGTTTTAGAAGCTTTTCTGGTTGCCTTCAGAAAGTTTCATTTTTACAATATAACCTAGATAATCACAATTCATCTTCTAATATTTACATTGTCCACCTAAGTTTAGTCACATGTTAAAAAATAAGTTTAGTTTCAACTTTGAAGTTGAGAATGTAAAACAAATATTTGTTACCAATCAATAGATATTCAGATTCTAAATACAAAGAAGATTTAAGCTACTGAAATAGCTTCATTGGTTTCATTTTCTAAGACATTTAAGCTTTTATAAATAGCAATGTCATGAGGATAAAAATTCCATGATATAAGAATGTACAATATAAGCAATATATTCCTATCAAAATATTGACATGGAGAATTATTTCTTTTAAAAATAGGTGCAGTATCTTAAAGTACTGAAAATAAAGGTCTATGGTTCTAAGATCTTTAAAATATCAGCGATTGAAAACTCTGCTATGTTGATATTTGTATAACATAAAATATTGTTATAACTTAAACATAATTAATGGTCTGGCTGACCTTTCTGACTGACCATTATTGACCATGAAACTGTTGATAAGAAAAGCTACTTTTAAATGTACTGTTCTCATTTTATTCTAGTCTAGAGAGAAAAGAATCAACTGTAATATTTTCGGCGATCATTTAAGTGTAGATTAAAATTCAGATAACAAAGAGTAATTTTGCTAAAAGCATATACAGTCAGCCTTTTGTATCCATGAGTTCTGCTTCTGTAAATTCAAAAATGTGTTTTAAATTGCATCTACACAGAACATGTACAGATCTTTCTTTCTTGTCGTTAGTCCCTAAACAATACAGCGTAACAACCATTTACATATCATTTATATTGCGTTAGGTATTCTAGGTAATCTAGAGATTATTTGAAGAATATGGGTGGATGTGCATAGATTGTTTGCAAATACCACACCATTTTACATAGGGGACTTGAGCATCTGTATATTTTGGTATCTATGAGGGTAACCTCACAGCAATCCCCTATGGATATAGAGGGATGATTATATTTGAAATTTGAAAACATTAGTAAGAAGTTTCAGTGACTAAGACTCAACTGGGCATTTTAGATACATATAGAACGTTCAAGAGAGAAAAATTTTATATTTTCAAATTTATTATTCAGCCAAGACTTTTTAACATGACCCAATTGAAAGTTAGGACATTTAAGGACTGACTTAACAACCTAATTCTGCAGCTAAATAAAACTCTGCAGGCCCACTTGTACTTTCCTCATCTAGGACACCTGACAGAAACAAAAAGCAACTTGCAATAATTGTAGGGTAATAAAGCCACAACTAATTGTTGGAAATTTCATTAATAACCTCAAAAACTCCACAGTCTTAAATAACTGCTATGAGTTACAATGTCTTAAAGGCACCCTTAGAAGTAGGATTTTAGATTTAAAAGATTTCAGGTTTTGTTTATAACTATTCTTATGAACTGAATACTGAAAAAATATTATCCTAGACCAGAGTTCTCAATTATAATGTTTCAACAGAATCACTTGGGAACTTTTAAAAATATTTATGTCTGGGTAGCACTGCTTAGGGATTCTGATAATTAAAAATGGCAGGTTCTCAGCACTAATATTTTTTAAAAAGCTATTCAGGTAGTTTCTCATGTGCAGCCAATCTTGAAAACCACTGATCTAGAGTGGTCTAGAATCACTCTAGTCTAGAGTTTAAACTGTGTCTCTCAAAAAAGACAAGGTTTATTTCCAGAGCAGTCTTGTCAGTTATAATCCTCATCATTTGTTTATCAAACATTTATTGAACACTAACAGTGGGAAGTTATTGGACTAGGTTCAGAGGATGCAAGAGTGTAAAATATAATGAAACAATCCCTGCCTTTAATCTATTGACAGTCTAGTGGAAGAGCCATTTAACAAAGAAATGATTGCAATATAGTGGTAGGAAAGGGTTAAGAATGTGTTACAGAGATTCTCCAGAAGAAGACAGGCAAAGATAGGTAGCTCTGGTGGGGAAAGGACATCAAAGCAAGAAGAAATGAGCAAAGACCTGTAGCAAGAAAGATCATAGCTAGATCATTGAGAACTGAACGTTGTCTTGGGATTATGAGAGGCTTTGCACGGTAAGCTCAGGAGCATAACTTCTTATTGGAAGCAACAAAGTATCATTAAATGATTATAAGAATAGCAAGAAGATGAAAAACAATGAAAAATCAGCTAGTATTGTTTTGCTATTCCATAGTTAATAATAATAGTAATCACACAATTTTAATAATATATGGATTATTTTAAAATAATCATAATCTATGTGTTACTAAATATACAGATTATTCTCCTTAGTGAAGGCAAATATTACTTAAATATTTTAAATGAATGAATTTATTTAATATTTTCCTGATTTTTACAGACGAAGAAACAGTTTAGAGAAGTTAAGTGACCCCTGAAGGTCACAGAGTGTGTTGGTTTGCTCTTTCATTGTCATAAAGAAATGCCTGGGACTGAGTAATTTACAAAGAAAAGTAGTTTAGTTGGCTCACAGTTCTTTAGGCTGTACACGAAGCATGATATCAGACCATCTGCTTCTGGCGAGGGATTCAGGAAGCTTACCATCATGGTGGAAGAAGAGGGGAAGCCAGTATGTTATATGGCAAGAGAGGGAGCAAGAGAGAGGGGAGGAGGAGGTTCCAGACTCTTTTTAACAACCAGATCTCCCATGAACTAACTGAGCAATAGTTCACTTATCACAAAGGGCGTGGTGCTAACCATTCATGGGGGGAATCTGCCCTCATGATCCCACCACCTTCCATCAGGCCCCACCTCCAACACTGGGAATCCAATTTCAGCATGAGTTTTGCAGGGGACAAACATCCAAACAACATCACATAGTAAACAAGTGGCAAAGCCAGGATTAAAACCACGGAATTTGACTCGAGAGCCAGCATTACCATGCTAATCATGACTTACATTTTTAAAATTTCATTTTGTGGTTTTTTTTCCAAAACACTTTATTATAATTTCATGGACTATTAAGTAGATAGTAATATTCCTGTATTAACTATTATTTGTAATTAACATGCTAGGAAATGATTTAAAATACTTAGTTTTTATATACTCAATTTCTTGAAATATTTATTTCAAATTTCTTTTTTATGATTATTTAATTATTTTCTTCAGAGTGAACAGAAATAAGACTTTTATCATCCACAATCATCTTAATATTGCAGTTTTTCTAGAAAAACTGGTAGTACCCTTAGTGTCCCCCTCGTTTTTCATGAATTAATTTTATTTAATTTTCATTTTATAAAACATGAAGATTTTTACAAAACATGAGGATTCACTTTATCAAACATGGGGAGTTAAGAGGTTGGGTATGAGTTGCTACTAGAAGGGTCCCCTATCCCAGCAGCTGAGCTTTGCTGGAAGGCAGGAAGAGGCACCATACCCTTGTGAACCTACGCTTCTCACTCACCGGAATACAGCACAGGAATTGTGGCTCCTCTGACTGTATTTCTCCCCTTCAAAGGAGGTTTCATTGGAAATGATGTCATGGCATGGACTGAGAAGATAGACTAGCTGCTTTCTCCTCCATGCTCAGGAGGGTGCCCTTCACATGAAGAACCCTCTTCAATCATTCCAGGCTGACCAAAATCTATGCAAGCATTAAGATTGTTTCAACTTCCCTTTGCTGGTGGTTCACCTTATGTGTGTCATTCTCTAAGGTCCTCAAGGCAGCAGTCTTATCTTGATTGTTGTTGGTCCCCAGTAATTAGAGTGCAATTACTACTTCAAAAACAACTGAAGAAAAGCCTCAATATGTGCTGGTAGTGAGAGTTCGATGGTAGGCCGCAACACTTCCTGGTGAAGTTTATGAGAAGTCAAGAAATCAGTGCTCCAAGTATACATATGTAACAAACCTGCACGTTATGCACATGTACCCTAGAACTTAAAGTATAATAATAATGGGAAAAAAGAAAAGAAAAGAAATCAGTGCTCTTGGAGAAGAGTATTTGGGGAAGAAAGAATAGGATATGCAAATGTCTTGGGGGTAGGAAACATGGAAAAATGCATGGAAGAAATTAGGTACGAATATGTGTGTAAATTACACACATATTGGGTACAGCTCTCCTACATCTACCTGTGTATATATATAGGCAATATTCATATATACAGAGAGATATTAGCATCAGTGTGTGTGTGTTCCTATGATTTCTCAATGGTTTGCTTAGAAAAGCTCCAAAATATATCATTACAAGCTACTGAAAAAAAACTCATAATAATTTTGACTAAGAAAAATAGAAGTAAAATATTCAAGAACAATAATGATTTCTACATAAAGTAAACACTTTTGAAATAATGTGAAGAGACTTTTGAAATAATGTGAAGTCGCACAGTTTTATTTGAAGGATTGTGAACTGTGTCATTGCTGATTGTATCAGTCTGTGATTTGGCTGATCTGGAAATCTGCCACTAGTTATTCTCTTAAAAGCAGAAATAGTAAATTAATATTTTTGGAGAAAAACAGAAAAAGAAACATAAAGCAGACAGAAGAAATAGTATAATTATTCCATTAGTGATTTTTTTTCTTTCATCCACAAAGTTCTTCTTCATTTTATATATATATACACACATGTATATAGGAAGCTTCCTCTATATACACATATATATAGGAAGCTCCAATTCAACTTGATTTGAAAAAAAACTTTGTGTTAAAAAAAGTTTTATTATGTATGTGTCCCCAGTTTTCAGCAGGTTTGAATGGTTGTCTTGGTCTATGAGGGCTCTTGACAATTGCTAATCACACTGGCACATGATTAATGGGGACTCAGCTTGATTTCCTTGGGCTCTCACTATTTATCAGAGTCATTCTTCACTCATAAATTTTCCTCTATCTATCGTAATTCATCTCGGCAAAAAAACATAAAATGAAGAAGAGCTTTGTGGATGAAATAAAAAAATCACTAATGGAATAATTATACTATTCTGTCTGCTTTATGTTTCTTTTTCTGTTTTTCTCCAAAAATATTAATTTACTATTTCTGCTTTTAAGAGAATAACTAGTGGCAGATTTCCGGATCAGCCAAATCGTAGACTGATACAATCAGCAATGTTCACAATCCTTCAAATAAAACTGTGCGACCTCACATTATTTCAAAAGTCTCTTCACATTATTTCAAAAGCATTTGCTTTATGTAGAAATCATTATTGTTCTTGAACATTTTACTTCTATTTTTCTTAGTCAAAATTATTATGAATTTTTTTTCAGTAGCTTGTAATGATCTATTTTGGAGCTTTTCTAAGCAACCCATTGAGAAATCATAGGAACACACACACACTGATGCTAATATCTCTCCGTATATATGAATATTGCCTATAGCTGGAGCATTAAATAATGCTAAGGAAGCAGTTCTAAATATAAACGTTGTCTTTTAAATAGCGACAGAACACACATTTTCCACATGCTTATGAGAGAACTTCTCAATGCTTACCAGCATTCTCAGGATTAATAATATAAGTTCCTTAAATAATTATTGGGAAAAAAAAGTTTGTCACAGGTCTTAAATCACTTTAATGGATTATTTCAGACTCTGTTGTAATTCCCCAAGATATAAAGAAAAATTTCAAGGAAGCATGTATGGTTATAATTTACTGTCTGCATTTATGATCTTTTGAACTCCTTCCCATTGCAGCATTTCATACGAAAGTTTGTAATATTCTGAAAAGTTTAGATCTGAGGCCACTGAGTCACTACTGCAGATTATCATGGAGGTAGATTATCATGGAGGTTGCCAATCTGTGAGAACAACACCTGTTATGTATTCCTATAGATCTGATCATTTTTCTCAAGGAAATTGACCAAAGACCTTGTGGATTTCATTCCTTTTCACCAAACAAAACTCTTATTCATCTAACAAAGGCAACAGAGGCAGCTTAGTGGCAAAAATGAAATAGCAGGCATGAATTCTTGTTCTAATCATCTTGTTTTTACCATGAATATAACTATGCCTTAAATTTGCATTCATAACAAAAAACTTGTGACAGGATCTATTTCCATATTAGACTAAAAAGTCTGTACAGTACTAGGCAAAATGGTGCTTAACGTACTATTTATTTATAGACCATTCAACGTGCTACTTTCACTTATTTCTTATATGTGAAAACAATAAGCCAGTCATCTGGTTTGCAAAACACAGACATTGCAGGTAAACTGTTCACCATATCTAGTTTCCAGGGTTCCAGAAATGGTGCTACAAGCTTGGACAAACTGCAAGTGGTGTATGTAGGCAGAAAGCTTGAATTCAACCTACCTAGCAACAGACTGTGGCATTCACCATATTGTATGCACATGTGGCTCGAATTCATGCTGCTGGCTGACGGGCTTCCTACTGAGAAGCATTTAATTGTCAATATGATACACTTACAATATTCAGAAGTGTAAAAGTTAACTGAGAAAAAAATGGCCTAAAGTCTAAACTGAGATGTGATTTAGACAGGAAACTTTCGACTGTGTGACAGAGGCAGAAGCCTCTGCAAATGGAACTGGGAAGGAATTGACTGTGAACAGCTGCTCATTGAGAGATGGCTCGGGAGGGAACCCTGAGTGAACTTATACCACCTTGGAAATCAAAATGTGCTGTGGTATCACAAGCTCTGGCTAAATAAATGCTCTGTTGTAAAGCAGAACTTTTGACCTAATTATTTTGTCCTCACAGCTTTGCTTCTCGGAATATTTATACAATGTCTATAATTGTTCCCAACAAAATTTTTATAGAAAGAAATATTGACTGGAGAAAAATGGCTTCTCACTAGTATTGAAAAAAAAAAGAAATAATTGCTTGGCTTAGTTATATGCAAGCTCCTGGTGAACTTGTTTTTGAACAGATTCTTATCCATAGTAGACACTAGATATTGAACAGACGAATGAATGATTGTGGGGAGTTCTTTTACGTGCTTATGAAGAATTAAGATAATTCTTGCAATTGTTAATGAATCAATACCAAACCGTAAAGGAGTCAGTAAGAGGAAAGAGATGAAGGTCAGTTGGAGGAAGTGTTAATCTAACGATTTAGTCTTGTCATCAGTATGTCCCACAGATGTATATTTAGTGCATCCTGAACAGCATGTGTGGAGACAACGTCTCTGAAATTCACTATTGTAAAGTCCACTACAATTGCCTAACATTTTGTGTTTCCTTATATTGATTCCAAAAAGTTGGAATAAGAAGTATTTCTTAATCCTTAAATTTTTTGTGTGGTTTGATGGAGTCTAGCTAGTCAAATATCTACTTCTTAGACAAGGGAGATGAGCTACCCAACATATATTTGATTGTGTATGTAAAATCTATGGAAACTCTGTGTAAAATTATCAGCATCTGACAATATAAAAAGCACCCAATCAGCTGTCGCTATCTCTTTTTATTGTGGTTATTGCCAATCCACAATTACAGTGGTAGCTTTTTAAGAGTCCCTAAACAGACATGGCTCTTTTTTATTTCATTATCATTTTTCATTATGAAATTTCAGACACACAAAAGATTATATATGTATATATATACACACGTTTATAAGTAGATAAATGAAATTTAGTTGTTAACCAGTCAAACATCAGTATTTCCACCTCTGATTTAAATATGTGTGTGTGTGTGTATATATATATATATATAGAGAGAGAGAGAGAGATAGATGATAGAGAGATATAGATATATAGATAAAGATCGATAGATATGGATATGGATTATATATCTATCTCTCTCCAACAGAGCTGTCTTCCCTCCTGTTCATGTTCACTGATGTCTATCACTGCTCACTGGTATGCCATTTCCTGTCTTCTGCCAATTTTTTTCAATAGTTGCTTTTCATTTTCTTATTGATTTGCAGATGTTCTTCATATAGTCTAAATACTAAAATTGTAATGTAAATTAGAAGCAAATATCTTCTGACAGTTTTTATCTTATATTTTTAAACTTTATTTTTTAAGACATAGGGTCTAGCTCTGTTGCTCAGACTAGAGTGACGTGGTGTGATCATAGCTCACTGCAGCCTTAAACTCCTGGGCTTAAGCTACCCTCCCGCCTCAGCCTCCAGGGTAGCTAGAACTACAGGCATGCACCACCATGCCAGTGTAATTTTAAAATTTTTTGTAGACTTGTGGTCTCACTCTGTTGCCAAGGCTGGTCACAAACTCCTGGCCTGAAGTGGTTCTCTCAACTCAGTCTCCCAAGTTACAAGTGTGGGCTATTGCACCTGGCCTGCTTTTATAAATTTTAATGATATATTTTGATGAACAGAAATTCTTACTTTTAATTATCAGCATTTATCAATTTTTTAATGGTTTATTCTAGACACCATTTTTCAAATAAATCATTTCTTACCCTGATTTTATATAGGCCCGTATTTGTTCAAATAATTTATTGAGCCACAATCATCTGGGAGGCATTCTTCTAGTACTTTAGGTACATCACTAAATTAAATTCCTGAGCCTTTTTCTTAAACATTTAAATATTTGATTTACCTGCATTTGAATATTTTTATGGTGTGAAGTTTGATTCTATTTTATTTATCTTTGATAGATATAATCAGTTATCAGAGCTCTTTTTAAAAAGTATATCCCTTTTTTCAGTTAATTGCAGTGCCATCTCTGTAACAAAGTATTCATAGATATGCAGAAATATTTCTATACTCATTACTTTGTCCAGTATCTCTTTTTCGATCCTTATTTCAATATCACACATTCTTAATTACTATAGCATAAAAATACACCATCATATTTAGTATTAAAGTATTTCTAATGTATCATTCTTCATAAATATTTTGTGTATTTGAAGCCCTTTGCTTTGTCACATAAATTTTAGGCAAGGTTATCAAGTCCCACACAAACAATGTTAGAATTTTAATGAGAATTGCATTTTAGCTATAAAAATCGGTTTGAGATAAACTGTCATATTTATGATAGCCATGGACATAATTTGTTTCTATCTATTTATTTTTGGTCTTTTATAATGATTGTCACTATCGTTGTACAGCTAGCTTTAAAAATATGCCATTTCTTATGCATTATTTCTAGATATTTTCACTGTTATGCTATTTACATTGCATATTTTATTTAAATATTTTATCATTTTGCTCCTATCTAGAAATGCAATCCACTTTTATATGTCACATTTTAAACTCATATTAATTTTAATACTTTGCAAAGTGGAATTGGTAATATAAGCATCCATACCACTACAAATAATGAGGGTTATATTACTTTTTTATTTACAATACATACTTATCTTGCTTTTGTTTCTTTGACCTTTGGAGATGGCTAGGAACTCCAATACAATAAGTTGTATATTTAGATACAATTACATATCCTTGCCTTGTTCCTGATGTTAAACAAAAATGTTTATAAATGAGTCAGAATAGATTAAATTTCACTATAATAACAACCCCCTGTCTTAGTCCTTTTGGTCTGCTTTAAAAAAAATAAAAAACATAAACAGAGTACCTTATAAACAACAGAAATGTATTTCTCGTAGTTCTGGAGGCTGGGAAGTCCAAAATCAAGGCAGCTTCAGTATCTGATGAGGGCCCATTTTCTGATTCATAGAAAACCTTGTCCTCACATGGTAGAAGAGGCCAGGCAACTCTCTAAGGCCTCTTTTGTAGGAACACTAATCTCATTCATGAGGGCTCTGCCTCATGTTACAAACATTCAGACCAAAGCACCCTCAATACTCAGTAGCTTAAAACAATAAAGGCTTATTTCTTGTTCATGCTACGTGTCCATCACAGGTTGGCTACAGCCCTACTCCATGTTGTCTGCAATCCAGAATCTATGCTAATAGAAAAGCTTCTCTCAATGCAAATCAAAACCACAATGAGATACCAGCTCACACCAGTCAAAATGGCTATTTTGTCAAAAAACAACAGATGCTGGCAAGGTTGTGGAGAAAAAGGGAATGATTTTACACTGTTGGTGAGAGTATAAATTAGTTCAAACATTGTGAAAGACAGTGTGACGATTCCTCAAAGACTTAAAGGCAGAAATACCATTTGACCCACCAATCCCATTACTGGGTATATACCCAGAGGAATATAAATCATTCTATTATAAAGATACAAACACATGTATATTCACTGCAGCACTATTCACAATAGCAAATACTTGGAATCAACCTAAATGCCCATCAATGATAGACTGGATAAAAAAAAATGTGGTACCTATACACCATGAAATACAATGCAGCCATAAAAAGGAATGAGAACACGTCCTTTGCAGGGACATGGATGGAGTTGGAAGCCATTATCCTCAGGAGACTAACGCAGAAACAGAAAACCAGACACCACATGTTCTCACTTATAAGTGGGAGCTGAATGATGAGAACAGGTGGACACGTGGTGGGGAACAACACACACTGGGGTCTGTCTGGGGGTCTAGGGGGAGGGAAATCATCAGGAAAAGGTAGTTAATGGACGCTGGGCTTAATAACCAAGTGATGGGATAATCTGTGCAGCAAACCACTATGGCACACGTTTACCTATGTAACAAACCTGTACATCCTGCATTTGTAGCCATGAACTTAAATAAAAGTTGAAGAGAAACAAAAAGAATGAAAAAAATATTTTTCTTTGTTGACAAATGGCAAAGTAAAGAAAAGCTTCTCTTGAATTGGTTTTATGAAAGAAAAAATACTAATCATAACTTTTGAAGTTTCTACCTGTTACTTGTACTTATTTCATCAACTAAAGCAAATCGTATGCCTAAGGTAACATAAACGTGATGGGGAAGTATAATTATTATTGTTAGAAGTTTAAAATTTTTACTATACTTTTACAAATCACCTTATTTTTGCCCTGATTAATAATTTCTTCTTGTTCTTTGCTTTCTACTTCATTAAATTCTGCTCTTATCATCACCATATCAATTATTTTACATTTTTTGATGTATCTTCAGTTGATTAGCTCAAGGTAATTTTACCCTTTATCCTTTTCTGCCATTTTCATCTCTATATATTTTTCAATTTCTAATTTACCTGCATTACAAAGTTGTAATATGCTGGTAGTCATTATTTTTGGTATTTCTAAAACATTTTAATTAAAATATTTTAATTTAAAATGATAAAGAAGTCCTATGATTTCCTATTTGACCCATATATTACTGTATTTTTATAGTTCTGAATATATTGAAACTTCATCTTTGTTGTTGTTATTGATATAAAATGTAATTGTATTGTGATCATAATCAATCATTTCTATAACACAAATTCTTCTATACTTTAGTTCATGTAACTCTGGGAAAAATTTTGTATACACTAAAGAAGAGTGTGTTGTTTAATTGTTACATATGTTTATACCTATGTCTACTAAATCAAGCTTATCAATTATACTTATTTGTTTATGATTTTTTAGCCTTTTATTGGTCTTCTGACTTTTTAACTATGACAGTTGTGTTAGTATTTTTCAATCTAATGAAAAATGTGCCAATTTATCCTTGTAGTTATACATCTTATGGATTTATATAATTAAATGCATTTTTAGGATGCATAGAAGTTGAGAAAATTATTTTTCACCCATATATTTTAATCTTTATCTTGCCAGTTGAGCATGATCACTTTTGTATGTGCCAGGCACCATGCTAAGCACTGGACTACTATTTTTGTATTTTGATAACTTATTTCCTTTTGCAGGTATAATCTGATGTGTTCCAAAGGTGCTTCAAAATTGCTTAAAGTATTTGAATATAAAATAGCAAAATAATGTAAGTTAATACTGGGAGAGAAATAGAAAAGAAATGTAAGGATGTAACATATAGCCTGTCTGAAATACTGGTCTTAAATCCTAAAAACTTATTGATAGTAATAATAACATCAATAGCGAACAACTTTGCAGTTTATTATGACTGCCACAATTTTAAGGGCTTAGTACATACATAAAGTGTTTTAATACTTACACCAACCTGATAAAGGAGGAGCTTTTTTCCATCTTTCAAATGAGAAAACTGAGAAATAAAGAGAACCAATTCAAGATCTCAAAGCCATTAAGAGCTATTAAGCAAGAGTTTCCAGAATCCATATTCTTACTCACGTTTAAACAATGAATTTTAGGTATTGTGCTGTTTCACATATTCAGGTCATGATTTCTACACATAAATAAAAATTACCCAGAGCCAATTAGCATAAATAAACAAGACATGAAAATAGGCATAAGGAAATTCAAAATGGTTTTATAAACTACATGTGACCTTTACAAACCTAGTGTTCTAAATTTCAAATGTTGTACATATATGAACTAAATCTTAAGCAAATAAAACCTGAGCACTTCACTAACAAGGTAAAATTGACATTTATACTTTTCAAGAAATAAAGAGAAAATTTGATTAATGATAGAACTAATTTTTCATTATTTTCAACTTTGTGGAAAGCACCAAACAAGTGTTTGTCATGAATAAAATATATGAGGATTGCTATAACTGAGAGAGAGAATAAATAAGCTGATAATAACAAGAAGCTGAGAGTTATTGATTCGCATTTAAAAAAATGTTCACAAAAATTCAGTATGCTAGTGTAGGTCTGGCCTTTAACTGGGTGAACAACTTTCTCCTGGTTACATATGCTACGAGGAACTCAAATTTCCTCATTTGTAACACAAGAGGACCAGATTAAATCATCATCCTTTTTAGATTTCTCTTGTTTCCTCAATGACTTCCTGGCCCAAAATTCTGGAGAAAAGGTTAACTTGCATTTCTAAAAGCCTGCCAGTTATCCTGGGAACTTGGTGGGAGTTTGGGGGAGACAAAAAGAAGCTACATTTCCAGGTGTAAATTCATACTTGAGTGGGCCATCTTCAAATCAAAGTAATTAGGAAGGTGAACAGTAAGATACCAGCCATTTGTTCTATTGCTTTTCTCTTTATTTATTATTTTCTTTCTCAGAATTTTAGAATACCTTCTAGGCACAGAGCTATATGAACCCCAGAGTTGGTCAATTATAAGTATTATTACTCAGACTTCATGGAGCTGGAAATGAGGTCGCGCAATGAAAGAGAATTGTAGAATTTCTCCCTGCCCTCCCCCACATTCTAATTAACCATAATCCCTCATAGCAAGTGGCCTAATATTTCTAAATACCTAGTTACACAAGAAGAAAATGTCTTCTGGATGCAAATATTACATGAAAACCTGAATTCTGAAAATTGGACTGCTTCCAGAACATTGTAAGAGTTCCAGCTCATGGAACAACAGATGCTCCTCCATAGAGATGTCTTTTATTTATTTTTTTTTTTTTTGTAAAAAATATTCTTCTTGGTAACTTGTTATTTTTTAACCAGTTTATTTCCTAGAAAATGCCTCTCTCTTTTGGCTCTTTTGTGCTTCTTAGAAGGAGAAATTGCTACACATAGGTAGGTATGCTTAGATCTGCATCAAACTTTATTCAGATTATCTCAGGCTAAACAACTTTCCTTTATCCTATTTCTCCTTAATTTTCCTTCAATTGTCTTTAATTCTGGGCTAAAAATGTTTAAGTATAGCAGGATCTAGATACATTTTTAACAAAGTGAACTAAAATCAAACCTAAAATTTCAGCTTGTAGTGACACATCAGGATCAAACATAATTTATCCCACTGAAGAAACTGACCTGACCTCAAAGATTTTGGTCCTAATTTCGAGTGACCTGGTCTGCAAAAGTTCTTGACTTTAAATACTTATCTTGTCTCTGTTAATCTTAACTATTGCCAGGAGTTTATAGGAGACCAAACCCTGATTCTAAGCACTTTGAAATCAAAACATATGCTTTGGATGATTTTCTCAATGTAATGCAATAATTTAGTTTCCCTTATGTGCACATTTACTCAGGAACTTCCATCTAGTCACTGGCCCCAAGCTGTCGCATCAGCAATTAGCACTTTCCTTCAGAACCAAGAGGAAGTGTAGTTATCTTTTATTGAACATGTTTTATCTCTAGTGAGCACTTCATTAATTGGACTTTTGTTTGGAATGCGTAGGTTTAGTCTCCTTTGGATTGATCTTTTCTCTTTAATTTTTCCCATTGGTATTACTCACTGACTAATGTCTGTTTGGCTTCCTATTCTTAACGTTACCATTATTACCTCAGTGTGGGATGTACAGACCCACAGGGCAGGCACAATACTGTTAATCTACACTCCCTTTCTTCAAAACACCATTAGCAATCTGATCATCTCTACTTTAGTGCCTAGAGTTCATAAGAGAAGGTTACAATAAAAACTGGATCATTGAAATGAGCTTACTATGTAATCATAACTGTCCCTGAGCATTGGCTTAATATTATAAAACTTTGGAAATACATTATCCCATTGCACTTAGAGATATTACAAAGAACACTTTTTTATTGCTGTTGCTGTTATTACTATTATTGAGATGGGAAATTTGAAATCATAAGAAGAAGTTAAAATAATGCATGCATCTTATAAATTTTAAAACCTATCTACTGGCCAGTAAACATTAATTAAAGTCAAATATATACCTGAGTCTCATAACAAATAAAGTGTTACACAGAAAGCGCTGGTGAGTTGTACAACAGGGAACACATTTACAGCTTAGAGTCTAGTCAGAAGGGGTTCTTTCTGGGAGGGAGGGGAATATTACCTCTGATCATTACAGTGGAGAAAAACACTGATATTGCCAAAGGCACTAGATACAGAATCAGATTCTCAATTAGAAAGATGGCTACTATGACACACAAACTGAGAACGTGGTTCTTGGGATTAATACATCAAACAAACCCTACATTTCATGAAGAATGTAGAAAATAAAAAATATAAAAATCAATAAATTAAAAACTAGTTCTTTAATTGAACTTTGAAAAGATTAAGCTCAATTAAGAATATGAAGTCTTCACACACTAATGAGGTCATAGAAAATGTTGGTTTCTAAAAATAAGAAAAAGGTGAGCCAAGGATGAGGATAAGCAATGCTTGAGGAATCTGAGTAGATGAATCCTGACCCACTCTGGGTAGAGGAGGATCTGAAAGTGGCATGAGAACACAATGAATTGAAGTGATAGGCCTATTTTAAAAAAATAATTGTTACTATTAACGTTGTATTGGTTAGTAAACTATGTACAGTGAATGTTGATTCTCAATCTGCCCAAGTTTTTCTAACAAATATTTCTGTAATTTCCATTACATGTCACATTAAAAAAACTGTTCTAGTTTTTACTACACCATGGCTTAATTATGGAATGATGAATTAACTAGGCTTTACTTTTCTGAGTATGCTGCAGTGAAAATTGTGTTGCAAATTCCTATCTTTATTGACAATTCATCACAAGATATATCTTAATGTCAAGAGAACTTTCCCACTGTGTCTTCAATGCTGTTCTCATTATCTTCTAAGACACATTCACACACACACACACACACACACACACACATGCACACACCCACAGACACACCCCTGACAGGTACCATTCTATCACATCCTCCCATTCTGCAGCAGAAACAAGCTTGCCAAACACATTATCTTCTTATTTTTGTGTAATCTAAAAAAAATCCCTTTTATGTACACCATGTTCAGTAATTTAGTTACTTAACAATATATTTATATTTTTGAGGTGACTCAAGTATCACAGAAATCAATCAAGGTAGGAAGAATGTGGATTTGGCACCCAAAATAAGTTTGAGTTAATTCTTGTCCACTTGCTGTTAACATGCTTTTTTCACTGCCATGATCTACAGCTTGCTTATTTGAATTAAAAAAAAAAACTATAATATCTGGCTTATAGTTGTGCTTAACATTTTGTAACACAACACAAATAAAACATTGTGTAGTGAGGTAGAAATCCAATGATGTCTTCTATAAATGCTACTCGTCAAATCCTATATCCATACAGGCAAAACTGAACCAGGACTCTTATCTCTTACCACCTTAATTTTAAATGGACCACAGACCTAAATGTAATAGGTAAACCAATAAGCCTTCTAGAAAAAAATTAAAATGTAGAAAAATACTTTTATGCTATTGGATTCGGAATACCTTTTCAAAGCGGTCGTAACACAAAAAAATTCTGGGCCTAATTTTCAGCTCAAACTGTGCTGTGACTGCAGTGGAAGAGAATACCTTTGAAACCGTCCTGACAGGCTCTCTGACTTTCAGATGATAGTCCCTGGGTTGGCTGTTACTAGTCTAAACCTGGAGCTTGAGATTGCGTTCAGATTCCTGTTGATTTGGGGGTAAGTCAACTAGACTCTTTGATCTCTAAATCAGTTATTGGATACAGGCCACTCCCTGGGAAAAGGCTATGATTTTACCTAGTTTCAGAGATCAAGGTGGGGAAGAGCTCTGTGGCCCTACATTATAGTATAAAGATTTTCTCTTAATACCTTCTTTCAGCTTCATGTCAGTGCCATTAATTGGTCCTATTCTTATGAGGATTCTCCTCCCAAAGATTCAGTGGTGTACTGTCGCTTTCTAGCAACAAGTCTCTCCTTTCCTGCATGGCTATGCGTTTGGTATGATAGGAAACTTCTTTCTGAACTTGAGAATAAAAATGAAATAGAATATTAAATATCAGGGAATTTCTCTAAATCATTCCACAGTCAAATGCAAATATTTTAAGAGACATTTCAAATTATGAGAATGAATTTCCTTTACAATATAATAACCATCATTGTATAATTAAATACTTTTAGCTTATTGAAATTGGATATATTGAAATAAATGTTTATTTCCTCCATTTTTTTTTTTTTTCTTTTATAGAGACAGGATCTCACTCTGTTGCCCAGTCAGTGCAGTGGTGTGATCACAGCTGGTTGCAGCCTTGAAACCCTGGTCGCAAGCAATCCTCCAGTCTTGGCCTCCCAAAGTACAAGGATTACAGGCAATGGTCACTGCACCTGGCCTGGTTCCATTTTTAAACTTGTCAAGAGATTATGACCAAGAAAATTTAGAATGATCTATCATTCTAAATATATAAAAGTATTATGGGCCAGGCGCGGTGGCTCATGCCTGTAATCCCGCTGAGGCGGGCGGATCACGAAGTTAGGAGATCGAGACCATCTTGGCTAACACGGTGAAACCCCGTCTCTACCAAAAGTACAAAAAATTAGCCTGGCGAGGTGACAGGCGCCTGTAGTCCCAGCTACTCTGGGAGCTGAGGCAGGAGAATATCGCGAACCCCGGAGGCGGAGCTTGCAGTGAGCCGAGATCACGCCACTGCACTCCAGCCTGGGCGACAGAGCAAGACTCTGTCTCAAAACAAAAACAAACAAACAAACAATATATATATATAGGGTTCTCATGCAATGTATCTACTCTAAGAAATAGACACCCCCACCTACAGACACACACACACTAACACTCATCTTTACTTCCACTAAAACTCGTCTCGATTTTAACTGCAGTTGGTATCTCCAGCAGAAAGAAGTTATTTAAAAAAATAAAAAACACTTTACACCTCAGCGTCTGACAAATTGTTATTATAAAGTGGAATCACACTTTCTACACATGAAGGGGATATGACTACCATAGTTATTACAATATTTCTTATGTGGTTAATTTAATGCAGTACTGAAAAGACAGTTTGCTAAAATACTGGGTGAGAATTCATCTCAAAGCCACAGGAGAGGCAGAGCAATAGCATATGGATGATTTCTGGAACATTAGCACGATGTATTTTGTCAAGGAAGAAATATATCAGAATGTTATAAGTTTCGGCTCAACTAAATATTAACACTTCAAAAAGAATTTCACTTATCGACAAAAAGCTTTTGCCTTAATAAATGCTGAAATTTTCTAAGTGCCATTAATTGGTCAAGATATATCATCATTTTTGACTTACACAATGAAGAAATATTTTCAGTTGTATCTTTTGGAATATAAAAAAAGGATTTTTTTAAAAAGCTACTGGTTAAAAATTAGTAATAGAGATAGAATTGTATTTTTATTTATGTGATTTCCCTTTTTAAACAAGTCATCCAAATGCATTTTCTTATAAGGGCATCTTATAAGTGCCCTTATAAGAAAGACAAGGTTTCTGGTCTTTTCTTATAAGGGCACTAATTCCATCATGAAGACCCTACTCTCGTGTTCCCTTCTAAATCTAATCATCTCCCAAAGGCTCCACCTCCAAATATCATCACATTGGGCATTAGGGCTTCAACATTTTAATGTAGCAGGAAAGGGAACACAAATATTCAGTCCATAACAGTAGGAGAACAGGCAAGGAATTTAACAATGTAATTTTGAAACTGGAAACAACTTTTCCCAGGGTTGGTTTATTCACCATTCTGTACCCTTCTGAGAATGGTAGGGTTTTGGACACTAAACTGTTCTGGTATCATAGTCATGGTGGGCTTCACTGGTGCAGCATTATCTTATATTGTCTCTGATTCATGAATTGCCCATATCTCAGTTATTAGAAAGAGGGGGGTGTGGCCAGGGCTGACAAGCTCTACAGAAAGTTCTAAAAGACTACATCCTCCCTTTGATTTAATTTCTCTTTATTTTACACCAGTATGGTCTTATGTCAGCACAAAAAGGTCACCTTTACATTTTATTGCATTGGAATTCCCATGTGTTCTTGAAAGATTTGTGACATAATTTTACAGATAACTAAATAAGGCTCTGAGAGATCAGTGACTTACTCATATTTAAAGAACTAGTTAATTTCAGAAATGAGACAATACGTATTTAGACTCTTGTTTTCCTTTGTTTTACTTTAACACTTTGCTTTTCTCTGTACATAGGAGAAATTAGAATTATATGTGTATATATATATATAAGATATTAGAAATCATGAGTTACACATAATTTGTAGTATGTTTAAATATCTATATTAATATTATTCTACCATTTAATTTTTCTATTTCTATTTCTTTAGGACTTTTATGTTTATTTTTTCCATATAACTTGTACTCTCCACCTTTCTAATTTCTCAAGGAAGCTTTTTGGTTAGATTGTATTCTTTCATAAATTAATTTGGAGAGATTTGAAATGTTAATAATGTTAATACACCCTATACAAAAATAAAAGATGTCTGTCTACTTTTAGACTTTTAAGAAACGTTTCATAGTCTTTATATTGGTTTTGACCAGTTCTTGTTAAGATTACTACTAATCATTTTATATTTCTGTTGATTTTTTTAAGTAATTTTTTCTATTATATTTTCTGACTGATTATGAAGGCTAGTGATTTTTTGCATGTCAATTTTATATTTTGTTGCTTTATTAAATTATTTCATTTGATTTTCTAAAACATGATTATCGTTTAGGGGTTTTCCTAGTGTTATGAATATCATGTTATCTGAAAATACTCATATAGTTTTTCTTTTATCTTCAAATTCTCATGTTTCCAATAGCATATGGGTTATATTACGTTTATTGTTTTTCCTTTACTATTGGGTATATCTTCTTTGCATTTTTTCCCTGGAAATTATCTTTGTACTTATGCTTTAAAAAATTTTGCTGTTGGTTACATTATTCCTTCTCAGAATATATAACACTCAGAGAGCATTCTTTCATCTGTATCTTCAACTTTGTTTTAGTCTTAGTTCTACATTTCGATAAATATCAAATGTTCATCATTCACCCCAGTCATTTCTTGGAAGGGTGTAGCTCATTGTTTTTTTTTACATTCCTCAGAAATAAGACATGTATATCATAGCTCTTGAGTTGTTTCTAAAAAGGTTTTTCAATAGCATTTGTATTTGAACAATACCTGGACTGCAAATCAAATATTTAACTTACAGTTCCTTTCATTAAGTTTTTTGAAAATGCTATTCAGCTTTCAACTTCTTAACATGTTGATCGTGAGAAATATGATGCAAAACCAGCTTTATTTTTTCTTAAACGATTTTAATTAGACATTTTGTATTTTTCTTATTGAGTTGAAGGGTTATTAAATAAAATCTTTGTGATATTTTGGAATGCATACACAACTATTATCTGGAAAAACATCAAATCTTGTTTAATGAAACTTTAAATTTATTGTTCTATTTCAATGAAAATGAATGAGTTAGACTATATGCCATTAAAATTTATAAGTATAAAATAAGTCAATTTGATTCATTCTAAGTGATTTATTAGGTAGTTCTACATAGAGTGAGAATATATATGCTATTTAATTCAGGGCTTCATATATTGCTCAATTTAATAACGCCCATCATTGTAAATTATTAATTTAGTAGTAAGACCATGCAGATTACTCATCTGATCAACATCTTTTTAAGTTTAATTTTATGCCTTCTGTAGAGATAATTATTTTTGTTTCTATGCCTGCCCATAATACAAATACCAGGAAAAAATAGGAATTATCAGATTACATGAGATATAAAGCAAATCTAGTCATATCAATATATACAGATGTAGTTTGTTTTCATAGTTTAATAAAATGCTTTCTAGTTTTCTAAACTATTTTAGCATTCCAAAATACTAATTTTTATCTCTTTTCTGATTGGAAATGGTGCAGCAATATACAACACTACGTGTAAATCTTTGAGTATATCTCAGGGAGTTTCTGCAGTAACGATATTACAGTTACAGGGTAACCAAACAATACCCCTGAATTCTTTCATCAGCAAAGTCGAAAGTAATCCTAATCCACGTAGCCACTCTAGTAAATGCGATAACCTCAGATACATTTAAATGTATAATATACGTGTATGTCTGTGTATGTGCATGCAGTTAAATAGTTATGTCACCAAATTGTCATCTCATATGTTTTTTTCATTGAGAATAAGGTATATTCATTAATTAATCAACAAAAGCCTTTGAAATTCTTAGACAATGGCAGTTACTATAGTGGCTACTTGGATTAGAATTACAGTGGGTGTGTTGGGGATGTTTTAACTTTTTTTTAAGTTCAGGAGTACATGTGCAGGAATGTGCAGGTTTATTACATAGTTAAACATGTGTCATGGGGGTTTGTTGTACCAATTACTTCATCACCCAGGTATTAAGCCAAGTATCAATCAGTTATTTTTTCTCATCCTCCCTCTCCTCTCACCCTCCTCCCTCCAACAGCCCCCATGCGTGTTCTTCTCCTCTGTGTTCATGTGTTCTCTTACCTTATAAACGAATAAATAAATTGTTTTGCTTGGAGTCACCAAGGAATTTATTGTATATCTGTACACCAATTCATGTTCTTCGAATATGTTTCAAGTTGATCATTCCAGCTCAGTGCACCCAGATCAACAGTAAACTTTGCTAATATGTAGATTTATATTATTTCTTTTTTTCTTTTATTTATTTATTTATTTATTTGTTATTTTTATTGTACTTTAAGTTCTAGGGTACATGCTCTTTATAGAAAATTTTATTGGATTCTACTGTTAAACATTAAATTCTGTTTTATTTTTACTTCCATTATATGAATGTTAGATCTTGTATATCTGTCTTCATTTCAATTACTTTCTTTGTCTTTTTACTTATTTCTTCATTTTTTGGTCTTTTTTAATGCTTATTTTTTCTGTTCCCCTTTTTTACATTATAATTGAAATCTTGTAATTTATTCTACATTTCTGAGATTAGTCTTTTTCTGCAATTTTTCCCTAAATCCTATCAACTCTTGTTGAATTTAATTTCTTAATTCATTTCTCTTTTTATTTGCATTTCTGGTTTTAGGTTTGTATTTAAAATATCTAAATCCTCATTATAATATATTTAGTTCAGATTAGCATGTTCTGTTTCAATATGCTTCATGTTAGTTTCCTTTGGGAGAAATTTTATTTGCTAAACTGCTATGATTCTTATTTTCTTTTTTCTTCATATGGTAGCTTTCTGTGGTGTTGGTGCATTTTGTTGAAAAGTTTCTTGGTTCAAGACTGTCTTTTGTCAGTGTAATAACATGCAGCTATTTAATGGATGATGTTCATGACCGTGGTCTGGGATAAGGAGAGATTTTAGTGTATCTTTTATTTTGCAGGACGTTTAGTTTTATTCTATTCTTTCCTTCTTTCCCTTCACTACACATCGCCAAGGGGCTCCAAGCTTTTATAATTAAATAAAGACAGGATCTAACCCTGCATTGGTACAACTCACCTCAGCCACCTTACCTTCATCCTGGTACTGTGACGACTAAGGGAGCCTGTCTTTATTTAAAATTCAATATTCTGTTAATCATGAATTATTTGCATTATTTTGATTTTAAACAATTGCATTAAGTTATTATTTATCTTCCTTTTCTTTTTTTTTTTTTTTTTGAGATGGAATTTTACTCTTGTCACCCAGGCTGGAGTGCAATGGCACGATCTCGGCTCACTGTCACCTCCACCTCCTGGGTTCAGGCAATTTTCCTGCCTCAGTCTCCTAAGTAGCTGGAATTACAGGCATACGCCACCATGCCACGCTAATTTTTGTGTTTTTAGTAGAGACAGGGTTTCACCATGTTGGCCAGGCTTGTCTCGAACTCCTGACCTCAGGTGATCCGCCCGCCTTGGTCTCCCAAAGAGCTGGGATTACAGGCACTAACCACCAGTTCCAGTCTATTTATCTTGATTACTAAGGTTCTGCGGCATACCTAAATTTCACCTTAAGGGTAGTGTCTCATTCACTTCTACCTAGTCCAAGCCCTAGCATTGTCAGAATTGAAGCATCACTCTACTTACATGTAATTTAAAGTTTATGGGTTTTCTTCTTTATTTATTAATGCTGAAAATGTGAATCATGTATGATTTTGTTTGTATTCCTTGTTGAATTTACAAATTTTGAGAAAGAGATTTGAAAAAAACCAAATTCGTATGATCACTGAAACCTCAAATTTTAATTTAAAAAAATTTTTTTATATATAGTCAACAATAAGGGTAGCTGTAGTAATTTCTGCACCAAAAAGTTAGAAGCTCTTTGGATAATACACACATTTATTTATAAATTATTTCTTTACTGTAAAAAATCAGATATTTGTATTGCTATTTTGAAGATGGAATTGTATATCTCTATATAGTTTGAACATTTTCCCTCTCAAAGCATTCCTGTGTGTTTCTGGGCACTTTTAAAGTAACTGCATCAACAAATGTTTGGCATCTTCCTATAATATCATATGAAAGTAAAAATAATTCAAATAGGATTCACAAATATGAAAGTAGAATATATTTGTGACATGTTCTTTAAAAGCCAAACAATTAATTTTAAATGGCATGTGTTAGGTTGCTACTCAAACTGTAAATTTTCATATTCTTTATCTCTATGATTATAGACACCTTTGTCTAAGTTTAGGATGAATATCTGTCCCTACTGTGTGCTCACTTTCCCATTCTACTCACCAAGTCTAACCTCTGTCGGTTCCCCAAACACATCCTCTATTCCACTAATTTCATGCTTAACATCTTAATTAAGATGGTTAATAAACTCCACTCTGCACCCAATTTTCAATATCATACCAGTTGCTTCAGTAAATACCACTCCATATATGGAAATTTTCTATGTCAATTACAATCTACTCATGGATACATGTAATTATAATGCATTTGTGAAATAATACTTTGCAATAGAAATTCATAAATTTTATAGGAAAACAATGCATATATTTTTCACTATTTTTGCACATTTCCTCTAGTCTCAACTTATTTTACATTTCACTGGAATCTAATTTGGCAGCATATTCCACATAATACAATTGTAATATTTGTATAGAAATTGAGTGATTCTTTTTTTTTTTTTATACTTTAAGTTCTAGGGTACATGTGCACAACATGCAGGTTTGTTACATATGTATACATGTGCCATGTTGGTGTGCTGGACAGTGAGTGATCTTAATCCAAGATGGGCTACTATATATAGTATACACACACAGTATATATATTTATATACTACATATATACTTGTCTATGTAATATATGATATATACTATATATCTATATATATGTGTATGTATGCTTATGACCTATAAAAATAGGCTTAGAAAGATGAGGCTTGTTTATTTTTGTTTTTATCTTTAATCACGAAAATTTGCAATCCAATTACTTAAAAAGTATCAAATTATCTTGAAAATTATAAATATAAACTATTGAGATAGGCGTTTGAGATTCATGAAGCTTCAACAATAAGCAATGTGTTCTAATACCAAGGAATTATGATATGATTTTCTCAAATTTGTGGTCATTTTATTAAAGTTACTAATATTCTATTATATATTACATCCCGACATGTTATACTTTCAGAAAAAAGATGTAAAATATCTTAAATATCAAAAGAGTGTTAAAAATATCAGAAAATCAGCAAATAAATGACAGTATAGTAATAAAATCTCAAAACTGGACTTAATTATTCAGGATCATTTAGGACAATAGGTAGTATAGAGTAAAGGTAAATTTTTCTTTCTTCTACATCTATATTGAAGACACAGAAAATAAAAGGTTTTACATTTTCCAAATATTACACATATGCTTAGAAGAATAAAAATGTATCTACACAGAAAGATCTCTCTGTATACATTTCTCAAAATGTATTGTTTCCTTTGTATAAGATAAAGTTGCATAATAAAATATCTGGATAATTAATCATAGTTATATTTATCAGATTTTATCTAATTAGTGTTGTAACTGAAATGTAAAGGGTTATGACATGGCTAAAACTTCGCCAGTGTATATTTATTAATTTAAAAAAGCTTTTATTTCAGAAGTCTTTATAATATCTATAAGGCTTGCATATCTTACAATAGAGCCAGTTATCTTTTTGTAGCTGACATCATCAATTAAAACATTAACCCAAAGTTTAAAAATAAGTTTTATAAAGAAAAAGTAAAACTAGTATTTTTGGTAATATTTTATCTCTTCTCTGAAAAATAATTCAACATAATTACACATATAATATTGTGTATATATGGCACATATACATATTTGTGTGTATGTATGTTTACATACACATACGCGCACCTTCATAGTGTGTGATGGTACAAGGCAGTAAGCCCAGATGTTAAGGTGACTTCCAGTGAGAAAATTAGAGGTGAATCTCCCCTTTTAACAAGCAAACCTCCTGTATAAGTTGTTGAATGCTGACACATCTCATCCTGCTCTGTGTGATGTCTAACTGCATGAAGTTGTAGAATTTTGAACCTGGTTGCTTATAGAAAATTAATTCTACAATTTTTATATTTGACTCTCTCTATATATATGGCACTCTTTCTGTAAGTGAAAGCTTACATTGAAATTCAGTACATAAAAGAAATAAATTTGTGGTGCCAGGGTTCAGAGAGGGTAGGAGGGATAGGAGCTACACAAAGGACATGTGAATATCACATAGGTGGTGTAGATTTAGTGTGCTCATATCCAGTCTGGCTGCCTCTCAATGCCTTGTGCATGGCAAGTGTCCAAATGCCAGCTCGCTTGTAGGGGCAGGTATGAGTTATTTCAGGGCAAACTGTAAGAAGTTTCCTCACAGCACTGCCACTTAATGTGGAAATTCATTCTAGTTCAAATTCTTTTCCCTTTCCCAGATCCTGCGTTTGGCAGCCCAACACACAATCTATTGCTGTTTGGTGCTCTTCGGCAGCCTACCAGCAAGACATCTCACGCCCAGCTAGTTTTCATTGCCACTTAATTCATGGGGGACTAACAGCCCTTCCACTGCCAAATCGTGGGCATGCAGACGGCTTCATGCTGCCACTTCTCTCTGCCCTGCTGGCTCTCTCCCACCCTCTTTAACCTTTAGTCACGGAGACAAAATAAATAAGTCATAGAGTATGGTACAAACACATAGCCAAAGGGAAGTGAAGCGTTATCCCTCTTAGTTTTAGACAACTCCATTTCATTGAATATTTTTGAGACATACTGAGTTGGATTTTTAGGGAGGAATAAGTCCTCCTCTTTTAATGTAGGAGGAAAAAGCTGTGGTTTTCCCCTCATGAATCCAGTGATCATCCTTCCTGTTGTTCTAGTTATGCCCACTAGGGAGAGGGAGTCTGGGATATTAACTGGGTATTGTAAAAATGATTCGGTTGTTAAGTTTTTAAGGGATGTCTTCTCCCTGAATTTGGGCACTTGATACCATTTATTCCCCTTATTTCAGTATTTGACACTTTATAATTCAATATATTCAGGAAACACTTGAGAAAAGTATGTTTTTATGTTTTTGAAGAAAACTTTTATTCCTAATAGCCAATACTCACAGAAATTTATATGCTTACTTCCTTTTTGATTGAATCAAATGAGGACTTTCAGAAAGTAGGTGGTTTTCTTTCCTAGGAATGAACCCAATATGTGTTGTATAGTGTGCGGTGCATGCCGTGTGTGTCGGGGGGTGGGGGCGGTTGTATGTGTGTGTATTTCAAGAATTGGGTGTCTGTTTAGTTTAAGATTATATTAATTTGAAGATTACTCTGGGAAGCAAGCACTAATTTCCATGTCTATAGAGAAATAAAACATAGTACAACATAACCACTGATGGCTTTTTTAAAATAATGCTTTAAGTTTTATGTACATTTTACAAAGTGTTATGGCTGTTCCACTCCCTACATAGGTATTAAGGTACATTTTACTTTTCAAATATATGTACGTATCCTCCTATGCAATGCGTGAAATAGCTATAGATGCTCTATCATCATTTTGCATCACTATACAGTCACTTTTTAACCAACTGCTCTTACATAACTGAGAATACAGACATCTCTCTATATACCCTGCAAAGCTTAACATGACTAGTTCTTTAAGGTAAAGCTATTCTGTAAGTCATATTCTAAATACCTTTTACCATTGTGGAGAATTTACCATATTATACATCTGTATACCATAAAAGCCTATTTTTATTATAGAAAAATGAGATATCATGGTAAAACAAAGAACATTTTATGGAGAAATTTATGTGGCAAAAATGGGGTTAGTCGCCAAAATATTGATGACTGTCAGGCAAAAGAAACAAATCACTATTTCTTTTAAATGACTCTTGCAGCCCCAAATAAAATAAAAAATATAAACTAAAGGAGGACTGGGTGCCCAATATGAATAACTATAATATCAGCAAAACAAAGCACATTTAGAGGGACCAGTATACAGAAGGATTTTATATAAAAACTCATAATTTCAACATTTGTTTTGTTAGAATGAATGTTAAAATATACTGAGACTATGCGCTAGAAAATGTAAGGATAAAGAGAATTCTCATTGACATTCATGTGAAAAGGGGACCTTTTTCACAAACAGGATGTACAGTACCTAACTAGTAATTTTCAGCCCTCTGTTTTCTATTTCTGCCAACATCTATATAGAAATAAAAGCCACTTCCCCCACAAACCTCCCTTTCCTTTCACACTCAGCCAGAAGCAAAACATAATAAAACAGCCACCTCACTGGTTGACTGTGGTCAACTACAAAACCAAAAATGTTCAATTAATGTGTCATTTTAAAACTGTAGGAAAATTTCAAGAATATGGAGCTTATTTAGTATGTGGTTTATTCACTTATTATTTATATAAAATTACTTCATTTGGTTTATGTAGTTTGATTATATAGAACAACTAGGGTTTGATTCCATTACTGATGCTTTAATGAGCTTAGCCTCATTATTTTCTTGGTAGTCAAAATAAAAATAGATTTTTTTCACCCTTAAAAAGCTTTGTGGCTGAACCTGTTTGAATCTCAACTATTTCAATTTAAAAATGAAGAACAGAGGGTTATTGCTGATAGAACTTCATGTATTTGGATCACAATCCTACATTCCCCTATGGTACATCTTCACAGGAAATGGACCACCTGAATTATTCTATTGCCATATGTATTAGTCCATTCTCTGATCGCTATAAAGAAATACATGAGACCGGGTAAAGAAAGAGGTTAAATTGACTCACCATTCTGCAGGTTGTACAGGAAGCTTGGTGGCATCAGCTTCTGGGGAGGTCTCACAGAACTTAAAATCATGGTGGAAGGTGAACAGGGAGTGAGGCACTTCACATGGCTGGAACAGGAGGAAGAGAGAGATGGGGGAGGTGCTACACACTTTTAAACAACCAGATATCATAAGAACTCAGCATATGGTACCAAGGGGATAGTGTTAAATCATTCATGAGAACTCTGCCCTGTGATCCATTCACCTCCCACCAGGCCTGTATTAGTCATTTTTATGCTGCTAATAAAGACATACCCAAGACTGGGCAATTTACAAAAGAAAGAGGTTAATTGGACTTACAGTTCCACATGGCTGGGGAAGCCTCACAATCATGGCTGAAGGCAAGGAGGAGCAAGTCACATCTTACATGGATGGCAGCAGGCAAAGGGGAATTCTTCTTTTTAAAACCATCAGATCTCATGAGACTTATTTGCTGTCACAAGAACAGCACAGAAAAGACTTTTCTCATGATTCAGTTACCTCCCACAAGGTCCCTCTCACAACACATGGGAATTCCAATGAGATTTGGGTAGGAGCACAGCTAAACCACATCATTCTTCCCCTGACACCTCCCAAATCTCATGTCCTCACATTTCAAAACTAATCATGCCTTTCCAACAGTCCCCCAAAGTCTTAACTAAATTTAGCATTAACTCAAAAGTCCACAGTCCAAAGTCTCATTCAAGACAAGGCAAGTCCCTCCCTCCTATGAGCCTGTGAAACCAAAAGCAGTTACTTCCTATATACAATGGGGATACAGGCATTGGGTAAAAACAGCTATTTCAAATGGGAGAATCTTGCCAAAACAAAAGGGTTACAGGCCCCATGTAAGTCCCAAATCCAGCAGGACAGTTAAATCTTAAAGCTCCAAAATTATCTCTTTCACTCCATATCTCACATCCAGGTCATTCTGATGCAAGAAGTGGGTATCACCCCTTGGCTTTGCAGGGTACAGCCTCCCACTTGGCTGCCTTCACAGGCTGGCATTGAATGTCTATGACTTTTTCAGGCACACAGTGCAAACTGTCAGCAGATCTACCATGCTGGGTTCTGGAGGATGGTGGCCTTCCTCTTACAGCTCTACTAGGTGGTGCCCCATTAGAGACGCTATGTAGGAGCTCCTCCCATTTCCCTTCTGGTCTTCCCTAGCAGAGCTTCTCCATGAGAGCCCCGCCCCTGCAGAAAACTTCTGCCTGTACATTCAGGCATTTCCATACACCTTCTGAAATCTAGGCAGAGATTCACAAATCTTAATTCTTGACTTCTGTGTACCCGCAGGCTCAACAGCACACAGAAACTGCCAAGGTATGAGACTTGCACCATCTGAAGCCATGGCCCAAACTCTACATTGGCTCCTTTCATCCATGACTGGAGTGGCTACAACCTACCGCACCAAGTCCCTAGGCTGCGCACAGCATGGGGACCCTGGGTTTGACCCAGGAAACCACTTTTTCCTCCGAAACCTCTGGGCCTATGATCAGAGGGGCTGCTGTGAAGACCTCTGACATACCTTGGAGACATTTTCTCCATTGTTTTGGGGATTAATATTTGACTCCTTGTTACCTATGCAGATTTCTGCAGGCTTGCATTTCTCCTCAGAAAATGGGTTTTTCTTTTCTATCGCATTGTCAGGCTGCAAATTTTCAGAACTTTTATACTCTGCTTTCCTAATGAAACTGAATGCCTTTAACAGCACCCAAGTTACCTCTTGAATGCTTTGCTGCTTAGAAATTTCTTCCACCAAACATACTAAATCATCTCTCTCTAGTTCAAAGTTCCACAAATCTGTAGGGCAAGGGCAAAATATCATCAGTCTCTTTGCTAAACATAACAAGGGTTTCCTTTGCTCCAGTTCCCAACAAGTTCCTCATCTCCATCTGAGACCACCTCAGCCTGGACCTTATTGTTTATATCACTATCAGGCTCTTGGTCAAAGTCATTCAACAAGTCTCTAGGAAGTTCCAAACTTTCCCACATTTTCCTGCCTTCTTCTAGGCCTCCAAACTGTTCTAACCTCTGCCTATTACCCAGTTTCAAAGTCGTTTTCACATTTTTGGGTATCTTTTCAGCAGCACCTCACTCTACTGGTACCAATTGACTGTATTAGTCCATTTTCATGCTGTTGACAAAGACATATCCGAGACTGGGCAATTTATAAAGAAAGAGGTTTAATTGGACTTACAGTTCCACATGGCTGGTAAGCCTCACAATCATGGCAGAAGGCAAGGAGGAGGATATCACACCTTACATGAATGGCAGTAGGCAGAGAGGAGCTTGTACAGGGGAATTCCTCTTTTTAAAACCATCAGATCTTGTGAGACTTATTAACTGTCACAAGAACAGCATGGGAAAGACTTGCCCCATGATTCAATTACCTCCCACCAGGTCCCTCCCACAACGCATGGGAATTCAAGATGAGATTTGGATGGGGACACAGCCAAACCATACCAATGCCCCACTTCCAACACTGGGGATTGCAATTGATCCTGAGATTTGGTTGGGAACACAGATACAAACCATGCCACCAAAGAAAAAAAAAGTATAAAGGAAATAAAGAAAAATTTTACATTTTTATAATTCTTTAATAATTATTAAATTCAATTAGCCAACCAATTTATAAGACTATATTGCAGACCAAATATAAATGAGAAGAATCTCCAATGATGCCTGGGCCCTGGATGAGTCATTTAGACACTTCAGAGCTTAGGTGTTTTTTTCTGAAATATAAGTGTATTATAATGTGTAGCTTATACAGCTGTTTTCAGAATGAAACAATGTCATATAACTTGAAAACTTTTATAATTCAATATACACATATTAGTATTTTATACAAAACATTATGCTAGGCAGTTCATTGATATAACAATGGGTTTTACTTAAGACTGGTACTCTGCAGCTCCCTCAACTTGTTATTACATTTCATATACTTTTTCTTGGTGAGAATTAAGATACTTATAAATGAAAATATTGAATCCTAATATATCATAAAGAATATCCTAATATCCTTGCAAGACTGGCATGCCTTCTGTCCACCAATCTTTTATATTTGACAGTCTTGAAAATATTTGATTACCTAAGTTATTTTACACCTTAATTAAAAATATTAGATTGTTGATTTATTGCCCTAGTCACAGCATCTGAGTATTTTTTCAGGATAACTGATAATAGCCTCCCTTGTACTGGTTTCTTGACAAAAATAGTAAAGTCGAGAACATCAATACAAAGACCACAACACTCGTAAGCCAAATTGGCTATGTAACTATATCAGTGGTAACATATATCTTGTTGGGAGCATTAAAAATGTTTAAATCACCTTTGATAAGCCTCTCCAGCCAGGGATAAGATTTTGACAGATGGAAATTGGAGTAGGCTTGGAGCAGAAGATGTGTCTTAGACAGAAAACAGTTTGTAAGAGTATTGTTAGGTGAAAGCAACCAGCATCCTGATTTTGTTCATATATATATGGATAATGTAGAGCAGTGATTTGACTTCGAAGATTAAGTTTGTACCTTCTTTAGTAGACATTAGGGAATAGTCGCATGTTCTTAGCAGGGAATTATTAAGAAGAAAATACTGGCAACATTATTAGAAGAGTTTGTAAAGTGTGAGTTAGAAATGAAGATGTTAGAAAGTAGTGATTTATTTCTGCACTGGCAGGGTTAGGGATGCTGATCAATACCAGATGTCAGAAAACTGCAATTGAGTTCAGAGCCTTTTTGAAGACTTCAGCAGCTGTAGAATTCCAGATAACTGGCACTAGACAAGGCTGGATCAGAACCTTGTAGAGTATTTTGTGCTTCATCCATAAAGCAATAGAAAGCCACTGAAGGGGCCGAGCACTGTGGCTCACGCCTGTAATCCCAGCACTTTGGGAGGCTGAGGCTGGTGGATCACCTGAGGTCAGGAGTTCAAGACCAGCCTGACCAACATGGTGAAACCCCATCTCTACTAAAAATACCAAAAATTATCTGGGCATGGAGGCGGGCACCTGTAATCTCAGCTACTCAGGAGGCTGAAGCAGAATAGCTTGAACCTGGAGGCGGAGGTTGCAGTGAACCGAGATCACGCCACTGCACTCCAGCCTGGCAACAGAGTGAGACTCCATCTCAAAAAAAAAAAAGAAAGCCACTGAAAATTGTGTATGAGTCAGCATTAAGTCAAGAAACTAGAAAACAGTCTATGTATTTCAAAGAGAAACTATTTTATACAGGAAAATAATCACTAACAAATCTGTTGGAAGAACTAAAAGCACAAACTCCAGAAAGGGCCATCAGTATCTTTCAGGTGCCCTTCTCAATTTGTGCTACAGAGGTTTAAAAAAAAAAAAAAAAGCTGCTATAAAACATAGAGGTGAATAAAGTTGAGAAAGTCACTACAAATGTCATCCCTACCCTATGGCCCTTGAAGAGGGAAATAAAGTCAGGTTAATCACTGTAAAATTTCGTGCATGCTCACGTCCATTTGTCCATTGCCTCTGCCATTAAAGAATATATTCTACTTCTCTGCTTCTCTTGTCCTGAAGACTGTATCATATGGGTAGAATCTAAGTAATTTCTGAACCCTTTTGTCAAAGTCATCTAGGAAATGCAGTCTCCATTTTTCATGCCCTGGATAGGTGTGAAAATGGTCAATAGCCAATAGAACTGAAGAAAGATTGTCATGATAATATTTATGTTTTAAAATGTTCACTCCAGTTGACTTGTGAAGATGAAAATGACAATAAAAAATAAATGTCAGTCTGGATGATAAGTAAAGTAAGATGAATAAGATAACTGGACTATAGTGTTAGCGTTAGAGGTGGAAAAAACTTGAAAGATCGGCAGATAGTTAAAACATATAATAAGCAGATTTTGAATGGGATTGTTTTTCATGCTATAATTTTATGAACTGTAGAACTCTACAGGTTTCTGTGGATTCTCCATTATCCTACTTTATTTCTCAATTAAGATTGGCCACAAGGGAATATTCTGCAATAATAAATATTCTGTAAATTATCAAAGAAGGCAAATAATTTCCTTTGTGGTTTTATTAGTGATATTTTAATATTGCAATCTAATTAAAACCTGAGTCACACAGAAATACCATATTATTAAGAATCTTATTAGCTTTACAGAGCATAAATACTTACAACTAATGCCAAAGAGTTGCAGAATTCTATTTAGCACTTTAGGTTTAGATTATCTGACTGCCACCAAATAAAAATAGAGAATTATCTCTTTATATTTTAATTTTGCAAGTAATCTATATACTAGCTCCTAGAAGTTCATCTTTGTGAAGTAATGAAAAGAGAGGATTGTTGTACGGGAATTTTATTATTAAAACATTCAATGTATCTTTCAACATGCATTGACTTCTTTTTTTTTTTTTTTTTGGGACGGAGTCTGGCTCTGTCGCCCATGCTGGAGTACAGTGGCCGGATCTCAGCTCACTGCAAGCTCCGCCTCCCGGGTTTACGCCATTCTCCTGCCTCAGCCTCCCGAGTAGCTGGGACTCTCCTGCCTCAGCCTCCCGAGTAGCTGAGGAGGCGCCGGCCACTTCGCCCGGCTAGTTTTTTGTATTTTTTTTAGTAGAGACGGGGTTTCACCGTGTTAGCCAGGATGGTCTCGATCTCCTGACCTTGTGATCCGCCCGTCTCGGCCTCCCAAAGTGCTGGGATTACAGGCTTGAGCCCCCGCGCCCGGCCCCATTGACCTTTTAAAGGTTTTATGTGCATTGGAATTTGAAGCCTCTGTAAATGGCTTACAATATGTGACTATATATGAAAATGTATCTAGTCACCTTCTACTCAACATTTCAATTATATATATAATTAAATATAGAATACATTATATAAAAACATAATAATATTAATTTATTCTATATACATATTGATATATACAGAATCAATAATTATATATACATGATTATATACAACAAAATTTAAAATAAAAGATTGAAAACTGAAACATCCTTCTAATTTTAGAGGACTGAAATTTCATTCTACAGCATTTTGAAGTCCCAGACTGGTACTTTTTTCTTCGCTGTCTTACATTTCACTTTTTTTCTTATAGATCAATACCAGAGAGATCTGGTGATGAAAAATATTCATTGTGATAAGGTCTAAGACAGGATGAAATGTGCAACCTCCAAATGAATTCCTTATGCATTACTATCAAAATTCCAATAAACCAAATCTTATTTCTTTATTAAAATACTCTCAGATATGATAGTTAAAAAATGGAATTCAACTCATTTCATTAAATGTAAAGGCTCTTAAGAGTAGAAAGATCTTTACTGAGGTTTGAAAAGGGGATGTGGTGGAATTGATGGGGCAACTTAATCATCAAAAACAAATATAATCTACTTCACAATTTTATTTATTGCCATGGGGATATCACAAGTTATAGTGGCATATCATGACTCTTCAAGGGTATTTTTAGCAGTAAAAAGTTGGAATCGGTCTACGGAATTGACAGTAGTTGGTAGTTGTATGTGGCAGGCAGGCCTTAGAGACTAGATTTATGAACTAAACACAAACAATGAGTGAGATAAGTAACAAACTCCAAAACCTCAGTGGTTTAACACTTCACAGTCTTTTTTCTCATTCATGTTACACTTACAATTCAGGTCAAGCTACTCCCCAGACTCCTTCTGCAAGTGTACCATCAATCCAGTTTTGCTTTGTTTTTTTCCATCCTATGGCATAACCATCTTATCATTTGACTGTACAATCACCGTTGCAAAGGAAGAGAGAATGTGGAGAACTCTTAGCTGCTCTAGGATAACCCCTAAACCACACATCGGACCTCCCTTCACAGCTCATTGACCAGAACTACTCATATGAATACCAGATAACCTCATGTTAGGCTAGAAAATGAAGTATTTCTGTGCCCCCAGGAAGAAGAAAATAAAAAATGATTTGTTTAAAGCAAAACTGGAGCCAGTTACATGTGATAGGAGGAAATCTGACTGTACAGAAGGAGCATGATGTGCAGAAAGTATGATGACAGAAAATAGGTAATAAGCAATGTCACCTATCAGTGATAGAGTCTATCTTGGAGGATAATTGAAGAATAGTTACAGGAAGGCTGAAGGTACTCTGTATAAAAGGATGTAGGCTGACCCAGCAGCAGGTGCTTCATCTCTAACGATGGAAGTTAAATTACCAGGAAGGACTTAAATCGCTGTGGAGAACCGAAATGAAAGAGGCACTCTCCAGAAGTTTCTGTGGGGCAAGAATAAAATATGTATTCCTGAATTTGGTCTGGAATATATATTTGACACTTGGTATCTGGATCAAGGATTAAATCTAGTTACTAGAATTTAAAATAAGACACAGAAAGCTTGACTCAACCATTGATTAGTTTGTTTTAAAACATGTAAGACAGAAACACACTGAGATCACCTTAATTTAAAAAAAAAATTCCATAACAAGATTTCATGGCAATGCAAAAACAAAATTTTAAAACGTAACCATAGCATAGCCAGGACTCATCAAGACTGGACTGTAACACAGAAACTGTAAGGATGTCTAGAATGTAAAACAATTTTAGGCCCCAGGTTACAGTTATGATCCCCCAACATCTCTGCTACCTGTGACCACTTTTGCATATTTTAATGTTTCAACATTCAACACTATAACTCAGCTACATTTTATCGCTCTTTTAATTCTTTTTCTTGTATTCAGTGTTCAAAATTCCAAAGAGACTTCAGCTTCTTTTAGTGTGAGACCATACAATATTGTGTTCATTTTAGTACACTTACAAAAGATAGAACAAAATGATCACAATTACCATGCTCATATTTGTGGGAACAAATCTGCAAGTTACTCTTGCCTTCATATAGAAACAGTTGTTCTGAAGTTAGCACTCTGGCATAGTTAATTTGTTTGGCTCTACCATTCAGAATTAAAAAACAATAAAATCACATAGATTTGAAAATAATGTATGTAAATATAAAGATGATATATGTGTTTGTGTTTGAGAGTGGGTGTGTGTGATTTATGAAATCTATATGCTCCAGGCATCACCAAACCATGAATAACTATCATGACTTTAACATTATTAGAGCATATACCTTCACCCATGTGTCAGCAAATATCTTAACTCAAAAAATCCTCCAGTAATTTGGGGGAGAGTCTCAGAATACTTCCTCACATATATTCCAAATATGTCCTCAGGTATCTCTACTTTGCCATTCTTGTCTTTCCACTTTGCTGCTTTTCACTGCCAAAGGCTTTTTGGGTATCACTCACTACACTGGTCTCAGCAGTCCTCTATATATGGCTGGCCCCCACTAACTGACCTCTACTAACTGACCTCTGCACAAGGAAACTTCTTTCCTCTTTGTGAATTTGTGTGAAGAGTGGTTCAGACTGTCTTAGTTTCTCATGGTTCAATTAAGGCCAGACTTCTTGAGGTATTCCCCTATTTGAGTATACAGTTCTGTGAATTTTTACAAACTCATACAGTTATATAACCACCCCAACAACAAGATATAGAGCAATTCACTCACTTCCCCCGAAATTCTCTAGTGTTCCTTTAAATCAACTCAATTATCCAACATCCTGGCTCAGGTTACAATGGATATTGTTTTCTGTCCTAACAGTCTGCCTTTCCAAAAGGTCAAATAAATGAAATTACACAGTTTATAGGCTTTGAATTTGGAATAGTTCACTTAATGTAATTCATTTAAAAATTGAATATAAAATTTTTGCGTTGCGTTTTATTGCTCGCTCATATTCCATTTAATCCATTTAATGGCTATTCCATAATTGGTTTATCTATTTACTAGTTGATGAACATTTGAGTTGTTTACAGTTTGAGATAGTTATTAATAAAATGCATAAACTTCCTTGTAAAGGTTATTTTGTAGATGTACGTTTTGATTTTTCTTGAGTAAACCCTCCAGGTAGGATTGCTGAATCAAAAGGTGAGAGTATGTTTAGCTGTACAAGAAACTGCTCAGCTGTTTCCAAAGTAGCTGTGCCATTTTGCATTCCCACAAACAGTGACTAAGAATTCCACCTGCTTCGTATCCTCATCAGTACATGGTGTTATCTACTGTTTTGGGGCCAGAGTGTGGGGCAGGTTGTGCATGTGCAGTTTAGTTTGCATTTCTCTAATGACTAATAATTTTGAGCAGCTTTCATTTAGTTATCATCCACAAATAAGACATCTTCTAATTTATTGCAGCTGTAAATCTTGAAATCAGGTAGCGTGCAGTCTCCAGATGTGTTCTTTTCCAAGTTGTCTTGGCTATTCTAATATTTGTGCTATTCCATATAAATTTAGAATTAATCTTGTCAAAAGCTAATAGATTTTCATTTGTTTAGGTCTTTTTTGATTACTCTTATCAGTATTTTGTACTCATCAGTACATAAAGCAAATCAGTATGTAAAATACAAATAATAAATGGCTTTTTTATTGCTAGACTATAGAAATACAGTTATTTATTTTAGCTTCTTATTTGAAATAACTGTAGACCCACAGGAACTTGCAAAACCAGTTTTTAATTATAGTCAAGTCAAAATTGTTTTATCAATTTGCTTTTCTTTTATGGATAATGACTTTGGTGTCATGCCTAAGAACTCATTAACTAATCCTGAATCAAGAAGATTTTCTCTTATGTCCTCTTTTATAAGTTTTATAATTTTACGTTTAGATCTATGATCTGCATTGAGTCACTGTTGGTATAAGGTATAAGGTATGTGTCAAGATTCTCCTTTGATTATTGATGTCATGGTTCCAGACCATTTGTTGAAGAGACATTCTTTCTTTATTGAATTGTATTTGCAGCTCTATGAAAAATCAGCTGAATATATTTGTTTAGCTCTCTTCCTTGGTTCTCTATTCTTCTTCATTGATTTATATGAGTACCCCATTTCTAGCCCTCCACTGACTTAATTATGGTAATTATAATATCTTAAAATTATGAAGTGTAAGTACTCCAAATTTATTCTTCCTTTAAAATATTTTTCTAGCTATTCTAATTTATGTACCTTCTTATACACATTTTAGTATAGGCTTGTATATATCCTCAGAAAATTCTACTGGGATTTTGATGGGAATTGTGTTGCATAACTGATTGTTGTATATTGACGTTTGTCTTACAACTCGTTTTTACTCCTCCTCATGTTATTTATCTTTTATCTCTGTCTGCTTTCAAGATTTTATTTTTTTATCCTTAGTGATCACTATTCTGACTATTTTATTTGTTTTCATTTGTACCTATCTTTCTAGGGTGTCCCCTGGCTTTTGGGGTATGTAGTTTGATGACTTTTATTAGTTTTGGAAAATTCTCAGTTGTTACCTCTTTAAATACTTCTTCACTGGGTTCTTTCTCACTTCTTCTTTTGGGATAATAACTACTCAAATGCCAGACAGTTTGATATTTTTCTCCATATTAGGAATGCTCAGTTCTTGTTCTGTATTCTTTTTGTATTTCAATGTTCCTAAATTATACAGAACTAATTTTTCTTTTGTTGTGTTTGCCATATTATTGAGCCCCCAAAACAGAACTATTCATCTCTAATACTCTATTTTTTATTTCTTGAATTTTCTTGTAGTTCCTATCTCTATTTCAATCCCCCATCTGTGCATGCATGTTATCTGTTTTCCACTAGACTCTTTAACATATTAATTATGATTTTAAAAATTGTTTTACTGGTAATTGCAACATATGGGTCATCTGAGTTTGTTCTCTTGATTGTTTTTATTCCTGATAATAGGATTTTCTTTCCATTTTTCCTCAAAAATTTTGATTGAATACTAAATATCATGTATATAACAGTAAAGACTGATACAAATAATATGCATCCTGAAAAAATAGGCACTATTTTCTTCTGTCAGGCTATGAGTGAAGGAGTTAAGTCAATGTTGTCAGAGATTAAACTGTATTTGTTTTGTTGTTGCTATGGTTACCAGTAGTGCACAAATGCTCCAAATCTGTATATAATTGCCTTGCCTTTAAGGATGGGCATGGTGTGCTGGGTTTGTGTGTGTGTGTGTGTTTGTGTGTGTGTGTGTGTGTATTTCAGTCTCCCTGATTCACTGTCAGTTTCCCTGCACTGACAGTTTCCTTGCGTTTCTCAGCCATCTCTGCACACTTATGCTACAAAGGAAGTTACTCAGCCCACAATTGCACTGCCCCCAGTTGTAGACTGCTATTACTTGTTGCTTCAATCTCGCCAGGCTTGTGGTGGAGGGTTTTCTGTTATCATGGTCTTGTGCCAGCCTTATGCAAGCCCTGTGTGCCTGGGCTATGTATGTGAGAATTTCTCAAGGTGCCTGTCTCTCTTCCTCATGGCCATCATATTGTGTTGTGTCTGTGATGTGTCTTATGTGGGAGAGAGATTCCTGCTTCATTTCCAATAGTAAGAGCCCTACAATGTTAATGGTGTAGGCACATGGTCTCAGGACTGTCCCTCTTTGAAGGGTGTTGGGTTTGGCTGCGTCTGCTTTTCCCCACAAAATAGCTCTCTACCTTTACCTGGAGGTGAGAGCATTCGATATCCCACATCAAGTGGCTTGAGGCTTTAGGCAGGGGCAGAGCTTTATGCCCACAGCAGTATTTAGGAATACGTGGAGATTTTGGAGAGCTGTGAGTTTCCCTAAGTAGTGATGGTGGGGATGTCTTGTGAGCTGAGGGAGAGGGCTAGAACAAAGGAAACTGAGCAGCTTATAGTAATATTCCTGATATGTGGCCCAGTGACCCTAGACCCTGTAGAAAGAAGAAACCATTTTCTCTTTAAGGGGAAACCTCTTTCTCCATAGTATCACTGACAGTAGGACCATCAACATCTGAAGAAGTATCCTATTTTATCCACAAGGATGTCATCTGCTGCAGTGAGGAAAATTGTAATACTACTACTAAAAAACATTTCCTAACATCCCATTGATTTATTTTTAACTCAGGAACCGTTGTGTAAACCAAAACTACGTTTTCTTGTTTAATGCCCAAGGATCTGGTTCTTTTTACAACCTTTTTTCCATGTTGAGGTAAGGAGAAGACAGAGCCTGCATGTGCATCTGACTGTAGTCCAGTATAAACCATTATTCTCTTATGAACTAGAGCTGGGACAATAGCAGAACACTACACACGCACTCACACACACACACACACACACACACACCCCTATGCTACCATACGCAAACACTCACAGATCTATATGACACCCACTCAAATCAAAAATTTAACAAGTTTTAGGTTACAGATATACAAGTAAACATTAAAATTAGACAAAAAAACTAACTTCTAGGGACACAGTTTTGATTATATATTTACATATTTTATTTTTGTAAGAAAGTTAAAATCTTGGTCAGAACTTTCTTGGCTGCATTCTGTCACTTAACTTTCCTGGCTTACAGTTACATAATTTAAGGAGCTCACTAAAGCAGCTTTACCATTCCTCCTTCCCTTCCCCTGGTAAAAATAGTCCTCTGCCTCAAAAGTAAATCTGAGTTTCCAAATTAAAGGGGAAATTTAGTTTAAAAAATATATATTTAAATCCTTCCTTCAAAGGGAACTGCATTGCATTTCTGGCAACATTAAAATTTAAATCATTTATTTTGGTCTTCTATATGAGGAAACAGTATTTGGAAAGTATTTAGACTATAGTGAAAAAAAAAAAAAAGGGGGTTCTATGGAGTCTATTTCTTTCCAAAATTACATTTTGTTTGGCACCTCTGAGTTGCAACCTCTTCGTGTAACCACCTTTTTTTATTTTCTCACATGGACACATCTAAGAATCAAGCCATAACTCTGTTCTCACACTTTCATCACCAATGAGAGCTAAGAAATGCTGTCATAGTGGGAATTCCCATAAGAAGATGAACTTTGGCATTTCATGGACTGAAGAGAGGACACTTTCAAAGTTTTTTGTGAAGATGTTACAAAATATGTTTCTTTGCAAGCAGAAAAGCAGGATAATTTTGCATTCTACTCTTATAGCATTATACATATGTGTTTACTTTAGAGAGCAGTTATGAACTAATTTTTAAATAACTTTCATAAAATAATGATATATCTGTAAACATGAGGTTATGGGAAAATACCGTAACACATACGTTGTATATTTAATTATGGCAAATTTCATTCTTTCAAAAATACAGAAAATAGTATATCAGACCCTTTGTACTTGCATGGAGATTTTAAATGTATTAATATTTTTCAGTGTTTGCTTCACACCACTTTCTTTTTATTAAAAAAAAATTACATTAGTATAGTGCCAGGATAACCTTTCTCCTATCTCTAGATAAATACCATCCTGAAGTTGATGTGTATGAATCCTGTATGTTTTGGTATCTGTACTGTGTATGTAGATATGCATAAAATTGTACATGCTAAATTAGTCTTCAGGTTTAAATTTTATGTTAATGGCAACATACAGTTTCTATCACATTGTAATTTTTTTAGATTGAACGTAATGTTTTTAATTTATGTACATGTTGATACAGTAAAGTGAGTTTTTTAAAGTTAACCTCAGCCAAATAATTGCAAATTTGAACAAAATAGTTTACTCATTTGTCTACTAAGGGAAATTTTTGTATTTTTTTTATTGTTACAATCTCTGCTAAGAAAAATGGTTTTGTAAGTATCTCAAGCATAGAAGAGTGTCTCAAAGGTAAATATTTTGAAGGAAAATTGCTAGGATATGCACATGTTAAGTGTATTAAACATTATTAAAATGTTATTACATGTTTTAAAATATATTTTTATCCAAAATATGTGTACCAATTTACACTCTAACCAGCTATGTCCAAGGGTTTCCACTTCTTCACACTTATGTCAGTGTTTGGTGAATCCAGACTTTAATTTTTCCAATCTGAGGACTGAAAAATGGTGCCTTATTGTTGCTTTAATTAATTTGATTACTAGTGAGAATGAGCAGGTTTTCGTATATCTGTTGTTCATTTGGCAAATTGCCTGCCTGTAATCTTTGTCCTTTATAAAAATTGGTATGTTTGTCTATTTATTATTCATTTAAACATTTTTTATATTCTGGATACTAATCTTTAGTTGGTTATATTGGTTGCAAAATGATATGATTGGTATGCTGCCATTAATATGAAATCTAATAATGCAAAACAATAGCACACACACATATACACATGCACATATGTGGTAATCATACAAAGTTATATGAGATTTATTTAGATGCTAACTTCAGAGGTTATCTAGAGGTTGGGAAGAAAGTTGTGCTGACTACTATATTGTTATAATTTATTTTCTTAAAAATGAAGAAAGATAAGCCGGGCTCACACCTGTAATTCCAGCACTTTGGGAGGGCAAGGTGGGCTGATCACCTGAGGTGGCGAGTTCGAGACCAGCCTGACCAACATGGTGAAACCCCGTTTCTACTAAAAATACAACAAAACAAACCAATCCAGGCGTAGTGGCTCATGCCTGTAATCCCAGCTACTTAGGAGGCTGAGGTAGGAGAATCGCTTGAACCCGGGATGCAGAGGTTGAGGTGAGCTGAGATCACGCCATTGCACTCCAACCTGGGCAACAAAAGTGAAACTCCATCTCAAAAAAAAAAAAAAAAAAAAAGGTATAAAGCAAACCTTATAAATATTAATATATTTAAATCTGTGTGGTTTGTCATTTACTTTGCTATACCTTTACAAACATATTATACATTTATCAATATTTTTATTTTATTTTGTATTTTTGACTTGTTTAAGAAATTTTATCCTATTCTGATATTTTAACTATTTTTTTCTAAAAGGTTTATAGCAATGCTTTTCATACTTAGAGATTTAATCTACATAAATTTCAAAAATTTTATTTGTAACTTTAAAAAACTTTAGGTGGGCAGATCACTAACTCAAGAGATTCAGACCATCCTGACCAACATGGTGAAACCTTGTCTCTACTAAAAATACAAAAAAAAAAAAAAGCTAGGTGTGGTGGCACGTGCCTGTAGTCCCAGTTACTGGGGAGGCTGAGGCAGGACAATCGCTTGAACCCCGGGGGAGCAGAGGTTGCAGTGAGCTGAGATCGCAGCACTGCACTCTAGCCTGGGCGATAGAGATAGACTCCGTCTCAAAACGAACAAACAAAAAATATATTCAAACTTATAGATGAGTTGAAGGGAAAGTATATATGTTACTCAAATTCACCAACTGTTAATATTTTGGCAACTAGTGGTATCATTTTCTTTATCTGTCCATTGGAGAGCAAATTGTCCTTTCCTCCTTAATATTTCAGTGTGTATTTTCTATTACTTAACCCACAATATAATGATTGAAATCTGGAAATTAGCATGATACAGTATTATTTTCTTGCTACAGTTCTTATTTTATATCCCAATAATGCATCCCAAAATACGTTTTATAGCATATTGTCATTATATGCCCCAATAATTATGCCAATACTATGCTTTACAGAATTGTTCCAGTAATATGCTAGGCTATGATCTCCAGTTGTTTGGTCACCCACCAATAAACATTGTTGTGGAAGTATTTTTCCAAGGTGATAAATATTTAAATCAGTAGACCTAGTAAAGGAGATTACCCTCTATATTGTCATTGCACCTCATTAATTATTTAAAAGCCTTAAGAGCAAAGACTGAAGTACCCCAAAGAAGAACAATTTCTGCCTCCAACCTGTAAATAGGAATCTTATCTTAGTTTCCAACCTTTGTACACAAGACTGCAACATAACGCTGGCCTCAGTAGATTTCAGTCTTGCCAGCTCCTGCATTTTCATGAGCCAATTCCTTAAAAGAATTCTGAGTTCATAAAGTTTTTAAAACCTAAGTTTATGAGTTGTAAATATGCATCTTACTGGTTCTGTTTCTTTGGAAAGCTCATATATATATGAGCTATATATATATATATTATATATATAGTTACTTTTTCAAAGGAATGGATTTAATAAGTAAATACATATTTAAGTAAAGTAAATATATGTAAGTAAAATATATTTCATGGATTTTTTTATTTAAACTTTCTTTTATTCACCTTCCTATTGTATTAATTTGTGTTTCCTGTCCCCCTCCCCAGCATTTTGAATTAGGAAATTAATTCATGTATTTTCATTCATTCATTTTTATTGATACAGATGTTTATGGCTATGATTCGTTCATCTCTTAACTGATTTAATATAGTGTAGAATTTCAGATATGTAGTTTTTCACTCATTATTTTTTAGAGATTATGTAACTTCAACTGGCATTTCCCTCTTCACCCAAGTGTTGTTTAATAGAAAGCTGTAATATCCAGATGGAAAATCCTTTTAAAATGTGTTTATAAATTCATTTTAGACTGCATTTTAGTTGGGTCTCAGTTTGTAGTATGTCTACACCTAATATATAATCAATGCTGTGATTGGTCTATGTAAATAAATAAAAATTTGTATTCTCTATTATTGGGGTATAACTTTCTATATTTATCCAAAATATTTATCTGGTTGATTGCATTGTGTAGATATTCTACACCCATATGTAGTTTTTGCCTGTTTGATCTTTTACTAAGAGTGGTACGTTTAAACTCCCTATTGCTAACATGGTTTACTTCTTGCATCTCTTGACAAATTTCTACTTAAAGAAGTGCTTGCTAAGTTACCTGGGGCATAGGTACTCACACATATTTCATTTTCATTATAAATTATGGATTTCTGTATCACAATGTGTCTTTCTTTGTTGCCTATAATACATTTATTTTGGCTTAAAATTTACATTATTTAAATTAAAATTTTGAGTTTTAAGAAAATTTAAAATTAAAATTTTGAGTTTTAAGAAAAGTTAAAATTAAATTTTTAATTTTAAATTAAATTAAAATTACATTCTTTAATATTAGAATTTGTCATCGTTTCAATTTGCCAGGTATAGCTTTGCTTTTACCTTTACTTTTTAGATTTCCTGAATAATTTTGTTTTTGGTATGATTTTGTGTATATAATCAAATCTTGCTTTTGGAAGCAACCAAAAATCTTTTCTTTCTGTAATAGGTGAGTTAATCTCATTTACAGTTTTAGTAAATATCTCATTTACTTACACATTTTGTGGCAAAATGTATGTCCACTAGATATAATTTATTAATTGTGCTGCTCATATTGTCTATAACTGTATTAATTTTTGTCACTTGCATTAACTATTCCAGTATGACGTACATGATGTCTCGAATGATTCAATTTTGCCTTTAAACTTGATAAATAACTGCAAGCAAGTTCAGAGCTGTTGTATGTTCCTAGCAAATTTTCTTCATTATATAATCATCCTCTATTCCTAATAGGCATATTTGTTCTAAAGTAAACTCTAATTACTACCAAAATATTTATGTCAGCTTTTAATTCATACTTCTCTCACTTTTTTTCATTAATTTTGAAGTTTCTGAGATCTGTACTTTTTATATGTCATGGGGGATTGCTTGCATTGTTTTCCATACACAGTTTATAAAGATGATATTTGATATTTCTTCTGTTACTTTCATTATTTTAACTTTCACAAATAGTTCCTTAATTCATTTGAAGTTGAACTCAATTATTTTACTGTATCATAGCGAGTAGTTTTCTCCATACCAAACACTAAAAAATGTTCTATCTTTTCTCTAACTTTTGTTGTTTCCTTTTTATTATTTGTCTAATACTCGTATATGCAAGGGTCTTTTCATTACATTTACATTTGTTTGCATATGGTTTATTCTTCTCTGTACAGCACCATTGTTATTTCTCTGGTTTTATAACAGACATTTTAAAGGACAAATCTCTTATATTCATTTCATGCTTTTAAAAAAATTAGACTCGGTTATTTTTAGGATGTCGTTTTACTTTGTTAAGCAGTTAGAGACGTTTGCACATGAAAATTCTTCAGATACTTTTATCTTACTACCTTGTCATAATCAGACATCTTTAATATACTATTTGTTCCATCATAATTATCTTAGAATTTCCAGGAATACTTGGAAAAAAGATTGATATTGAAAATCTTATAGCTATTACAGAAAACCAATGTGCCAAGGAATGCATCTTTTGAAACAGCAGTGTAGAGCAAAATCATTTATAGATACTTGAGTCTTAAATAAAATATTAGTAAATGAAATCCATGTGTGTTATTAAAGGTTAATATTCCACGACCAAATTGGGATTACTTTAGCATCCAAGAGTGACTTCATATTAGAAAATCCATTTATGTAATTTATTATATTAATTAAAGAGAAAAATATCTGATTATCTCAATAGAATCCCAAATGTATTTTGATAAATTGCAATATTCACTACTGGTGAGGATAAAATTTAATCATCAAAAAACCCCACAAGTCTCTTACTATATTAGTAAGAGGGAATAATTACATCTTAAAAATATATAATATAAAACATTTTGTGAAGGATCTAGTTGATGCAATGAAATAAGAGATGGAATTAGATAATGTATTATTATTTACAAATAATTTGCTTATCTACACAGGAAATTCAGGAAATCAAATAAAAACACTCAGAAAAAACAACAAATGACAGAGTTCAGTAGACATTTAAGATTAATAAACATAAATAAAATACATGTATGTTATATAAATTTACTGCAAAATATGTTTAAAAATCTAAAAACAAATACTGTATCATTTGAAGTGCCTACTAAAATTATTTAAATATCAAAATGTTTCTTAAAAGGAAGTTGAAAGACGAATAGACCAATGTATAGATTCAAAAGGAAGAATTTAATGTATGTTAAATGAAACATTAAAACTTGGTGACTAAGAAAGTAATTAATTATTATACAAATTTCAATCTGCTAATGATAATCTTTTGAAAATACTCGAATCTTCTTCCACAAAAAAAAAAAAAAAAAAAAAAAAAAAAAAACCTAACTCCCTACGGATTAACTTCCTGTGGATTTACATGAAAGAGATAATAACACACTACACAGAAATACAAACATTTGGCCAGGTGTGGTGGCTCACGCCTGTGATCCCAGCACTTTGGGAGGCTGAGGCGGGAGGATCACCAGGTCAAGAGATGGAGACTATCCTGGCTAACATGGTGAAACCCCGTCTCTACTAAAAATACAAAAAAATTAGCCAGGCGTGGTGGCAGGCTCCTGTAGTCCCAGCTACTCGGGAGGCTGAGGCAGGAAAATGGCGTGAACCGGGGAGGCAGAGCTTGCAGTGAGCCAAGATCGTGCTACTGTGCTGCAACCTGGGTGACAGAGCGAGACTCCATCTCAAAAAAAAAAAAAAAAAAAAAAAAAAATGAAATATGAACATTTTTACGTGATTAAATGAACAAAGATTTTCTTAGCATGATGCTAGATTCATAAGCCATAAATTAAAAAAAAGCTTGTGCACATAAAAATATAAAACTTGTTATATACCATAAAAGAAAAATACAAATTATGCCAGAAAATATTTACCATTTATAAGACCTATAGATACCGAAATTTATTTTTACAATAAAAATATTTGTATACAACAAAAAGATTACCAACATAATTTTATAATGAGTGTATCTTTTTCCTCATATGATTTTTCTAAAATATTCGTTAATTCTTATGGCTTGCCAAAAATTGAGAAAAGATTGAGTATTTCCTCCACTCAAATGAGAATCCTTGTTCTCTTGATCATAAAAGCAGGTTCTGTCTTTTAAATTCTACCCCGTGTGTGTATGAGTGTATGAGTATTTGCGTGGGATAATGTTATAGATAGACATGTGAATGGGTAGGTTGTGCAGATACTGTGTTGTCAGGGTGTTTAGGCACAACCCAGCAGGCAAACGTTATGATCTGATCTTACATCCACCTTTACTTCCCAAATAGCAGCCTTTACTCTGGATGTCTCTTGGTTTGGAACTCCTCCTTCAGAAGCTAGTCTTGCAGAATGTTTGTTCTAAGGTCAAATGCGAGAATTCACTTTTCCTGGCTGTTTCTTCTACAAATATTATTTATCATCTCAGCCTCTTCTGACATCTTTTGCAAGTAGCAACTATGTGGCCAGCAGTTCTATCTAAGCAGATTGTTTTATTTAGAAAGTTATTCTTACCCTCCACCACCCTGGACATTTAATTTACCCATGTAGCAAACTTGCACAAGTGCCACTTGAACCTAAAATAAAAGTTGAAAAGAAAAAAAAAAAGAAGAAAGATATTCTTAGGGATACACCCTTGGGGAATATTCCTCTGCTCCACCTCTCAGACTATTTACAAGGGAATGTCCCATTGGATTCAGCTATCTCAGAATATAGTCTTAATTAATCACTTTGATGATTGTCCCATTGGCTTCCTTCTTCTCTGAAATTCCCTTTGTGCTTGACATTCCTCTGAGATTCTATAATGGAAAAAGTTCTCACTTGAGTAGTGGATTTATATTTCAAGTATTCTTGACCAGCTTGCTCTGCTCTGGTTTCTTTTTCAATCTTACTCAATTTTCCCATGTTTCAGAAATGCCTCAAAATTTCTCATGCAGTGGTAGAACATTATCTTTTTCATTCATACTGCTCTGGAGACTGACAATGTCCCTGCTTATCTCATCCACTCTATTTTTATTTATTTTCTGATGGCTCTGCTCTGACCGTCTTTTTTATTACTATTACATTTGTTTCTTTATTGTTTATGAACGCTACCTTAATGTAAATTTTCTGAGAGCTGGAACCTTGCCAGTCTTATTCACTTCTGCAGCTCTTGTACTTAAAACAATGCCAGGAACACAGAAGGTACTCAATACATACTTGTTGCCAAAATGTATGACCGGATGAATAACAAAATTGAGAGAAAAGCACATGTGTTCATGGTTCAGGCCTGGTTTCTTGGCTTGCTTTCTATGTTGCTGCTTGTTGTACACTGATAAGGACCATAGCTTTTCTCTGCTTCTGGCCCTAATGTGATAAGCAACAAAGGCAGTTTCCTACTAAAGCTCATGCCACAGTCTCCATTTGTGCACCCATGACCGAATGGGCAAGCTCAATTCACGGAACAATGAGTAGGGAGCCCTCACTAGGTTCCACCTGCATTCACAAATCCATCTGTCTCATTCACAGAGCTGATATTCTGATCCCCATGTGGCCCGGTGGGGTGCGTTATATAATATAATTTGAAATAGGAAAGGAATTTCCTGAACACATTACATTCAGGAAGAGGAAACTCCACTACAGAGTTTAGTGATTCTGGGAGATTTTGTGAATGTGGAAAAAAAAAAAAAGTCAGAAGGATAGGTGAAAAGAAAGAAGAGAAAAAATCATGTTGAGATAGTAAGATGTGAATAAAACTATAAAAGCACAAAAGCAAAAGATAAATTGAGACTGAGGACTATTTTTTGACTCAAGTAAAACATTTTATGTCATCATTTACTATTTTAGAATATTTATTAAAATGCTTCCCTTATTCTAGCTCATGTGGATTAAGATTGCAGTATAAAGTATTACATATCCCTGTCTTCATTTCAATAGCAGTTACAAGTTCTGTTCCACTTTTATTTTTATCTAAAACTAATTAATTTTTACATCATTCTGATATAACTACTAAGCAATTTTATGTGATCATTTGTAATAAAGGCAACATTCAGAAACAATTTCTATCCTCCTATAGCTCTGTCCATGTTAATTAAGACGGAAAAGACAATTGGTTTAAAAATTACCTAAACAAAGTGACTTGATCAATTAGAATCAATCTACTAAACTGACATATTGCTCATTCAGTCTGACAGATAAAAGCTCTGCTGAGAATAATGATGTACTTGTAGTTTGGATTATAAAGTTTTTGCTAAAAATTTTTACGAAAGAAAAAATGGTTTCTTAGCTAAATAAGAATGATGGTCTTACTGAAATAGAGAAGAAAGCCTCCATGAGTTGAACACTAATTTTGGGAGAGAGGAGATTCTAAAAGTGAAGCATTATCCGCTGGGCTTTTCTCTCTTTCTCAGATTTCATTTGCTTCTTATTGTAACACAAGCACACTGACCACAGAAATACGCTCTCTCCTTCCTCTGAAAGAACATAAACATTTATTTAAATTGGCTTTCAACGAAATTAAGACAGTTTGCCATTCAAAGCTATTCTTATAAAACTCACAGATTAAAGAAATATATGAAAATATAAACAAAAAATTAAATAAAGCAGATTTTCTAGAGAACAGATTTCTAGTCTAACTAAATAATTTATAGGAACCTATCTGCCTTCATTATACACCAAAACTAAAAATAAATAAAAAGAGCTTCTGCTTTAGGACTTGGCCTCTCAGCACACTCTTGTCATGTGAAGAGTTGCCATCTAGTCAGTTGGAGTCACATGGCCCAGCTGACAACCAGCACCAATCACCCAATGTGTGAGGGAAGCCGTTGTCAACCACACAGCCTCCATCAACCACGAAATCGCTACAGTCACCTCAGTGCCCGAAGTGAGATCAGTTCAAGTAGCTAAATTACAAAATTATCAAAAACAAAATGGTTGCAGTTTTCAGCTACAGTGTTTTGGGCTAGTTTGGTTGGCAGCAATAGATAACTGATGCTTAATTTATAAAATTTTTATATATATTAAATTAGTCGGCTAGGCATGGTGGTTCACATCTGTAATCCCAGCGCTTTGGGAGGCCAAGACAGGTAGATCACTTGAGGCCAGGAGTTTGAGACCAATTTGGCCAACATGGCGAAACCCCGTCTCTACTAAAAATTAAAAAAAAAAAAAGAAAAGCCGGAGCGGTGGCACATGCGTATAATTCCAGCTACACAGGTGGCTGAGGCATGAGAATCGCCTGAACCCAAGAGGCAGAGGGTGTAATGAGCTGAGATGGAGCCACTGCACTCCAGCCAGGACAATACAGTGAGACTCTGTCTCAAAAAAATAATTAATGAAACAAATAAAAAAATGAGTGAATACTCCTATAATGCTTATAACTGTCTAGAAAGTTGCAAACACTTATTAATGTATTTGCTCAATATAATCATAATTTTTTACTTCTGCGTTCATGAGGTTTCTTAAGAATAGTAAATATGACTGTAATACATCTTTCACACATAATTTGGTGGAATAAAGAGATGGGGTAGTGCAAACACAGAGAATTAAGATTTAATATGTAAAACTAGTTTTGAAATTAATTTTCTCAATGACTTTGGGGGAAATCAGTACTTATCTCTGGTTCTTAATTTCCTGTTTTGTAGAGTAGAAAAGATTTAGGTGTCTAAATTTCTACCCATTTGTATATTCGTAAATCCACATTTTTCAGATAACCTATGGTTTTTTATTTTTATCTTAAAAATTTTGCAGAAAATTACTAAAACATATTATCTTTCCTCCTCTTCTTAAATGAAGTCTGCATCCGGGTCATGGCACCATTACTAAATGAGTCCTAACCACTGTTGAATTTTTTTCAAATATAAAGATTGATAAATTTTGCAGAAGGAAATGTTGAATGTTATAAGGCCGTTTATACTCACATAAAAATCTCTCTGACTACTGTACTATATTAATTCTTATATTTGCTTGATATCTGTAATGCCATATTTTTATCTATATTTTCAAAACTGTAATGTCTGGCCTTTATTCTAAATATTTTAAAATATATTTCTCTTTGTAGACTGAGATACAATAGAAAGATAACTTTAGAGCTATGCTAGAGACAGAAAGTAATCACATATCTAAAGCCTGGAGATTTCTTTCATAAAAGCAAACAAGGAAACTCAGTGGAATATACATACAGATAAATACATGCAATTTATATAAACAAAAATATATTAATATAATCATTTTCATGAACAATAACATTAATGCTTATGTATTTTGATCCCATTTTTAGAAATAGAATCTTACTAGCAGCTTAAAAGCATCACTTATGCACCCATATTGTTTTCCCGCCTGCAGTCATTTATATGTATATATAAAAAACACAAATGTAATATGTACGTAACATAAACTATATGGTACTAAAACTATATGAGTGTGTGTATATATACAGGCACACACACACACAAACATATGCGTGTAGTGTTGCCTGTTTTTAGGTCATATATAAATGAAATTATACTTATTCTCTTATTATTTCCATTTTTAAAATCAATATTCTTTGTGAAATTAGTTTAAGTGGTTGCATATTGTTGTTGTTCGTTCAGAGCCACTGAATTATGGAATTATATTTATTACCAATACGAAAATCTTATTTGCTCTAATATCAACAAACATCTGGGCTGTTTCACTTGGGGGTTTTAATACACAATGCCACTATGAGTATTGTTTGCAAGAATTCTCATAGGTTTAATGCCTAGGAGTAAATTCCTGAGTTTTAAAACATGAGCATACACGTCTTCATTAGGTAATGGGAAACTGGTTTTTCAACTACTTTCTTTTTCTTTTCTTTTTTTTTTTTTTTTTTTTTTTTTTTTGAGACGGAGTCTCGCTCTGTCGCCCAGGCTGGAGTGCAGTGGCCGGATCTCAGCTCACTGCAACCTCCGCCTCCTGGGTTCACGCCATTCTCCTGCCTCAGCCTCCCGAGTAGCTGGGACTACAGGCGCCCGCCAACACGCCCGGCTAATTTTTTGTATTTTAGTAGAGACGGGGTTTCACCATGTTAGCCAGGATGGTCTCGATCTCCTGACAACTACTTTCATTTGAGACAAAAATAAATCTTGATAATTGTTTAACCCACTATTTTTCTGGTTTTCTTTTTCCAACGAGCAAAAATACTCTTTAAATGTTTTTCTATAATTCAGCTACACAAATGGTATTTACTCATAAATATTCAGAAATACAAATACTTGAACACGTGATTTTATTTTGGTATGGACCTACTAGGTGCCAGGGCTTTGTCTGAATTGCTTCTTTTAATATTCATTCTGAGGACTATCATGCCTTCACAGAAATTAAGTAACTTGCCTCTGGTTAAAAAAGATAAGTAATAAAGCCATGATTCAAAACTGGGTTTGCCTAAAACTAAGGAAGTTCATGTTCACAGCTACTTTGAAGTAATTTGAAAAATGCACACAATAATTTCTATGCCTAAACGTCCAAGAACTATTACATTTGTCCAAAAAAGGGTTAACTTGGCAAAACTAAATTCAAAAGTAAATTATGAATTTTGACAAAGTAGATACAAAACGTAAAAGTTCGTATTTTTATATTTTGTAATCTGAACTGAAGTTTTTATCTAAATACTGTGAAAATGGCCTTGTACAATTAAGTGAACCCTCAATATGAATGTAATAATATCTAGGTTTATAAAACATATAATAATACATAATCCTGTAGCTTCATCATATCATACTGTTTGCAGGTAAATATAAAGTGTGTCAATTCAGGATTTATAAATGTAGATAATTTCACTATTACTTAGTGAAATTAATTGTTTCCCAAATTTTACGTGAGTAAAAATCTCTATGATGCCTTTATATAATGATAGGCATGGCTATTAATTCTTGCTTTCTATTGTTGTATAGTCTTCAGATTTGGTAGATAAGAATTACAAAAGGAAGTAATCAAGACTAAAGGGATGAAAGAGCCACTGTGTTTAATGAGCACACATGGTGTTCTGTCATAACAAATTACCCCATGATTAACTAGGCTGCCACTTGTTCTATAAGCTTACAGTATCATGAGCCAAGTAAGCATAATAGAAAACTGTCTACAAAATTTGGAGGCTGTTTTAATTTTGTATTCATCACCATCTTGTCATCTGTGATAACACTTCATCATACATGTGCTCTTGCCTGGAGTTATCAAAATTAAAATTTATTTCAATAAAAGTGTTGTCGCTTAGTGCAAGACCAGTGAGGCAATTCAGAGCAACAAACAATAAGGTGTACAAATTAGAATGAATTTGTTCCAGTTTGAGCACAATATCATAATCCCAAAGTGTTCCCTTTGAGAATGCTATCATATATCCAATGCTATCATATATACCCATTATGGGGAAATTCATATAATTAAGTCTACTGATAGACTTAATCACCTTAATCAAACTCTTTGACACCTTGTCCTCTTTCATGTTAGGATTTCAACCAACACTGATTTCAGAAAAAAAGCACTACGTAAATGTGTTCTTGAAAAGGTTTTGTGAGGAGAGAATATTGACTGTCAAATTACGCACAGTAAAAAATGCCACTAAAAAATGCAGAAGCATGATTAATCATACAGCAGTGTATCAAATCACAGCCAATAAGGGATTATAAATTTTACATATTTAACACACCATAGACAGAGATAGAGTGTTTTTACTTTATGTTCCTGACAAACATAGCTCCCTTTTATGGCAAACATCTTCGTCCAGGAATTAAAACTTTATTCTAAGGCAATCAGGCAGGGGCTGTTCATCAAATACAGATCGGTCTTCCTTGCTCATTAACTGTCATCCTATAATTTTTCCCACCCTGGATGATGCTCCTTCTTCACTCTATCAGTACTAACTGTACCTAATTTGCCTCCATAATACTATATAAAATTACTCCAGCTCAAACTGCATCGCGCTTCTCAAAATTCTTTGTGCATTCATAATCCATGAATCTCCATTTGTTTCCAACGTACGTACTTTTGTTTCCCCAAATTATAAATTCTTTGAGGTCAGGAACATACTCTTATGTTGTCCCTACTGTATTTATGGCAGTGATATATATATTATAAATGCTCATATATTCTCATTAAATACTTTTTTACTCTTTGTTATAGAACTGGGGGAACTTCAACATGTAACATTCTTCTTTCCAACCAACCTCTGGGACAAAATATCATCTTTGTTACCAATGAAAGAGATACACTAGAATGTGGCTTAAGTATGGAGATAACTTCCTATTCAAAATTCTCCAATTCTGATTGAACTCTATTATTGGACAAATTGATAAGCATAAGCCAGCCCCTTCTTGTATTTTTCCTCTTGGGAGTCTGCACTCAATTGATGTGTTTTCTGCTCTGTTTCTTTTATAACCTGTAAAGCACATGGAAGCATCACAGAAGTATGCTTCTTGAATGCAGACTCCTGAGACAAAAGAGTGTGAAGGAATTAAGCTACCCCTGACCAATTCTTTTTTTCAATATCACCAGTCAGATAATAGATGAATGAGTAAGAAGGTAGGGAGAGGCCAGGATTTTTACTTTAAATGGATAACCCACTACATAGAAGGACTGTAGAGTAAGGGTTCTGCCCCAATACTGTTTGCAGAGCATACAGAAAATATATTTAGATGAACTATGGTAATTTAAGATTATTTTTGAACAATTTTGAATTGTTTTAATTCAAGCATATATTCTTGGTAGCTTTCAGGAACCAAACACTTTGGTTCCCAGCTAATTTGGAAAAGCAGTTTAAAATCTGTAGACAAGACCCAGTTTTGTTTGTTCATCTTATTGTAGATTAATATTAAGAGTATGTTCAACCCTCACATAGACCATGTGAGAAGTGTGTGTGCATAAATATGTAATTGAATGTGCAGGCAATCTGAGCAAAATATTCATCTCTATTAGCAAGAAAAATCATCACATGGGTATTGGTGGTGGTGGATACAAGTAAAGTCAAATACATTCAGATTCTTCTGTAATTCAATAATATAAAGTTTGAACGTGTGAAAGAAACTAATCTGCCAGTGGAGAAAAATTGTCTTCAAAAATGGAGAAAAGATGTCTTCGAATTATAGAATGAAAATTGTTTGAGCTATTCAATGATGTCTTTGTAATTTAGAGTATTTTTAAATTCTTGTTTTATTTATGGGCACACAAAGAAATAGAAGACAAGTAAATGACAGCAACTGATAATATCTATAGAAAATTATCCAATAGCAAAAAGATCTAAAAAAGAAAAATGACAGCCTACTTGTCCCTCTGTCTTACCAGAAATTCAAACATTTTCTGAGTCTACCACTGGCATGATTTCCTTTTCAATGTGGCATAACATTTTGAAGAGTCCACATGTGCACCCTCAGAAATGTCTTTTTTTTAGAAAAATGACTTTTTGCTTGTGGGTGACTCATCTGTTAGTGCTCTATGATAGCAGTCAGCCTTAGTATCTTTTGAATCACGCTACCCTATGTGACAATGTATATGGCCTGAATGGGCCACTTTGCTCCCCAACCGATGATTTCATAAAATTAATTAATGTGTTAAACATTGATTTTTTAAAATTCTCTAATGGTTACAGGCTTTCTGTCTTTAAATATGTTATTGAGTTAGCAGTAGTAATCTGAAATGGATAACTTGCTTTAAAAACACATTTAAAGGTTCGAAATTATTTCTAGAACTTGTAAATTTTTTCCTAATAATCTATTTGTTTCTACTTTTATTTTAGCTTCAGGGAGTATAGGAGCAGGTTTGTTACATGGGTAAATTATGTGCCACTGAGGCTTGGTGTATGAATGATCCCAAAACCAAGGTAGTAAGCATGGTACCCAATAGGCATGCTTCCAACCCTTCCCCTCCCTCCCACCTCCCCCAGGCAGTTCTCAGTATGTATTGTTCCAATGTTTATGTCCATGAGTACCCAGTATTTGGCTCCTGCTTGTAAGTGAGAACATCCAATATTTGGTTTTCTATTCCTGCATTAGTTCAGTTAGAATTATGACCTCTGGCTACACCCATGTTGTTCAGAGGACAGGTTTCACTAATTTTTATGGCTGTGTAGTTATTACATGGTGTATATGTACCACATTTTATTTATCTAGCCCACCATTGATGGGTCTCTTTGTTGATTCCATGTCTTTGCTATTGTGAATAGTGCTGCAATGAACATGCAAGTGCATGTGTTGTTGTTGTTGTTTTGGTAAAATAATTTACTTTTCTTTGGGTATATACCCAATAGTAGGAGTGCTGGGTTGAATGCTAGATCTGCTTTATATACTTTGAGAAATCTTCAAACTGCTTTCTACAGTGGCTGAACTAATTTACATTACCCCCAGCAGTGATAAGTGTTCCATTTTCTCTGCAACCTCACCAGCATCTGTTGTTTTTTGTCTTTTTAATTATAGCCATTCTTTTACTGTTGGAGATGATATCTCATTTGTGGTTTTGGTTTGCATTTCTTTAATGATTAATAATGAAGAGCATCTTTTCATATAATTATTGGCCCCGTGTATGTCTTCTTTTGAGAAGCATCTGCTAATGTACTTTGTCTATTTTTTAATAGGGTTATTTGTTTTATTCTTGATGGTTTAAGTTATTTGTAGATTCTAGATACTAGGCCTTTGTTGGATGAATATATTATAAACATTTTCTCCCATTCTGGATGTTATCTGTTCTTCTGTTGATGGTTTCTTTTGCTGTGCAGAGCTCTTTAGTTTAATTAGGTTCCACTTAATTTTTGGTTTTGCTGCAATTACTTTTGATGACTTAGTCATAAATTCTTTGTCAAGGCCAATGCCCAGAACTCAACCAATGATTATATAAAAGCTTGACCTAGAAGAAAGTTCAGCTTATTTCTTTTGAGTCTTAGAGCAAACAATAATGGAAACATATTCTCGTACCATATAATCTTCTTTTAAAAGATTTGTGCATGAATTGTGCATTTGAGTTAGCTTATTAAACTAGTTTATATATGTCACAGATAATTGAATGATTAAATGGATGGATAAATAGATAAATGGACATCGCTTTGCTTTTTCAAACCATGCTTTCGAATGACAGGCCATAACGAGACCACTTGGAGATGCTACACATATCCAATCTTTATAGCCATTATCAGTCAAGGCTTATCTCTTATCTTTTCACTGTTTTCATATGATTCCATTACTTTGCCTTCAATAATGAAAAGAAATTCTGACTTTCCTCTGCTATTTATGCTAACAATCCCCAAATCTACATCATAACAACATTCCCTCCTTTGAACTCCAGATGCGCATTTCAATTATCTAATAAAAAATCTATGCTTGCATACTTGTAGCTCTGTTACAGATATTGTATATACATATAAACAGTATACACCATATATATACTTGTACCTGTACTAGTTAGTACAGTATATCTCAAGAACATTTATGTTTTGTACATGAAATTCCTATCTTTAAACTCATTATTTTTCCCCATTCTTTCTCCTTTGTCCCTTTTCTCATTGAATGGCATAATCCACCCAGCTACACAAACAAGAAAATTCAGCACAATCGTTTAGACCTTCTTCTTTGCCATTCCCTATATAAAAAATATTGTTTCTCTCCTAAAGCAGTGAAGAAGTGATGGGCTTCCTGATTCAGGTAGAGGGACATCCTGATTCCCCTCTTCGAAACTGCTAGAAATTCTTTGCATGTTTGTTTGTTTTGTTTTTAATAATAGAATCATATAATAATTAACTATAGACACCTGAAATTGTTTCCCAATTCTGTTCTATTTCATAGATTATAATTATTATTCTACATGTAAAGATTTAACAACATTTTCCTGACAGTTTGTATTGTAGTATGTATAAAAGCAAACTTCCTCGTATAATTTTTGGAAAATATATCCAATAAAATACACTTACATTTGTACTTTAGAGGCTTAGTATGTGTTTTAGAACTCAATAATAAAGTACGTAACTTTAGAATACTACACATTGAGATTGCACACATTTCATAGTACTTGAGAGAAAACATTTTCCTAAAATATTCGCCACAATGAGAGATTTCAATACCTATGACCTCCATCTGGTAAAACTGACAATTGTCGTAAGTCTGTTCTCAAAAATAGCTTGATGTTTAGACTCAAATGTGGTGATTGATCTAACAATTTTCCAAGACTTCCCATAGCTTATGGTGAAAGAGTTAAAGAAATGAATCCGCATGTGTTGGTTGGAAAACTAAGTGATGAAGATGATCAAGAAGAGTTGCAGAATTCATCCTCTGTTACTTTCACCTGCAATAAATACAGCTCAGGCTGATTTCACTCTTTACCCCTGGTTTTTATTTCCTGAGTTTCACTTGATTGCATTTTCTTTGATGATTTTCTCCTTGAAAGCAGTCACTGTTAGGTTCATTCTTCCCACTTCCCTTTTATCGGTCTCATGGTTTCAGATCAGTTTTTATATTGATTTTCCCAGATGCCCAACTTTAGGACAATGACTCCTGTGGGCCACTTTGTGTTATAAGTTTAATTTTAATATTTTCTAATATGAAAAATAAAACTTGTAAGAAAACATCACACGCATGTAAAATGATGCAAACTGTTCAGTAGATCAATATTCTCAAAACTATTTTTCTTGAAACACTATTTCCTGGGATGTAAATATAGTCAAATGCATTTGCAAAATATATTTTAAAATTGTATGTCTCTTTATTTAATAATTGCCAGAGATTTTTAAAGCTAATGTAAATTGTGAGTCTCCAAGATAGAATATGTGCATAGTATTGCCCAAATTTATTTGCTACTTTGTTTCAGATCCTCTCTCCAAACAGTTTGTGGAATATTACATTAAAAAGACTGCACTGAATATTATGGCATCCACGTGGTAAATTTCACAAAATTTATATTAAAACTTGATACATAGTAATGAATTTCCTAATGTTATTCATGGTTATATGTTGTTCTAAAGAATAAATAACGTATTATAGAATTCCCAAATATTCACTATTATTTTTCCATAACAGTCAAAAATACTTATTGCCTTTAATCAGAAATGAGAGATTGACAATTATTCGACTCCACTTTAATACATGAATATTCAGCAAATTCAGTAGAACTTATATTGCCAGCTTTTCAACAAATGCTGTGAGTACTATGAGTGAAATACAGAAACCCTGATTTTATGTAACTTTAAGCCAGGAAGAGACAGGTAAACAATCCCTACAATACTGTGTAATGTTGCTGCAGTGGAGGCATAGCACAGGCTTATAGAAGAACAGCCCACATCCACTTTCAGGTCTTCACGAAAGCCTTCTTCTAATACTTGAAGGACAAGTAGACAGAAAGGCAAGTAAAAGTCTTGCAATAAGAAAATGACACATCCAGGGCACCAAAAAATAGCTCTGCTTTTCTGAAGGGTGTGGTGTGAAGAAAAGAATTGCCTTTTCTGGAAATTCTTAGCACACAGTTCTTATTATATGTTGTTATCTTATTCTCATTCAAAGACAGCATCTTACCTTGATCTCACAATCCTAATTTCTCCTTAACAGAGGGTAAGAGCTATGCTTCTTTGCCTAGATTATTCAATGCAATAATAACTCTGAGAATAAGGCTAATGCATTTAATCAAGATATTATATTATTAGGGGAGAGGATGAATGGCATCTTTCTTGTCTTGATATTAAATATAAAAAAATAAGAAAATCAGAAAAGAGAGAGTAAAAATAGATTGGTAGAAGAGATAGTAAGCCTTTAAAGAATGAATCATGTTTACCCCCATTAAATACCATAAAAATAGAAACTCAGCATGTTTTAGCAAACAACAACAACAACAACAAAACATAAAACACACACACACACACATACGCCTATCTTTACTTTGAATACTATCTTGGGCAAAAAAGAAAGATACAGCAATAAAATTATTAAGTATAAACATTTCTTTGGTTTAAAAGCAAAAGACAGAGAGAAGTACTGAAGTCAAGGTGATGCCAAAATTTGCAGAGCATATTTCTTTCCATCTGGAAATCTTTCTTGTCACTTCTTTTTCTCACTTTCTGAAGATTCTCTTTTCTGTAATGCAACCAATGCTCCACTGAAGTTTTCCCAAGCTAGAAAAAAGACTAGGGAAACTGATATACTGAACCTAATGGCAAAGTCTTCTAAATTTCTTTAAAGCCATATCACTGAACTGTAGAAGAATCTGAGACTTGTAAAGGAAAAAGAAAACAGACAACATTACAAGAATTGTTTTTAAGAAAGACACCATGGTCATGAACAGGGAGGGATACAGTGGAAATAATTACTACCATTTAGAAGACAGTTTCTATAAGCAAAATAGTATTTTCAGCCCTGCCGATGTTCAATACTTCAGTACTACAAGAGGTAGTTTCTATCATTGTCCGCACATTAAGAATAAGGTATTCAGCCACAGTGGGGCTAAGTGCTCTGCTCCAAGTGACAAAGCTGGTAAGGGACAGAGAACAATTCAAATCCATAAATTCAGGCTGCAGAATTTGTGACCTTAAGATTTACACTAAGCATATTGTAAACTCTAAATGACAAGACTTTTATATGTCGGATGCACTAAGTATTTATTATTTCTTTAAAGATTGTATCTAGGTGTATAAAAATAAATTGCAGGCCAAAACATTTAGGTTATACATTTTGTTGTTACTGGTATTTAAGGCCATGCCTGGAGGTATCAGTTCCACCAATAGGTCATTTTCATAATAACTCCATAATGTTAAACATCATTTTTATTCCATATGGTTGATTTGTCAATGTATCTATGTATGGATATAGTTATCAGAAGCCTGATTCTTAAAAGTCTAACTATAGCCAAGATTTAAGTAAATAAATCAATGCAGCAGAGAAAAATTAAAATACATATTTAATTATAAAATATTTTTATGTTAATGGTTAATATATATGCCATAATATCCTTTCTACTTGTCAGAAAAGAGTCTACAAATTATGTTCTATATCAGGCCATACTTGTATTGCTATAAAGAAATACCCGAGACTGAGTAATTTATACAGATAAAAGGTTTAATTGGCTTATGATTCTGCAGGCTGTCCAAGCATGGCCCTGACATCACTTGGCTTCTGAGAGGGTCACAGGAAGCTTTACTCATGACAGACAGGAGGCAAAGCTGGAACAGGCACTTTACAAGCAAAAGCAGGAGTGTGGGGAATTTTTGGGGGGATGGGGTGCCACACACTTTTAAAGGACAAGATCTCATGAGAACTCACTCACTATTGCAAGGATAGCACCAACCAATGAGGGATTTGCCCCCATGACCCAAACACATTCCACCAGCCCCACCTCCAGCATTGGGGATTACCTTTTAGCATGAGATTTGGGTAGGGACTAATGTCCAAATTATATCATGTTTTAATATTCATGACTGCCTATACAAAGAAAAGACAATTAGTAAACTTGTCAGAAGAATCTCAACCATTTCTATTATAGAGAAAATAAATAAAACTTTTCTATGTATTTTTATAAAGTAGTAACTATAGTCCAAGTACTCAGGCAATAAAAGCATCACCACTTTCTTCATTAAATAAACAATAAAATTGATAGGACTGTTATTGTTTTATAATGTCTTTTGTTGTAAACTGAAGACATTATTCTAAAGCAGTATTCGATAAAAATAATTTCTATATAGTCCAGGCACACCATTCCATGATGGTCCAGATTAACATAAAGATGAAATAGAAAGTGCTATATGAAACACAATAAAACATATGATGGTACATATATATGCACACACACACACACACAATGAAATAACCTATACCCTTTCTGTGTGAGAGGTACTCAGACATTTTCTATTTTCTTCTAATATAGTTCAATATTAAAAAGTTGGTCAGGAACTACTAAATTAATTTCCTGACCCACAAATGGCTTCGACCTATGGATTGAATAATATGGATTTGAGTAAATTGGAATCTCACATTGCCTATTACATTTCTTATAATAAAACTTGATAGATGTTAGTTTTTTATTCCCAAAATAGTAGCTCAGGCATACATGTTACATTTTAATGAGACAGTCTTTCACAGTTTGGAGAAAGTAGAAATTCTTGGAAAAAGTTGTTACCTTATATAGGTGCAGAAGGCTGAGAAAAATCGCTGACATGATGTGCGTTCACTCAAAATTCCAGTTTCAAATGGGCCATGGGAACAAATATGAGTCTGACAGCAGTGTAACTCAGAAAATCATTTCTGGCTCACTCTGACACTGGGGTAAATGGACAATGAAACCCCACGGCTTTAGGTCATTGAAAATAGCCTCAAATATTTTATCCTGAAAATTTTAAATCTCCAAAAGAACCCTAATAATGACTAACTTTTACCAGTGTGATTTATCTGCAAATTCTAAAAAATATGCTGAGTTGCAAAATATGCCATATGCTTGGATTTGGAAATAGGTCATTCAGAGTAGTGCAGATAAAATTATGTATTGCATTTCACAATGTGATCCATCTCAAAGAGATTGGCTTATGGTGTGCTGACTAATCTTGAAGTACTTTTTAGAGTTGGTACATGATAAGGAGACAACAAAATAAAAGCTTCTAAAATAAACAAATTAAGAAGTAAATAAATTAAGAAGAGACAGACAGAAAAAGCCAGTTTCATTAACAAGATGAACTTTGGCATTTCATGGACTGAAGACAGGACACTTTCAAAATCTTCTGTGAAGATGTTATAAAGCCAATTTCTATATCTGGAAGTATAAAAACAAGTATATCTGGCTTAATTTCTGTCTTTAATAGGGAAGTAAGGCTATATCTATACTTTTTAGTATTCAAAAATTCATAATTATGGTAGATGTTGAAATTGGCAAACATATTTTAACTTAATGAAATATTAACAACCATAGATAAAATCTATACAAAATGTTTAAACTCTTTGAAATATTCAGTATTGAAGCTTTTAAATCTACGTGATGAATTTTATGGTTTTATTAATCTACCTTCATCTTAAACTACCGGCTCAACTATTTGAGCTACTTGAATCAACTAAGCTCTATTCCATGGAACTGATACATTCTATCATTGTGACTATATTACTTCATCTTTTCTCATCACAAATCAATATCATGAGTAAATATTATTGACAATGTATACTATAAAAAGCTAGAAATAAGTATTAATAAATAAATATATATGGTTAATTAAAGGACTGTTAGAACATAATCTTCTCTGGGATTAGAAACAGCATTTTTCAGTGCTAAAAACGATGGTACTTCACCTTGAAAGTGGTAAGATTATATTATTTACAGGAAAGAACATTGTAACAAAGATGTTCCTTTTTTCCTGGTAGAATTGTAAAACTAAAGAAAGTTGTTTATCACTTTTTCATGCATAAATATCAACATGAATACTTGAAAATAAAATTTGTAAAAGTATTTTAAATTATTATTTGCAATTCAAAGTTCTCCTCAGCATTTGAAATAAAAATTTAGATTGATATGTAAAATTACTTATTCCTGTGCTTACAACTTCTCATTTTTCATGCATTTTAAAAGTCTTACATTTCAGAAGAATAACTGTCGAAAAGACATCTCTTTAAAATCTACTTGTTCAAAATAGAGTAGCCTAGCTTTTCTTTTCCTATTATTTTTTTGATTGACAAATAAAATTGTATATATTTATGGTTTACAACATGACGTTTTGATATGTCTGTATGTTGTGAGATAAATCAGTTGAGCAATTAACACATGTGTTATCTCACATACACAATTTTTGTGGTAAGAACACTTAAAATCTATGAAGTAGCCTAATTTTCTTTTGATTTTTGAAAATGCCTTGCTTTCATAACTCTTGAAGTTTAGAAGATTAGTCTCTACCAGTTATTAGCAGTCAACTATGAATCATTAATTCTAATTAACCAATTTACTTTAATTATGATGTATTTTGTAAGCCTCTGGACATACATATTTTCACTTGAAATAGGGTTGGTTAGTTTATCCCTATCTAAAGATATAGATTAAGCCAATCTATATTTTCCATCAATATAAAAATTAGTTTTACATGTTATTGATTATTGTAAAGTTAATGGATTTGTACCTATGCACATGTATTGACTACAAAACTGTGCAAATAATGCCAAAATAGTTGTCCTGAAAAATAAGGGCAATGTATACATATAAAATGAACATCCTTTTTTTATCCATATGAGGAATTATCCTGTTCTGTCATTTACTTACTTATTAAGAAACTGTCTGTTTTTCTCACATTTATTTGCAAGATTTTCAGAAGCCTAGCCTGTGAATAAAGTAAAAATCACTGCTCAAAATGAATTAGCACCATCTCTAAATGAGTCAGATTTCACATAGGTGCCAAATGAAAGGTGTGATGACCCTCATAAACACCTTGTATGAGTTAATGAGAACGAAGGTTCATTTTCATAATGACTTCATATTTGCATCTGTTGCATACCACCCAGGGCACACCATAATGTAGGCTGCGCATGGTACAGGTTGGCAAAAGTCAACGGTGACTCAGACAGGTTGCGATTCTCAGCACTCCAGTAATAAAAATGACCATGTCGACATTCTGTCTGGCCCAGAGCCTAAGTAGTAACCATTAAATCGGCTTACAACCACACGGCCTCTGAAGCACACCATCTGCCAGTCATCTTTGTTGCTACTTCTTCCTCTTTGTAACTATGTAAACATTCATTTACCAGCAAATATACGCTCCCAGAAGGCCCACCTAGGACAAGGTGAAAAATCAGCTTCCCCCACTCTTTTTTACTTCTGTCACCAAGACTCTCACTGCAAAAGAAATGAGATGGCAGGAACAAGTTTTGCTATGTAGTACAGAAAAGGCAAACAATAAAACTGTGAAGAGAAACAGTGTATCTTTGGAGGCTCTGCTCACCCAGGGAGTATAGATTGCAGCCTGCAAAATCCAATGGTCATATTGTTTTTTTTTTTTTTTTTTTTTTTTTTTTTTTTTAAGACGGAGTCTCACTCTGTCTCCCAGGCTGGAGTGCAGTGGCACCATCTCGGCTCACTGCAAGCTCTGCCTCCCTGGTTCACGCCGTTCTCCTGCCTCAGCCTCTCGAGTAGCTGGGACTACAGGCGCCTGCCACCACGCCCGGCTAATTTTTTGTATTTTTAGTAGAGACAGGGTTTCACCGTGTTAGCCAGGATGGTCTCGATCTCCTGACTTTGTGATCCTCCCACCTCGGCCTCCCAAAGTGCTGGGATTACAGGCGTGAGCCACCGCGCCTGGCTGGTCATATGCTTTAAACACAACAGCAGACTCAAAGCATGACAATGAAAAGAGAATCTCCATCTATTAGATAATGGTATACCAAAAAATAACAACTATCTCTTTAAACATCATCAAAGCCCAAATTATCTCATTTCATACTGGGGGCAGGGGCGGGGCAGGTATGCATGTAACTTTCTTTCCCTTATGTTTCCCAGTATAGGAGAAATTTAAGTCAATGACAATAAACATACGATAAGCATTCATGTATTCATATAAGGAGTAAGCCATAGCATTTCAATATGTGCCTGATAATATAAAATACTTTTAGAATCAAATGCTAAATGCAGAAATGCACAATGTGCAATTTTGTCTTTGACTGGACCTACTCTAATTTTTATTCTTAAAGACTACTTGATAGTTGGTAAAATGAAGAACATGAAAAAAAAAATAGCTTTCATCTCTGTTTAAGAGAAACTGCCAATGTCAACTCAGCAACTGTGAAAGTAATGACATGTGAGGGAAGAATAGGCAGAAGAGAAAAAAAAATAAGCAAGAAGTGCATGGGAGTAACAGTAGTCAATAAGCTCTGGTACATAACTTTTGAAGGCCTGCAATAAGGAGAAACCTAATAACCATTAGATACATTGGCCACTCACAAACCCTTTCCTAAAGGCGGAACAACTACACTTTTTTATCCAGACCTCATCCTATTATATGACTTCAATTCTTATTTCTATACTGACAGTTTTCATATCTGTAAGTGCATTTCTGTTATTCCATTCAAACTCTAGCCATTATTTCCAATTATCTTTCAGATTCTTGTATTCAGATACCTTCCTGCCATTTGAAACTCAACATTAACCACAGCTTCTTTTCTTCTCCAAAGAATGAAGGCAGCCTTGGTGATTCATATTGCTTATTTTATTTGAAATCTCTTTCGTCTGCCCTATCATTTTTATTTCTACTGCCATGAGTGTTGTACTCTACTTTTTTCAAGCATGAATTACTGAAATACTCAATTTGATGGTCTCCCACACTCTAAATTTTCTCTACATTTATTCTGCTTCCTATTGCCAGACTCAGTGAATTCAAATATGGCTCCCTCCTTTGCAGACTTACAGAGAACTAATTTCCAACCATATTAAATGCATTATTTCTTTGCTTGGTTTCATTTAAATTTTAGCTAATATTTATTGAGCACAGACACTGAGCCAAGTACTCAACAGGGATCGTCTCATTTGCTATGCAGAATAGGGTAGATATAGTATTGTTCTTATTTTAATAAGAAGAAAATTGAAGTTTATAGAGATTAACTAACTTGCCCCTTGTCAGACACAGCTAGTGAGAGTAGAGTAGGAATGTAACTCGTATCAACCAAGCTTCAAAGCTGGTGCTCTGAACGACTCTGGTATATTCCTTGCATACCACTTACCTTCACTTCCTCCTAATGTCAACATTTTTTCCTTTCATTTAGAATCAAATTATGTCTCTTTTTTTCTCCATTGCTTCTCCTTCCCCATCTCACCTCTTTTCTCTCCCCTCTATTTCTACACACACACACACACACACACACACACACGCATACAATGTCTCTTTATGCCATCTTCTTTATATAGAATTTCTTATCTTCAGGTTTTCCTTTCATAAGGGCTTTCATCAATACTTATCATTACATATTTTCCTATACTTTCAAATCTTACAGTACCCATAGTTCATTGTACAGATTGTTAACAATTTGCCTTGCATTGTTCATTATATTTTCTCATATTCTTGTCTCCAAAACTCATTCAGGGCTCCTTCAAGGCAAGAAATTTGTATTTCTCTGTAATATACTTTATAAATGTACATTGTCATAATTTCTATTATTATACTTCTGTATATTCTGATCACTACCAGTGTACTCAGCATGTAATGGATACTCTATAGATCCACGTTCATATATTAATTGCAAGGTGGAGACTTAAATATAGAGCTTCAGTTTGCTAATTCAGCTAAATAAAACTGCAACACATAACCAACTCTAAGTCTTTAGAGCTAGAAAAGTGATTTACTGTTAGGAAAGGTTTTTATCCTCTACAATTTGAAGGTCAGAATACTCAAATCTGTTTGAAAGCAAAGGAAAAAAAGACAAGAAGATTTCTTATAAGTAACAACAAAATGATTCAAAATGCTTATCCAGTGAAAAAATATTTAATATTGATGTTTAGTAGATAAAGCCACAAGTATTCTCAGAGAAAATTTGAAGATGTGAGAAAAAAAAAATTAAATTATCCCAAGCTTCACCAGAAAACAAAAATACAAAGTACAAAGGTAATTCTTAGTGAGAAGGAAAGATATTTTGGTTTAGACTAAAAAAACTTTTGCAGTTGTCAGAAATACAATGGTATGAAACTTTACGAACACTGGAGAATCACCCATCATCAATGTAATAAGATACATTCCTGTTGGAGGGAGAGGATAAGTTAATAAATTCTAAACTTATTTGTAAACTTTTAATTCTTGAATCTAGATTGGTAAGTTCTTTAGTGCCTGAAAATGTCCAGTTGAAACCAGAGTAGATATTTTTAACCCTGGTTGCACATTAGATTCTCTCAGAAAGTTTCTTTGAAAATATTAGTGTTGAAGTAACCACTATAGACCGATTAAATCAGAATCTAAGGATAGGATCTGGATGATCAACTTATTTTAAATGCTTCCGAGGTGAATTTCATGTTCATCTATGATTAAGTACACTGCCATAAAGCATGGCTGTAAGTTCTAGAAGTTGAAAAGTAGTAATTGATTGCATGGGTCATGGAAAATTTGTCAAACAGTTCTGATATCAAATCTGACTTTGATCAGAGCTACATCACAATAATACTACAATAATGACATAGATTTTTATTTTAGTTCATAAAATAAGTGGGTGTCTTAGTTCCCACTTTTCTATACTCAGTTGGGCCATGAACAACCAAGTCACTTATTTATTATTTCTCAACCTCATGTACCAAACTTATTCTGATTTCCAACTGTAATTTGGCCAATGGGAATGAGTTTTCCCTTAACCACCTTTACAGTTGCTAAATGTTTCCAATATGTACCATTTATGTGTTGTTAGTACAGAATCTGGTGAAATCAAATCCCCAGTCTTTGGTCGAGATACTAGATATTTTCAACTATAATTATAGCCAGAACCACAGACACACATTCCAAGATTACAATAATACTACATTAGAAGACAGTATAAAAAATACAGTCTGAAATAAAATTTATTATGAACAATTTCTACCTTTAAGCATATTTTCTTGGCAGTTCTAAGATTATTGTACTTAATATAATAAATTAAAATGAGGGTATGAGAATGCCAATTTGATAAAAGTCAAAATCAAAAAGTTTAAAAAGACGACTACTAAAAGAATCTATTTCAAAAAGACACAAACATATTATTAGTAATACCATGTGACCACAGTGTATTACTCCATTTTCACACTGCTATAAAGAACTTCCCTGAAACTAGGTAATTTACAAAGGAAAGAGGTTTAATTGACTCATAGTTCATTCTGCAGGGCTGAGGAAGCCTCAGGAAACTTACAATCATGGTGGAAAGTGAAGGAGAAGCAGGCACCTTCTTCACATGCTGGTAGGACAGAGGGAAAAGCCCAGGGAAACTGCCATTTATAAAACCATCAGATCTCATGAAAATTCCCTCACTATTGTGAGAATAACATGGGGGAAGACGCCCCCATGATTCAATCGCCTCCTACCAGGTCCCTCCCTCAACATGTGAGGATTATCGGGATTACAATTTGAAAGGAGATTTGGTTGGGGATGCCAAACCATATCATTCAATAACAAAAACTAAACAGAAAACGAAGTTCTGGCCCAAATTTGTAATATTTTAAGTGATAAGCTAAAGGGAAATCAATAATGCTGTACAAAAACCTAAAAAGAGAGACATAGACACTAGCTACTGTGAATTCCTCAAATACAATATTAGCCTTTCAATTATTATGCAAATATTGCAACTTGTTTAATTAACAATATATTTGAACTGATATGTGATGTGATATAGCTAAAGTATAAAATATACCTCTTAGTGCTATTAAGAAAACTGTCATTTACAAAGCAAGAGGAAAATCACTTAAATTGGACTAAATCCTTTGTTAGTATTTAACATTCTATTTCCAAGGGAGCTCTAGTGAATATTCAGATGCTTTGATCGTCTTCTTCTGCCCATGAATACACAACATAATTTTCTCTTTGAGATTTGCTTGTGGATATGTTGTTTTAGAGTCCGTCTGTTATCCCCCTGACTGGAAGCTGGAAGTATGGCTTCAAACTGAGTCTCTGGGAATGTGCAAGAAAACTGGACTCCATGCTCTGATGTAAGACTTCCAGATGCTTTTCTAGAATTCTTCTGTCGTTCCTTACTTGAGTATGTCACTTTGAGCTTGCTTGCGTGAGGACCACTCACTGATCTCATATTCTCTCATTTATGTGCTTTGCTTTAGTGATTTACAAACATGTGTGGGACTCTCATTTAACTAATTCAATAAAAATAGGCATTTAATTCATCATTAATTGGTTGTACTTGGGGGAAGACCTTGAAAGACACACAAATGATTCTAAAGGGGAAATCTGGCTTAATTACTTATGTTGCATATTCTTTCATTCACTATACCAGGTGAGCTGTCTCGTTAAACCAATGGCAACAGAGTGAATGAGTAAATTCACACCTAACCCTAGTAATTCTAACCAGTGAAGACAATTGATTCAAACTGATGGGTTTTCCTTGATATTTGCTGAGAGTTTATGTTCTTTTTGACTCTCAGATTTCGACAATTGACAACAAATTCACAATAAAAATGATATATCTTATTGTCCTGTCTTACCACTTGTTCCAGTATCTTTTTAGTGTCATTTGTAAAATACTCCACCGTCTGATTGACATCTCATTCTCTTCCTACCTTTGTAGGGCAAGCAAGGACAATACGTAGTAATGTCTGCTTATTTTATAATAAGAAAAAATATCATCCATCTCTTTCACTGTACTAAGAATATCAAAGCTACATGAAAAAACACAATTTGACCTATTTTCTCTTACAAGCTTGGCCAAATATTTTTATAAAGTTTGCATTTTGACTAAGTATTAATGGTAAATAGCAAAAATAATTGGAGGAAAATAACATCATCAAAAAATTATTCCAGAAAATTTAATTAACTGAAAGGTCAACTCTAGGTTGAACTGACCACCAAAGTGGCCAGCATAGTGAATAAAAATGATACCAGGCAGAGGGAAATCATGTTAAATTTTAGAACATGGAAGGTTAAAATAAGTTTTACTAAGTTTCATAAATTGTTGGGGAAAAGTTCATACTCATATCCAAAGGATCAACTCTCAAGATGGAAAAACGGCTTCAGGGTTCAGGCTTCCACAAAGCTAAAAGACAGCAGAATAAAGCCTTCAAAAGACTGAAGAAAATACTTGAGAGACTGAGGCAGGGGTACCACATGAGCTTAGGAGTTCAGGGTTACAGTGAGCTATGATTGCACCACTGCACCTCAGCCTGCAGTTATTATTACACCACTAAACTTTAGAGACTCTGTCTCTAAAAATAATAATAATAATGATACTAAAATTCATAAGAAAAAATAATTTCAATATTGAATTTCATTGTCAGCAAAGCTACCAATAAATGTAGGAGTAAAATAAAGGTTTTTAGACAAGCAAAGTCTCAAAAGATAGCTTTCTCATGCCCCCACCTGAAAAAAATGGGTAAAAAAGATTTGATGTTAATGTGATTCAATAGCCAAAATCAAGAGGACATAGAAGCCAGCTAAGTGGACCCTCCAGCATGTGAGAACTGTGCTGAGAATGTCAGCATGGCGTTAAAGAGAAAGTCTAGTATAACAAAAGTAAATTAGTAAGTGGGAGAATTAATGAAACTATGAAAAGATTGGGCACATGTGATAAGCTAAGCTGCAGAATGATCTAAATATGTAAGTATATAAAATAAAAAATAAAAATGGTAAGAGCCATCCAAGCCCATATTTCAGTTAAACCACTAAAATAATTTATAATAAAATAGTATATATAAATGTGTATGGGGTGGGAAGTTTAAAAAGAGTGTGTTTGTTGTTCAAATTAGACTTTCAGGGTATTAGAGTTTTGAGATGTTAAGCAAGATACCAAAATTTTCCATCTTTATTATTGGCCAATGATTCCCCACACAAAGCTAATGAATGAATACAAACAGAAGTTTGATTTATCTGCTCTGCTTCAGTCAAACATGCATTTTCCTTCATGTATACATGCATCTTCTTTACCTCCCATTAACCCTTCATCCTACTCCAATTAATCTTCTAAATCTATTGCCTTAATAAAATTGCTTTGAGTAAGAAAGTAAACTCACTGGTGCTAAATTTAAGACATTTTTAAATCCCCATCTGACTTGATGCCTGAGAAACTGAGTGGTTGACAGTTTACCATGTATCATCTTAGTGATAGCATCTTCAGTCATTCTTAGTCTATATGGAGTTGAACTTAGGGTCACTCCAGGTCTAGGGGGCAACATGTAGCCAAAGCCTGATTAATCAAAGCATATATAACAATATCCTTAGCATCTGCACTTAATTTGTAGGAGGTCACATGAACTAACTGAACTCCATTAGCATTAATGCTACTGATTTTGACTATAAAGCAGGAAGTTCCTTTTCTATGGACTTGTGAAAAGAATTTGTCAACCTGCAGAATGGATCAAAAAATAAAGGACAAATGCTTCAGTAAGATCTTCATTAACTTGGTTTCTGGCTTCTGTATCCTTCTGCATACCTATTTACTTCTCTGTGCACTGTTACAATGGAAGGTAGAACTGAAAGTCAGAAAAGGACCAACTGATGCGTGTGTGTGTGTGTGTGTGTGTGTGTGTGCCTAGATATCACCACACTTGAAGCTATAATACAAACATTTCCAAATAAATCCCCTATTTTCTTGAAGCTGGGTTTTGTCTGTTACAAATAAAAATTTTCCTAAATATAGTCACTCATCACATTTGAGAGTTAACATAACTAAGTAGTTAACGATGAGAGTTGTAAAGTCAGACTTCCAGTGTGACTTTGGTAAGAGGACTAGTTTCTTGAAATTTCAGTTATACCACATGTAAAATGGTGATAATAATGAAAGCAAGCTCACATCATTTTGTAAGGACTGAGTAAGATGATGCCTATAAAGTGATTAGTAAAGGGCCCCAAACTTGGTAAATAGTGCAGTTTAGCTTATATTGTTGATGTTATTGCAGCTATTATCATTATTATTATTTTCCATCCTGCTTAAGACATTCCCTTCATTTTATCTTTGTTGCTCCACATTCACGTGGTTTTCCTTCGATGGCTTTTCTCAACTCTTACAGAGTTTATTCTAACTTACCTGAAAATGCATGTTGATATTTCTCAGGGCTCAGTCTATATTCCTGTTTTATCTAACTCTGTACTCTTCCCAGGTTACCTCATTTATCCTCATGATATTTAATACCACCCATCCAGACATACGTGTACAAAGCCAAACCATTCTGCTGACTGCTGGATTCATGTATTTATCTCTATCATAAGGAGCTTACACTTCCATGTCTCACAGTGAACAGGAACTTCTTCATACAGCACATTTGTGATCTCCCTCATTCTTACCTGCTTCTCTTGTAAGGTTCTACATCTCAACAAATGGTAATACCATCTACACAGTTCCTTAGACCAAAAATCACCAAGAACCACTATTGACACTTTCCTTTTTTTACCCTAAATCCAGTTAATTGCTGAGTGCTGTCAATTCTTCTTTTATTTGTACATGTATTCAGTTCTCCGTATCTCTGCTGTTGTCTAAATCTCCACTGTCTTCTTATAACTCTACTTAATTCCTCCAATTTTGATCCTATATCATCTATTTTCCACATAGACACTAGAATGGCCTTTCAAAAATAAAAATTATATGCTACTCTTATGCTTACAAGCTGTCAATTTCTTCTCATTTTCTTTAGAATATAGACCCAAATCTTTAATGTGATTTATACTGTGCTTCACCAGATTGGCATTTTTTCCACATTTTTATTGACCAAGTTATTTTCCTGTCTCAGAGACATTGGCAGGCCTTTTATTCCCTCTGCCTCATGTCTCTTCCTGGCCCAGTCATACATCCAGTCATATCCCAAGACTGACTCTATTGTCACAAAGTATTCTGTAACTTTCCAGTATCTATGATATTTATTGGGACCCAATAAACGTTTTCAAATAGATGAATAGCACTCATGTAATGATACCTTGTTGCTTATTATGGCAAATATAAGTTGGCAGAAAACATTACTGTGACTAATGGCTACCACCCACTTCTACTTAGAGTCTGTAATGGTTAATTTAATGTGTCATTTTTACCAAGACAGTAGGTGTCTAGATATTTGGTCAAACAATCTTCTGATTATTTCTGTGAGAATGTTTTCAGATAAAATTAACATTTACATTATTTACATTGGTAGACTCAGGAAAGCAGGTAATGTGGGTGGGGCCATACAATTAGTAGAAGGCCTGAATAGAACAAAAAGTGAGCCTTCCTTGAGTAAGAGAGTAAGAGTGCCTTCAAACTGGCGCATGGACTTCTTGCCTGCCTTTGGACTCAAACTGAAATGTCAGCTCTAATATGGTTTGACTGTGTTCCCACCCAAATCTTATCTTGAATTGTAGCTCTTATAATTTCCACTTTCATGGGAGTGACCTGGTGGGAAGTAATTAAATCATGGGAGCAGGTCTTTCCTGTGGTGTTCCTGTGACAGTGAATAAGTTTCATGAAATCTGATGGTTTTATAAAGGGGAGTTCCCCTGCATACATTCTCTTGCCTGCCATCATGTAAGATGTGACTTTGCTCCTCCTTTGCCTTCCACCATGATTGTGAGGCCTCCCCAGCCATGCCAAACTGTGTGTCAATTAAACCTCTTTCCTTTGTAAATTACCCAGTCTTGGGTAGTATCTTTGCAGCAATATGAATATAAACACAGTAAATTGGTACTGAGTAGTGGGGTGTTGCTGTAAGATACCCAAAAATGTGGAAGCGATTTTGGAACTGGCTAACAGGCGGTGGTTGAAACAGTTTGGAGGGCTCAGAAGACAGGAAGATGTGGGAAAGTTTGAAACTTCCTAGAGACTTATTGAATGGCTTTGACAAAATGCTACTTATCTCAAATGGAGAAAAGAAACTTGTTGGGAACTGGAATAAAGATGACTCTTGTTATGTTTTAGCAAAGAGACTGGCAGCATTTTGCCCCTGCCCGAGAGATCTGTGGAACTTTGAATTTGAGAGACATAATTTAGGGTATATGGTAGAATAAATTTATAAGCAGTAAAGCATTCAAGAGGTGATTTGGGTGCTGTTAAAAGCATTCAGTTTTATGTATTCACAAAGATATGGTTTGGAATTGGAACTTATGTTTAAAAGAGAAGCAAAGCATAAAAGTTTGGAAAATTTGCAGGCTGACAATGTGATAGAAAATAAGAAACCCATTTTCCAAAGAAAAATTCAAGCCAGCTGCAGATATTTGCATAAGTAACGAGGACCCAAATGTTAATCACCAAGCCAATGGGGAAAATGTCTCCAAGGCATACAAGAGGCCTTCATGACGGCCCCTTCCATCACAGACCCAGAGGCAGAGAAAAAAGAAATGGTTGTGTGGACTGGGCCCAGGGCCTTGCTTCTTTTTGCAGTCTCAGGACTTGGTGCCCAATGTCCCAGCCATGGCTAAAAGGTACCAATATGTAGCTCAGGCCGTTGCTTCAGAGGATGCAAGCTCCAAGGCAGCTTACATTTGGTGCTGGGCCTGTGGGTGCACAAAAGTCAAGAACTACAGCCTGGAAATTTCTACCTAGATTTCAGAGGATGTATGGAAATGCCTGGATGTCTAGGCAGAAGTGTGCTGAAGCAGTGGAGCCCTCATGGAGAACCTCTGCTAGGGCAGTGCAGAAGGGAAATGTGGGTTCAGAGCCCCCATACAGAGTCCTCACTGGGGCACTCCGTAGTGGAGCTGTGAGAAGAGCACCATTGTCCTCCAGACCCCACAATGATTGATCCACTGACAGCTTCCACCGTGTGCCTGGAAAAGCCACAGACACACAATGGCAGCTCATGAAAGCCCAGCCAGGAGGTGGGCTGTACTCTGCAAGGCCAGGGGAGTAGAGCTGCCCAAGACCATGGGAACCTTCCTCTTCCATCAACATGACCTGGATGTGAGACATGGAGTCAAAGGAAATGATTTTGGAACTTTAAGGCCTAATGGCTGCCCTATTGGATTTTGGACTTGCATGGGGCCTGTAGTCCTTTTTTTTGGACAATTTCTTCCATTTGGAACTGCTATATTTACCCAATGTCTGTACTCCCATTGTATCTAGGAAGTAACTAACATGCTTTGGATTTTACAGGCTCATAGGCAGAAGGGACTTGCCTTGTTTCAAATGAGACTTTGGATTTGGACCTTTGAGTTAATGCTAGAATGAGTTAAGGCTCTGAGGGACAATTGGATGGGCGTGATTGTGTTTTGAATTGTGAGGACATGAGATTTGGGAGGGATCAGGGGTGAAATTACATGGTTTGGCTGTGTCCCCACGCAAATCTCATCTTGAATTGTAGCTCCCATAAGTCCCACATGTCATGGGGAGGAATTGGTGGAAGGTACTAGAATCATTGGGGCAAGTCTTTCTCATGCTGTTCTCATGATAGTGAATAAGTCTCATGACATCTGATGTTTTTATAAAGGGGAGTTCTCCTGCACATGTTCTCATGCCTGCCACCATGTAAGGCATGCCTTTGCTCCTCCTTCACCTTCCACCATGATTGTGAGATCTCCCAAGCCATGTGGAACTATGAGTCAATTAAACCTCTTTCCTTTATAAATTATCTAGTCTTGGATAGTATCTTTGCAGCAACATGAGAATGGACTAATACAAGTTCTTCCTGGGCCTTGAGCCTACCAGTCTTCAAGTAGGAACTACACCATCTACTCTCCTAATTTGTAGGACTTTAAGATTCAGACATATTAAGCCATTGACTCTCCTGGGTCTCCAGCTTGCTGAATCACTCTGTAGATCTTGGGACTTGTCCATCTTCACAGTCACATGAACAAATTCCTTGTAATCTCCTCTGTCTCTCTCTCTCTCTCTCTGTCAGACCCAGACACATGCGCGTGCACGCACACACACACACACACAGACACATAGATACACATACACACATAGTTTAAGCATTCCAAACCCAAAAATTTGAAATGCTTGAAAATCCAAAACTTTTTGAGTGCTTCAGTGCCACAAGTGGAAAATTCCACACTTGACCTCATGTGACATATTGCAGTCAAAACACAGGTGCACAACATACAATTTATACAACATCCCTAAGGGAAAAATGTCCTTCCACTATGTCCTTCAGCTTCCATGCATCTTTTCCACATATGCTCAGATTTCCCCACAAAGGGTAATAAAGTAGTATGCACAAGTTGGGCACACCAACAGCAGATTCCCCACAATACCTCACATAGGACCAAGACCTATATGAATTACTCACTGTATTCTTACTGTTTATTTTCTGCTCTGTGGTATAAAGATATTATTGAAAGTATCTAAAAAAAAGCCTGCAGATACACCATGGTTATCATGGGTAACCATGATAAGAAAAAAAGGAAGCATTTATGTTTATCTATATCACAGAAAGTCAAACTACTTGAGAAACTGGACAGTAGTGTAAATGTGAAATGTCTTACAGAAGAGTATGATGTTGGAATGACCACCATATATGACCTGAAGAAACAGAAGGATACACTGTTGAAGTTCTATACTGAAAGTGATTAATGGAAGTTAATAAAAAATAGAAAAACACTGCATAAAGCTAAAGATAAAGATATAAATCGTGTTTCAAAGGTGTGACTCTGTCAGCATAACAGTAAAGACATGCCATTTAATGGTAGGATAATCATGAAATAAGCAAATATTTATGACAATGAACAGAAAATTGAAGGGAATCATGTATATTCAATAGGCTGGTTGCAGAGATTTAAGGAAATGACCAGCTCTAAATTTTTAAAGATTTGTGGTGATAAACCATCTGCTTATCATGAAGCTGCACAGAAATTCATTAATTACTTTGCCAAGGTTATTGCTGATAAAAAATCTGATATCAGGACAAGTCCATGATGCTAATTAAACATCATTGTTTGGCATTATTGCCCAGAAAAACACTGACTACAGATGATGAGAAAGCCCCTGTAGGAATTAAGAATGACAAGGACAGAATACCTGTACTGGGATGTACCAGTATGGCAGGCATGCATAAGTGCAAACTTGCTGTGATAGGCAAAAGCTTGGGTCTTTTGTTTTTAAAAAGTAAATTACTAACCAGTCTGTTCATATGCTAACAAATAGGCATAGATCACCAGGGACATCTTTTCTGATTGGTTTCATTAACATTTTGTACAAGCAGTTTATGTTCACTTCAGGGAAGCTGGACTGGATGATGACTACAAAATTTTTATTCCTTGACAACTGTTCCGCTCATACACAGCTAAAATTCTCATAACAAAAAGTGTCTATGGAAGGTAGTGTAGCAAGATAGCCAAATTGAAGCCTCCGGTGATCATCTTCCTGACAGTAACACCAAATTGAACAACTATCCATACAAGGAAGCAATTTCACAAGAATCAAAGATAAGGTGAATAATCATGGCACCTGCTTTTAACATCATATTTAAGAAAGAAACACTGAAAATTGTAGCAAAGACAGTTTTGAATTGCCAACACCACCCTTCTCCCATTTCTAGCAGAGGTAATGTTGCATGCAGAGAGAATCTGTATGCAGTAATTGTGGAACTTCACATTGGAACTCAGTGCTGTCCTGTTACAACAGAAAGCAACAAAGGAAAGAATTCAGCTGGTGCCCACAGAGGAAGCATTTAGACCATAGAGGAGTCACTCATCCAGTCAAAGAGGAATTGCCCATCACAGCAGTTGAAACCTAAGCTCCACCAAGCCCTACCACTGGAGGCTAAAGTGCTCTAGAGTTCTAAGTAAACTTGAAAGGCAGTCTATTCCGCAAGGCCTGCAATCCTGGGCAAGTCTTGGTGCTGTGCTGGGCTCAGAGCCAGTGGATTTGCAACGCACATGACCTAATCAGTTACCAGCCAGGGTGACCAAGGGAGCGCTTGCACCACCCCTTCCCCAACCCGCTACAATGCAGCTTGCATCTCCAGGAAAGACTCTTTCCTTCCCTTTGAAGTAAGGAGAGGGAAGAGAAAAGAGAACTCTTTCTTACAAACTGGGTATCAGTTCAGCCACAGTAGAATAGGGCACCAGGCAAAATCCTGAGGCCCCTATTCCAGGCCCTATTCCCCTGCCAAGACACACTCTTGGCTAGAGGGAACTTGCTTCCTTGAAGGTAAGGATCCAGTCCTGGAAGGATTTATCACCTGCTGACTAAAGAGCCCTGGGGCCTTGAATAAATATCACTGGCACCCAGACTCTTCTCACCATGAGCCTTGGGTGAGATCTAGAGCTGGGCTAGCTTCAGTTATGACACAGCACATTCCCAGGTGTGGTGGCCATGGGAAGAGACTCCTGCTTAAGGAAAAAAGAGGGAAGAGTAAAGAGGACTTTGTCTTGCATCTTGGACACGAGCTCATCCACAGTGGTATAGAGCACCAAGTGGGCTCCTGGGATCCGGATTTCAGGTCTTATACCCTGAATGGCCCTTCTAGACCCATTCTGGGCCAAAAAGGAGCCCATTGCCTTGAAGAGAGAGACCCAGGCATGATAGCATTCATCAGAAGTTGACTGACTGAAGAGCCTTTGGGCCTTGAGTGAACATTGGGGGTAGCTGGGCAGTAAAGTACTACAGGCCATGAGAAGAGACTCATTCTGTATAAGGAAAATAGGGGGAAGAATGGGAATAACTTTATCTTGTAGTGTGAGTGCCAGCTCAGCTGTGGCAGAATACAGCAACAAGTAGATTCCTAAGGTTCCTGACTACAGGCCCCACTCCCAGACAGCATTCTGGGACCTGCCATGGGCCAGAGGGGAGCTTACCACCCTGAAAGATAGGACACAAGCCTGGCTGAATTCTCCACCTGCTGATTAAAGAGCCCCTATGCATTGAGTAAACATTGGCAATAAACAGGTGGTGGTCACCAGGGGCCTTGGGTGAGACCCAGTGCTGTGATGGCTTCGGGTCTGATGCAGCACAGTCCCATTGGTGGTGGTCACAAGGGTGTTTGGCTCACCCCTCACCAGATGGGTACAAACAAGCACAAACTGTGAAGACTATAACACTTAATTCTTCAATGGCCAGACATTGATGCACATCCTCAAGTGTCAGCACCATACAGGAAAACATGATCTCACCAAATGAATGAAAAAAAAACAGTGACCAATCCAAGCATGACAGAGATATGTGACCTTTCAGACAGAAAATCTGAAATAGGTGTTTTGAGGAAGCTCAAGGAAATTCAGTGTAACCCAGAAAAGGAGTCCAGAATATTATCAGTTAAATTTAACAAAGAGATTGAAATAATGTTTAAAAACCAAACAGAAATTCTGAGGCTAAAAATTTAATTGGCGTACTAAAAATGCATTAAATGCTCTCAACAGCAGAATTGATCAAGCGGAAGAAAGAGTGAGTGAGCTTGAAGACTGCCTATATGAAAATACACGGAGGAGACAAAAGTAGAAAGAATATTTATAAAAATGAAGCACACCTACACGAGGTATAAAATAGCCTCAAAAGGTCAAATTTAAGAGTTATTTGCCCTAAAGAGGAAGTAGGAAGAGAGATCAGGGTGGAAAGTTTATTCAAGGGGAACTTTCCAACCTAAAGAAATATGTCAATATTTAAGGATAGGAGTAAAATGAAACTACAAGTAGATTTAACCCAAAGACTACCTGAAGGCATTTAACAATCAAACTCCCAAAGTTTATGGATAAAGAAAGGCTCCTAAAACAAACAACAAGGAAACAAATAGCAAATAACATAGAAAGGAGCTCCAATATGTCTGGCAGCAGACTTCTCAGTGGGAAACTAGCAAGCCAGGAGAGAGTGGCGTGACATATTTAAAGTGCTAAAGGAAAAATATTTTCATTCTAGAATAGTTTATTCAGTAAAAACATTCTTCAAATGTGAAAGAGAATTAAATATTTCCCAAACAAAAAATTGAGAGGTTTTATAAAGACCAGACCTTTTCTATAAAAAATGCTAAAGGGAATTCTTCAATCTGAAAAAAAAGGATAGCAGGCAATAAGAAATCATCTGAAGGTACAAAACTCACTGGCAATTGTTGAGTACACAAACACAGTATATTGTAACACTGCATTTGTGGTGGATAAACTAATCATATCTTGAGTAGAAAGACTAAAACCTGAGTCTACCAAAAATAATAACTACAACAACTTTTCAAGACACAGACTATAGAATAAGACATAAATAGACACGAGCAAATTCAAAAGGCATGGAGGATGATGTAAGTGTATAGTTTTTATTACTGCTCTCTTTGCTTGTTTGTTAGTTTTTTGTTTGCTTTTGCAATCAATGTTGAGTGATCATCAGTTCAAAATAATGAGTTATAAGATGTTAATTGCAAGTCTCATGGTAACCGCAAATGAAAAATCCTACAACAGTTACACAAAATAAAAAGCAAAAACTTAAAACATACCACTAGAGAAAACCACCTTCACACCTCCATAGAAAGGAAGACAGGAAGAAGGAAGGAAGAGAAAATGACAAAACAACCAGAAAACAAATAACAAAATGACAGTAGTATGTCTTTACTTATCAATAATAACTCTGTAGGTAATTGGACTAAACTCTCCCATTAAAAGACATAGAGTGGCTCAATGGATTACAAAACAAGAGCCATCTATCTGTTATTTAGAAGAAGCACACTTCACCTGTAAAGACACGCACAGACTGAAAATAAAGGAATGAAAAAGGATATTCCACGCAAATCAAAACAAAAAAGAAGAGGAATCACTGTATTTGTATCTACAAAATAGATTCTAAGACAAAATCCATAAAAAGAGAGACATATAAGGTCATTAAATAATGATAAAGGACTCAATTCATCAAGAGGATATAAAAATTTTAAATATAATTTTATATTATATTTAATATACACCTAACAATGGAGAGCCCAGATATATAAAGCAAATATTATTAGAGCTAAAGATAGAGATAGATCCTAATGCAATAATACCTGGAGAGTTCAGCACCCCATTTGCAGCACTGGACAGATCATACAGACATAAAATCAAAAAAGAAACATTGAATTTAATCTGCACTAGAGACCAAATGGACCTAATAGATATTTATAGAACATTTAATCCAAGGGCTGCAAATACACACTCTTTTCCTTAGCACATGGATCAGTCTCAAAAATAGACCATATATTAGGCCATAAAGCTAATCTTAAACAATTCAATAACTAAAATTATATCAAGTATCTTTTCTGACCACAATCAAATAAAACTAGAAATCAATAACAAGAGTATCTTTGGAAACTATACAAATACATGGAAACTATACAAATGCATGGAAATTAAATAATATGCTCCTGAATGACCAGGGGGTTAATGAAGTAAAGCATTTGATAAAATTCAACATTTCTTCATAAAAAATCCCTCAACAAACTAGGTATAGAAAGAACATACCACTACATAATAAAAGCCATATATAATAGATCCACAGTTAGTATGATACTGAATGGGGAAAAACTGGAAGCCTTTCCTCTAAAATCTGGAACATGACAAAGATGTCTACTTTCACCACTATTATTCAACATTGTACTGGAAATCTTAGCTAGAACAATCAGAAAAGAAAAAGAAATAGCATCCAAATTTGAAAGAAAAAAGTGAAACTACCTGTCTTGTTTTTCTAAGACCACCAGAGTGTGCACAAAAGAACCAGCAAGTAGGCAAAGGTCAGGAGCAAAACTGCAAGTTTATTTTAGTAACCTAAGGTGTGGAGAAGAAGTCTGTCGGCCTCCGGCAAAGAAGGCCGGCAGAGTTCCCCTCCCCCAAGCTCTCGGACGGAGTTCCGACAGTCCCGACAGCAATGGGAAGCTGGGAAGTCCGCGTGGCTCACTGGCCGAGAGCAGCTTTTCTAGGAGTGGGAGGGCAATAGGTGGGGCATGGGCGTGTCAGGGGCGTTCCGCAGGTGCGACCAGGTAAATCTTGGTCTCTTCGGATTGATGTCACCTGGCGCATGCCCAGTTGGTCTCCACCTTCCCGGGTCGCCGGCTGCATTTTCGTGCGCGCGGGAAGAGTTGGGAGGGGGGATGAAGAACCCGGAAGTGCACCATCTTGCCTCCGTTCGTCCAAACAGTCCAACCTTTTATTGATAATAGTGATAAAGGGGCGCCGTGGTCTGTCTGGCTACTTCCTGCTGTTAAGGGGCGTCGTTAAGGTCAGGGCCCATGGTTGGTATTTGGACGCACGGATGAAAAATAAAATAAGGCACAGTATTAGTATAGGAATGAGGAATGGAAGCATTTGTTGGAATATGGGCAAAACCCAGAAGGATAGTCCTGGCAAGGTTGGGGAGTATGAGATAGTTAAGAAAATTTAGTAAGTTTGAGGCGAGTGGGGGAAAGCCAAACTGATTTCCACTGATTGCTTTCGGTAGGGGCCCTTTTTAGTTGGGAATGAGGAATGAGTGCGCAAAGTACTTGTTGGCCAGGCAGCAATTAAGGATTGGAGTTTTTCGTGGAGTGGATGGCTTTCCACTTACTCCTACTACAGAGATATTGGATGGAAGGCTAGGTCCAGAGGACAGCAAAACAGAATAGGTAGCCTCGCTGTTGATTAAAAAATTAATTGTCTTACCCGCTACCAGGAGAGTTACCCACGGCTTGGCGAGGGTGATGGGGGTCCCCGAGTCTCGGCACCTTCAGTTGTCATCGTCCAGATGTAGGAGCTGGAAGGAGCTCCCAGGATCCTGGGAAAGGGGGTCACGTGGAGGCGCGGCACCTGTTCTCAGGGTGGGGCAATCAGACTTCCAGTTTCCTCCCTGCTGGCAAGCAGGGCAGGGGGGTTGCTGGTGGACAAGGGTTAGGACATTCACTGGCCTAATGTCCTGATGCCTTGCACTTATAGCAAGGCTGCGTTGGGGCTCGGGGACCTTGCGGACACCTGTTGGCATAGTGTCCTGCCTTGCCGCACTTATAGCAGGCAGGCTCCTTTTGTAGCCTTGGAGTCTGCGGAGTATGTGCTCTCTGGCCTGGGGTTACGACTGGGCTGTAAAGCCGCTGCTAGGAGCTGTAACTCAGCCGTCTCCTCTCTGGAGCTATAGACCTTAAAGGCTAATTTAACTAGGTCTTGTATTGGTGCCTGAGGACCATCCTCTACCTTTTGAATTTTTTTACCAATGTCAGGAGCTGATTGAGAAATGAAATAAGACGCCAAAATGGTGGCCCCTGTGGGGGAGGCCGGATCTAACCAGGTATACTGGGTTAGAACCTCAGTCAGCCTATTTAAGAATGTGGCTGGATTTTCTTCTGGATTTTGAATAATTTCTTTTAATTTGTTAAAATTTACAGTTTTGTTTGAGGCTGCTTGCATACCAGCCAACAAACACTGAACCATTAGGTCTCGCCTATGGCCCCCAGGCTGGTTTGCTTGGTAGTTCCAGTCTGGGTCTGCCGAGGGGACTGCTTGGTCCCCTATTGGGATGGCAGCGTCAGTTAAATGTAGTTGGTTGGCGTGCTGCCTGGCGGCCGCTAGGATGCACTCTTGCTCCTCAGGGTTTAGGGTGGAGGTTAGGATAACCTGGAGGTCATGCCAAGTTAAGTCATAGGCCTGACAAAGGTGTCTAAATTCCTTTATGTATATGGTAGGATTAGCTGAGAAATCACCTAAACGCTTCTCAATTTTGGAAAGATCGGCCAATGAAAAAGGGACATGTACTCTGACTACCCCCTCAGCCCCAGCTACCTCTTGCAAAGGTGCTAACACTGTAGGAGGGTGTGGGGCAGGAGTGGAGGCATCAGCAGGGCACTTAGAGCGGGTGTGTGCAGAGACAGGAGACTCAAGACAGCCAGTTGGGGGCCCCGAAGGAGGCATGGGACTGAGTGGATTACTAGTAGATAAGGAGGAGGAAGGAGGAGTCTGGGCAGGAAGGGAGGGGGTGGAGAGAAGGAGGAGTATAGGGACGAGAGCTTAAGGCCCAAAAGCCTTGTACGTAATTAATTTCGGACCACTTGCCTAGCCGCTGGCAGAAATTGCTGAGGTCGATCACGCCACAGTGGAAAGGAAAATTAACCGCTTCCTCCTAAGGTCTTGTTCAAGCTGTAAGGTTTTTAAATTGTCTAGGAGGCACCCTAAGGGGGTGCTCTTTGGAAATTTGGACTGGGGGGTTTCCCGTTTGTTTCCTCTTTACCGACACACAATGGACACAATGGAAATGGAAGTCGATCTCTGCCTGGCTTCAAAGCATCCTTTGGAACCAGCAGAGACAGACTGGAGGCTCATGGAGCCAAAGTGGAGAGTACCTTCAGGCGGACGTCTCCATCCTGAACGGGTCTCCCGAGCCACGTGGTGGCTCAAAATGGACCTCGGACCTGCGCAGGATTTTGGCCGAGGGTGGTAAAGAGGAGACAAGGGCACTTACCCCAGAGAGGCCGTGAGAGTGAGCGAAGCGGGTGTCAGGTCCTGGTCCGTCCGCGGCGTGGAACGAGGAGGAGGAGGCTCCCCGGACCCTGGGGGCCCTGAGGAGGGGTCTCCTCCCGGGTTCGGCACCACCTGTCTTATTTTTCTAAGACCACCAGAGCGAGCACAAAAGAACCAGCAAGTAGGCAAAGGTCAGGAGCAAAACTGCAAGTTTATTTTAGTAACCTAAGGTGTGGAGAAGAAGTCTGTCGGCCTCCGGCAAAGAAGGCCGGCAGAGTTCCCCTCCCCCAAGCTCTCGGACGGAGTTCCGACAGTTCTGACAGCAATGGGAAGCTGGGAAGTCCGCGTGGCTCACTGGCCGAGAGCAGCTTTTCTAGGAGTGGGAGGGCAATAGGTGGGGCATGGGCGTGTCAGGGGCGTTCCGCAGGTGCGACCAGGTCAATCTTGGTCTCTTCGGATTGACGTCACCTGGCACATGCCCAGTTGGTCTGCACCTTCCTGGGTCGCCGGCTGCATTTTCGTGCGCGCGGGAAGAGTTGGGAGGGGGGATGAAGAACCCGGAAGTGCACCATCTTGCCTCCGTTCGTCCAAACACTACCCTTGTTTGCAGAGGATATAATCTTATATTTGGTACAACTTAAAGTCTCCACCAAAAAGCTGTTGTAACCAATAAATTCAGTAAAGTTGCAGAATACAAGATCAACATTCCCCAAATCTGTAACATTTATAAATGCCAATAGTGAACAATCAGATAAAAAAATCAGGAAAGTAACCCCAAATTAGCTACAAATAAAATAAGATACCCAGGAATAAACTTAACCAAAAAAGGGAAAGCTCTCTGAAATAAAAACTATAAAATACGGATGCAAGAAATTGAAGAGGACACTAAAAAATGAAAAGATATTCTATCTTCATGGGTTGGGAGAATCAATATGGTTAAAATTTCCATACTACCCAAAGAAATTTACAGATTTGCTGCAGTCCCTATCAAAACACCAATGACATTCCTTACAGAAATAGAAAAAACAATCCTAAATGTATATGGATCAACAAAAGAGCCAGAATAGTTGATATGGTTTTGATTTTGGTCCTCACCCAAATCTCAAGTCAAATTGTAATCCCCAGTGTTGGAGGAGGGTCCCAGTGGGAGGTGATTATATCAGGAGTCCCACTTCCCCCTTGCTATTTTCATGATAGTGAGTGAGTTCTCAGGAGATCTGGTTGTTTAAAAGGGTGTAGCACCTCCCTCTTCATGCTCTTTGAATTCTGATGCAGTATGTGAGATGTGCCTGCTTCCCTTTTGCCTTCTACTATGATTATATGTTTCCTGAGGCTTTTCCAGCCACACTTTTTGTACAGCCTGTGGAACTGTGAGTCAATTTTCTCTATAAATTATCTAGTCTTTATAAATTATCCAGTTTCAGGTAGTTCTTTATAGCAATGCAAAAACAGACTAATACAATAACCAAATCCATCCTGAGCAAAAAGAATAAAACTGAAGAAAGTACATTATGTATGGAGATACCTATATATAATATAGATATACAGTTATATATATATGGGAGTTTATTAAGTAGTATTAACTCACACAATCACAAGGTTCCACAACAGGCCATCTGCAAGCTGAGGAACAAGAAAGCTCCTCAGATGGTGCCCACCCAGATTAAGGGTGGGTCTGGCTTTCCAAGCCCCCTGACTCAAATGTTAATCGCCTTTGGCAGCACCCTCACAGACACACCCAGAATCAATACTTTGCATCCGTCAACCCAATCAAGTTGTCACTCAGTATTAACCATCACAAATCTACCCCTTATCAATTTGAATCCATATCATCTCCTGAGATCATACATAATCTTCAAATAAAGACAATAATTTGGTCATAATGATGCCTAACATAATACAACTATCCTTCGCACAACTAGAAACGCACCAATTCCCAACCAAAATGCTATTATATAAAGTTAGCAACACTTAAATGCTGATATGAAGTCAATAAATCTTATGTCATATGATAAAGGAAAAGGGAAATAAAATGAAGACATTTCATTAGCACAAGTGTATAGCTCAACACCCCGAGGAATACTGCCATATCAAGGGCTCCATGTTGGTCTCTGCTGTTTGCAAACTGGGTACCCAGTAGTGGCCGTAGCCAGGTCAGCCTCAGTGAGTGGAAGTCCATGTTGCTGAGCCCATGCATAACCTCCATCCCTGCCACCATAGCTCTTTGTTTATGGGCCCACTGGATGATGACAGAGTGGGTGGGGAAAGTGGCTGAGTGTTGTCCACAGAATAGGTCATTCTATCCACTTGATTATTAAAATCGTCTGCTGAGGCCACCTATGGGTGAGCACTCATGTGGGATACAAACATCTTTACAGCTTTTGACCACTCAGAAAAGTCCATCCATATACCTCTTCCCCAAATTTCTTTGTCACCAATTTTCCAATCATGCTTCTTCCATGTCCCTGACCATCCAGCCAAACCATTCACTGTGGCTCATGAATCAGTATATAATAGCACATCTGGCCATTTCTCCTTCCATGCAAAGTGCACAACCAGGTGCATTACTGGAAGTTCTGCCCACTGGGAAGATTTCTGTTCACCAATGTCCTCCAGGGATGTTCTAGAAAGGAGCTGAAGTGTTACAGCTGTCCAGTTTCGGGTGGTGCCTGCATATTTTGCAGAACCATCTGTGAACCAGGCCCTAGTCTTCTCTTCCTTTGTCCACTGATCATAGGGGATTCTTCAAGAGGCCATTGGTGTGGGCTGAGGGAGAGAAGGCAGGGTGGCAGGAGTGGAGACTGTGGGCATTTGAGCCACTTCCTTATGTAATTTACTTGTGCCTTACGTACTTCAGGACCCGCTCGACTCCAATCACATATATACTACTTCCATTTGATGATGGAATGCTGCTGTGCAGGGTCCACTTTATGGCTAGATGGGTCAGAAAGCACCCAGTTCATGACAAGCAGTTCAGGTCGCATGGTGACTTGATGACCCATAGTCAAATATTTGGTTTCCACCAAAGCCCAGTAACAGGCCAAGAGCTGTCTCTCCAAAGGAGAGAAGTTATCTGCAGATGGCAGGGCCTTCCTCCAAAATCCTAAAGGCCTCCACTGTGATTCACCTATGGGGGCCTGCCAAAGGCTTCAGACAGTATCCCTGTCTGCCACTGACACCAAGCACCATTTCATCTGCTGGGTCATACGGCCTAAGTGGCAGAGCAGCTTGCCCAGGAGCCTGGACCTGTTGCAGAGTCTTCTCCTGTTCTGGACTGCACTCAAAACTGGCAGCCTTTCAGGTCACACAATAAATGAGCCAGAGTAACACACCCAAATGAGGAATGTGTTGCCTCCAAAATCCAAATAGATCCACTGGGTGTTATGCTTCTTTCTTGGTTTTAGAAGGGGCCAAATGCAGCAACCTATGCTTCACCTTATCTATCACTTATCCTTGGTGTGGAGCCTGTCAAGATAGAAGGACTATCTCGAAAGGCCCCAAACCACTGGACCCCTAGAAATTTTACTGAGGTAGAAGGTCCCTGAACTTTAGTCAGATTTATTTCCCATCCTCTGACACACAAATGTCTCACCAATAAGTCCAGTATGTTTGCTACTTCTTGCTCACTGGATCCAATCAATGTAATTTCATCAATGTAATGGACCAGTGTGATATCTTGTGGAACCAAAAAGCGATCAAGCTCTCTCCAAATAAGATTATGTCACAAAGCCAGAGAGTTGATATACCTCTGAGGTAGGACAGTAATGGTATATTGCTGGACTTTTTAGCTGTGGGCAAATTGCTTCTGGTGGGCCTTATGGATGGAAAAGGAGAAAAAGGCATTTGCCAAGTCAATGGCTGCATACCAGGTACCAGGAGATGTGTTAATTTGCAAAAGCAATGAAACCACATCTATAGCAGCTGCAATTGGAGTCACCATTTGGTTAAATTTATGATAATCTACTGTCATTCTCCAAGATCCATCTGTCTTCTGCACAGGCCAAATGGGAGAGTTGAACAGGGATGTGGTGGGAATCACCACACCTGTGTCTTTCAAGTCCTTCATGGTGGCAGGCACTAATCTCCACAATCCCTTTAGGGATGCAATATTGTTTTTGATTTACTATTTTTCTAGGTAGAGGCAGCTCTAATGGCTTCCATTTGTCCTTTCCTACTATAATAGCCCTCACCCTACCAGTCAGGGAGCCAATGTGGGGGTTCTGCCAGCTACAAAGTATGTCTCAGCCAATTATGCATGCTGGCACTGGGGAAATTACCACAGATGAGTCCGAGGTGATAATACTTTGCAGAGTTTGGGCAAAGTTCTCCAGAAAGCCATGTATGCTCTAAATCCACATCCAATATATGGTACTACTTCTCCCATAGGTAGGATTCCCGGGTCCAGGAGTCAAGGGGTAGAAGTTGAAGAGTGGCACCACTCACCACCACTTCCACTTCCACTCCAAATAGTGAAAATGTGTGATGGGCTTATTGAAGTACTAGAGCTGTGTGCATTCATAACATAATAAGAAACCATTGCAGTTTATAAAACCAAAGAGAGACTTTTGAGACCAAAAAACTGCTATTAATTAGGCAGATGACTCTGGAGGAAACATTTTAAAAAGCCATCTAGCAGAATGCCTAGTCCTCCCTAGAGGATCCACTTCCTGGTTTCTCAACTGCTTCTTATGTTTCTTCTCACCTAAAAAGTAAAATACAGTTTACGGTAACCTTTTCATCAAAACACAGCATAGTGGATGAAGACTAAAAGCTGGCCATGCTTGTTGTTCTGTTGTTTAACAGTTGATACAAGTATCTGGTGATGCTACTGCACTGCTTAGTTATGCTGAACACATTGTTTTTAACTTTATTAGAGGTATGTATTTTTTACTGTTAAGTATTTAAGTGTAAGAAAATAGTTATTGGTAACTTATAAACTCAGAGTCAGGAATAACAGTGATGCCAAACAATCACAGATTTTCCACATGGGTGGCTCAGATAGTGGCCTCTTTGCTTTCTGATAGTTCAGTGTACATAAACTTTGTTTCTTACACAAAATTATTCAAAATACTGTGTAAAATTACCTTCAGTATATATGTATATATATTCATTTAAAATTACCTTCAGTATATATGTGTGTGTACATATATATAATGCATAAAATAAGTTTTCTGTTTAGACTTGAGTCTTGTTCTAAGATATTTGCATATATATGACATCTCATGCATATGCAAATATTTCTAAATTTAGAAATTGAACCTAAAATTCAAAACACTTCTAGTCCTAAGAATTTAAATAAGGGATACTAAACCCATATGTACACACATACATGTATATGTACCTGCAAACATATCCTATTATCCTATTGGTTCTGTTTCTCTGAAGAACCCTGACCCATAAAGAGGTGGCATCATGCAAATACAGTCAAACTGATTCCTCAGTCATAGGGTATTGCTTTAGAATTTGAATTTTCTGATTTAACACAATCCAGCCCCAAAAATTCAGTTATAGTCTCTGCTGTACTCATCACAGTGCCTTGCATAATAAACATCACAATAAATGTAATCTAAATGCATATTTAAAAATATTTACGCTATTAAATACATAATACTTCCTATGCATATTTAAGCAGAATTGTATAACCTATCCACTACTTAATAAATCGTTTGCTCAAGCAACTGTTTATCTATATGAGAAAAAAGTTACCTCCAAATAAAACATATATACAAGAATTGGATCCAGCTCAATCACAGTTTAAAAAAAAAAGCACAGTCTTTAAAAACCTATACAAAAACAAAATATTTAAATTTGTTTATGAGTTCACAGTTAGATTGTATTTTTTAAGAAGACATAAATCATCTGAAAGGAAAAGATAAAAAAATTAACCACACTGAAATTGAAAACATTTACAGAGACAGGGTCTTCCATAATTCAGAGATAATAGAATAGCTGGTGTCAAAATAACTTTCTTGTCAAAAACAATTATTCAAACTGTACAAAATAGAAGAAAATAGTCTGAAGGAAGTGGAAAATGTAGGAAGTAACTAAGGGGCTACTATTCTTGAAAGAAGAGAAGCACAGGAAGTGAAATTCACATAAGCCCTGTCATTTTCATGAGGCCATTTCCAAGTTTTTCCTGCAGGAGTTGAGAACCCAAGAAGAAAGCTGTGGTCTTATTGGCAGGAGAAACCAAGATCAGAGACCTGGGAAGACAAAAGTAGCTGAAAAGTGAGGAACAAAGTCCTGAACATAAGAGGACAATATCGAAAGAAGCACAAAAATCTGCTTACAAATACAAGATAAGTTATTGCCTGGTTCCTAAGCTAGCCCATCAATGAAAAAGAAAACTATGACAGTTACATGCAACAATGTAGATGAATCTCACAGACAGAATGTTGAGTGGAAGAAGTTAGACATAGACCAGTATGTAATGCATGACTTCAGCCATGTGAGATTCAAGAACAGAGGAAAATAATATATGGTGGTAATCAATATACTGGTTACTTCTAGAGGTTGACGGAAGTAATGATGGAAAATAGGCACAAGTCAACTTTGTAAGGTACTGGAAATATTCTATACCTTGATCAAGTAGATGTCGCATAGCTGCATATCTATATAAAAGATGATCATATTGAACACTTAAAGCTAACCACTCAATTTCTTTAAAATGATAAGAATGACAAAACAAAAAGTAAAAAGAAAATCTGCACAACAAAAAAAATACCTTTAGCAAAAATAATGGATAGACGTATGCTTGAAGAAGCTATTTACTATGCATTTGAGCTATGATAAAGAATGGTTATCCAGAATATATTTTTAAAATGTTATAAATTAATTCAGTGAAGATTAGTACTACAAAAGGAAATTTGTTGAAAATTTTGTCAAAATATCTAATGGACATCATATGGTTCTCAGTTCTAGTAGTAATTAAGGAAATGAAAAATTAAAATATCAATGAGTTATTATTACAGCATGAACACTGGCAAAATATCAATGTTTTATATTAACAAATATTAATGATAACATGCAGCGATGGGGATTCCCACACTTCCTGATGGAAGTGTAAATGGTAGATTATTCTGGAAAGTATCTTGATGATATCTAATAATATTTAGATGCAAAATATTCTACCAACCAAATACTCTACTTGTACATCCACAACCAAGAGAAAGTCTCACACATATTTATACTAGTATTCAATGTTCACTCTGACATTTTAACTGAAAAACAGAAAAAAGACTACATGTTCATCAAGTTAAAAATGGACAGATCTTTTTATTTCTTTAAATCCTCTAATCAAATACTATCCTACAATTTAAATGAATGAAATGGAATGGCATATGTCAACATTACCTAGTCAAAGAACACACAAAGATCAAAGCAAGTTGCCAAAAAGATACATAGTATAATAGCAGTCATTTAAAGCCTAAAAACCTCAGACAGGTACAGTGGCTCATCCCTGTAATCCCAGCACTTTGGGAGGCCGAGGCAGGTGGATCAGTTGAGATCACAAATTCAAGACCAGCCTGGACAACATGGTGAAACCCCATCTCTACTAAAAATACAAAAATTAGCTGGGTGTGGTGGCAAGTGCCTGTAATACCAGCTACTCAGGAGGCTGAGGTAGGAAAATCACTTCAACTCAGGAGACGGAGGTTGTAGTGAACCAAGATCATGCCACTGCACTCCAGCCTGGGTGCCTGGTGACAAAGCGAGACTCTGTCTCATAAATAAATAAATAAATAAACAATAATAAAAAACAAATAAAATAAAAAATAAAACCTAAAAATCTCAAAAAAATTCAAGATAGGGTTTATGAATATATACACATGGAATCTGAAATTAAGATTTAATAAAATGATGTGGAATACATTAATTTATATGTTATTGTGTATGCTGAAATTGCTTATATTTTTAAGGAAAAGGTCTTTTTTAAAAACACTTTTATCCAGAAAATTATGTCATAAGTTGAGAAGTTGCAAGAATTAAAGCTTTATTAATGCATAATCTTAGGTCAAAAGAATTGTGTGTTTCAGATGGGTTTACTAATTTAAAAATATGTTTCTTAGAAGAATGCCTTAATTTGTTATGAGTGGTTTAAAATTACTACAAAAAAATATATTATCTGTATTAGTCAGTTCTCACACTGTTACAAAGAAATAGCTGAGATGGGGCAATTTGTAAATAAAAGCAGTTTGATTGGTTCACAGTTCCGCAAGCTGTACTGGAAACATGATGCTGGCATCAGCTAGGCTTCTGGAGAGACCTCGGGAAACAAAAGCATGGTGGAAGGTGAGGAGAAATAGGCACGTCTTACATGGCTGGAGTAGGAGGAAGAGAGAGAATGGAGAGGTGCCCCACATTTTTCAACAACCAGATTTCTCGAGCACTCACTCACTATCACTAGAGCTGCACCTAGCAGGAAATCTGCCCCTTTGATCCAATCACCTGTCACCACTCCCACCTCCAACATTGGGGATTACAATTCAGCATGACATTTGAATGGAGACACACATCCAAACCACATCATCATCCAACAGCTTGTCATATAAGTTAAGATATCATTTACATTTTATTTCATACTAGGAATATTTAATGAAATTAAATGAATATTTAAATATTTATGATTTTAAGAATGTATATAATATTCCTACAATATAACACAGTAGTATCTGTGTAACATAATTTCTTACTCGAGAATTAGTTTAATTTTAAAAAGACATCAATTAATTCTGACACCATAGTTACCTGTACTTCCAAAAAAAATTCCTGATTGACCAAAGAACACTATCAAGCATTCACCACAGGCAAATACATTAGCACTTAGAAAGTATCTAAATCAATCGATAATGAGCCCAAACCCAATGACAGGATGTCTTTAGGTCCAGTATATGCCAATGCTTGTATTTTCGATGTTTTCCATTTTGCATGTATTTAAGCCCAATGGAGAATATTTCTCAATTCAAGAGAACATATACATTTTTAAAGCAAACAACAACTTACAATACATAATAAATATTTTATACTGCCCTTAACTTGGTGACCATGAATAAACCATATATCTTTGCTAGAAATATGCCTTTTATGTGCCTTTCCTGAAACTTGGATTTATCTATGATAATAAAGAATTACTCATTTTATTTCTTGTCTTGGAGTTAGATTCTGTAAGCATAGTAAATCTAGAAAAGAATAACCATGAAATAGGAAAGGAAATTTCTGCAGTATTCTCAGGAGGACCAATAATGCTCTTTCAATGTTTTAAAAATGATATTTTTTCAAAAATTTCAGAAAGAATAATAGGAATTTTATTTCATCTATATCAGAAATGATGCATGTGAAAATCATGTCAAAGTTTTCATTGTCTGGTATCAAATTTGTTCATATTTAACTTATAGTCAAACACTATATTAATAAGAATATACTCAATGCAATACCAGAGAATGTAATTCAATTACCAAAAAATTATAAACATACATTCATTTAAGCATATATTCCCATTCATTCATTGGGAAGCTGAGGTAGGAGGATCACTTAAAGCCCAGCAGGTTGAAGCTGTGGTGAGTCATGCTCTCACCACTGCTCTCCAGCCTGGGCAACAGAGCAAGAGATCCTGTCTCAAAAAAAAAAAAAAAAAAAAAAAAAAAAAAAAAGATATATTTAAAAATACGTTACTCATCAGAAATTCTTTACTAGGCTAGTTTCCTTAGTAAATGACACAATTACTTCCTAAGGCGATTTGGTTTGGTTGTATTTTTTTTTCCTCTCCACAACTCATGTAGTAGGAGGCATTCTTACAATTTTTAAATCTTCTAGTTCACAGCAATATTCTGATCAGCAGTAAAAATAGCTTTTCTCATTTGACAACTTTCTAGAACAATAACAAACAAAGAAATTTTTCTGTTCATTTTATTTATTTAGCTTGTTTCTTTGTTTGCTTATTTTTCACTGAAGTATAACAATAACATCAAATTGACACATATTTAGACCAGGCAATTTTAGCCACTGAGATGAAACTAGAAACAGAAAATGAATGACAATAGCAATTCCTGCTTCTCAACTGGTAGGAAAAGTTATCGCCAGTTCTTGAGCAAAGCTAATTTGGTGCACCTGTGACTTAGTGACTTCGTAGGCTAAATTTTATTGATTTTTTGAGAATTATTGAAAAAGAATAAAAATATTTAAGTGAAAGTTATTGAAGATAATACTTGGAAATTAATACTTCACAATTTCTGATAATTTGTGTATTTTGATTGCTGTGGTTTTGGTGAAGAATAACTTTGAGAAGACAAAATCAGTTGATATGTTATTTAGCAGAAAGTTAAAATTTTTAGAATAAAACAAAAATAAGTGTGTGTGTATAAAAATATTATTTTCATCTGTGGTATCTACCTTATTGTTAATACCATCAAATTGAGACCCATATGCAAAATAGATTCAGTTTTACTCACTGAGCCCCTACTATGCGCTAGACTCTATTACGGTGTCTGGGTACATGGCAATAAGAAAACCATACAAAGGCTTTACCCTCATAGAGATTACATTCTTTTAGAAGAGGTGGAAAACAAACATTTTAAAATATCCTACATACACACAATAGCAAGATTTAATATCTGAAATCTGCTTGCCATTCCTTTTCAGGTGATAATGCATTAACAGGCATTTAATTCACCTTCCTACCCAAAATTTAGCCCACTCTAAACAACTAAAGGAAATAAACAAATATACGAAACATTATTTTTAAATATAGGATTACAGGCAGATCAGGGCAGTGATCTTGGATGGTAAATGAAACAAAAAAGGTGAGCCTTACAATTGCCCATGCTTACTATCTGGAAAGAGCTTTCAGTGAGAAAACTATACAAGGCCAGGCAAAGACCATCAGAAATGATAGAGAGTAATGAACTCCAGAATTCATAAAGGACTGGAAATGGTTCCTCCTCACATGAGCCAGAGTGGAAAAAACTCCTATCACATGGGGCATCAAATAGAGTCCTCAAAAAAGCACTGTCTCAGTAATGGGGCTAAATTAACCTTAGACTAAAATGTTGCTCTGAATTTTGCTTAACAAAGCTTAAACTCAGCCTTAAAAAGATCATCAAATTGTTTCTAAGTAACTAAACTGTGTTCCAGAAAAGAATTCAAACGTCTAAAGAAATACAAAAATTCCAGCACTCAACAAAGCAAAATCGTCAATGTATAGCATTCAATTAAAAATTGCAGCGAAGGTAAAAAAAAAAAAAAAAAAAAAAAAAAAAAAAAAAAAAAAAAAAAA
>NC_045436.1:32040490-32052555 GCF_002776525.5 Piliocolobus tephrosceles | reverse complement strand
AAAAAAAAAAAAAAAAAAAAAAAAAAAAAAAAAAAAGAAAAAAGAAAAAAAAATAAGTTCTCTAATGAGAAAAAAATCAGTCATTAAAAACAATCTCAAAAATGACACATATAGATTTAGACATATGTAGGTTTAGAAGACGATGATGCTAAAAAAAACTATTACCAGTATATTACATATAATCAAGGAGGAATAGAAAAACTATGCATTTTATATAAAAACATGAAAGATATTTTTAAAAATGCAATTGAACACCTAGAGATGAAAAATACAGTACCTGAGATAAAAAGTATTTAAGGTGAGATTAACGATAGATTAAACACTAAAGATGAAAAGAATAGTCATTTTCAAATAGAAGCCTTTCTTGAAAACTCCCTTGCCTAGGTGCACCTGTGAAATTTTCAATGATTCCTACATGAAAAGCCAAAACTCTCATTATGGCCTCAAAAGCCTGCATGGTACATGTCCCACCTACTCCTAAACCCCATCATGCATCATGGTCCCCTTATACTCAGCAAGCTTTAAGTGTGTTGCCCTTTTCTCAACTCCCTAAAATTAAAGTTGTATCAGTTGCTATTGTTCCATCTTCCAAACATTCACCACCACCCCCAATTGCCTCTCATTTTCTTCTAATTTTAAAAAATATTTATTCCAGCTGCATTTCCTCAGGAAAGCACTTCTTGACTCTACAGATTAGGCTATATCTCTCTACCGTCTACTCTTAGAGCTCTTATATTTATTCCATTTTTGAATTTCTGACTCAGTTGTAATTTCATATTTTTTTCTGTTATTGTATCATTAGTGCACATATTCTCCACTATTGTGTGAGTCAGAAGGGTAGAAAATACATCAGATTTTCTTCGCCAGTGAATTCCCAGTATCTAGCACACTTCTTGACACATATTAAGTACAGTAGTCACCCTCTGTCTTTGCAGAAAATATTCCAAGAGCCCAATGGAGTTTTAAAAGCACAGACAGAACTAACAACACAATTGCCAGCAATTAAAACACCATTTTGTTCATCTTCTCCACCCACAAATTTAATAGCCCTTTTCCATCTTGACTAAGCGCTGACTACATATTGAGGTTGTAACTTTTGCAGTTTGAGGTGTGACAACAAAATTAGTACAAATTTCTTTTTCTTCACAATTTCATGGATAGATTTTTTTTCCTCACCATAAATCTTAGAAACCTCAGCATACAATTTTTCTTTCCTTATGAAGTCAAGATCCTTGACATTTTCATTTAAAAAAGTATTTCGTGGCTTTTCTTTGACATATCCAAATTGCCAGCAGCACTAGTCTTGTACTTTAAGATCATTATTAAGTAAAATAAGGGTTACTTGAACATAAGCACTGTGATATCATGAAGGTTAATCTGATAACCCATAACTACTGAATGACTAACATATGCAGCATGGATACACTGGACAAAGGCATGATGCACGTTCGTGGTGGGATGGAGCTGCATGATGTAATTTCACCATGACACTCAGAATAGAATACAGTTTAAAATTTGTAAATTGTTTATTTTTTGAATTTTATATGTAACTTTTTCAGACTACAAGGGTAGTCTGAATTGAATGCTACTACAAGGGTAGTCTGAAACCATGGAAAATGAAACTGCAACTACTGAAAATGAAAAACGAAAATGGCAACTACTGTAGTCAACTTTTTTTAAAACTTAACATATGAATTTATTTTAAATAATATTTTTTGTTCAGTTAAAATGTGAATGAAATCTCTTCTGCATTCAGTGTAATTACGCAGGCACAGACTTCTTCATTAGGATTTAGGCTCCAAGTCAATTCATTTTCTGTATTTGAATTTATTGCTATTCCTATGAGGTAATGTCTCAGAAATATTAAATCATTTACCCAGACACACACAGTAAGCTCAAGTTAAAAGAGACTCACATTCAAACGAAAATCTTATTAAAGCATAATAAACGAAATACATTAAAATATAAAAGTATAGATATCCAAAATGCTAAAAGTCTTAAATTTTATAAAATTTTGTTTCTAGTCAGAGCTTAATTTAATATGGTGTAATAGTTAAACCTTATGAAATTAGCTAGTAATATGTAGATCTAAAAGTAACTTTCTTCTCCTAAATGAATTATACAGTACATGCTTGAAAAAGTAATCATGCATTCAAATTCCTACACATGTAAATAATTTCAGACTTAAGAGTAAAATGTAGTGAAGATGCTAGACAATATATACTATATACTAAAATATGTGTTTTTATTCAATTCTTTTTGATTATCAGGAAGGTCTCTGTTACAAAAGGTTAACAAGAGAAAAGCATAAAAATTTAAAAGTTTTACGTAACACAAGGGACTTCATAAAACAATGAAGACCCAAATAAATGGTTAAACCTGAGTGTTTTTATACTAGGTTTGATGAAGAGTAGAAAGTCCTAGAAAAATATGGTAGAACAAACAGGGCATGAGCTAACAGTAAAAAACTAGGGGAAACTTAGCGAGGCTTGCTCATTTGGAATTGGATCTCTCTTGACATCCTTCCATCTTTAGAGACAGGATGCTCCTTTCCTCCAGGTATAGGGAGGGAATCTCTTACATGAGGGTCCTATGCCCCACTTCAGGGTAGAAGGGAGAAAGAAGGAAAGTCAGAGATTCCTTTCTGCATCTGCCTTTTGTTTCTTCAGCTTAAAATCTTCAATATGCCAACGTGTCATATTTTGGAATAGCATATCCTGAACCTCGTCACACAATTTCCACTGGAAAAGATCTAAGAAGACTTCACATTTCAAAATTTAAAATGTCACAAGAATTCCTAACGAAAGAGTGTCAGTAGACACAACAAAAATCAGATTAACAACCTGAGTAACAATCAGAAATATATTATACAGGCTGGGTACAGTAGCTCACACCTTTAATCCCGGCACTTTGGGAGGCTGAAACAGAAGGATGGCTTGAAGTCAGGAGTTCAAGATTAGCCTCAGTAACATAGGGAAACCCTTTCTCCAAAAAAACTTAAAAACAAAAAATTAGCAAGCCACAGTGACACATACCTACTTGGGAAGCTGAGGCAGGAGAATTCCTTGAACCTAGGAGTTTGAATTTGTGGTGAGCTATGATTGCACCATTGCACTCCAGGCTATGTGACAGAGTTAGATCTTCTCTCCAGAAAAAAAAGAAAGAAAGAAAGAAAAGAAAAGAAATGTATATGATACATCTAAAATTATTCAAAGTTAAAAAAGAAAAGATTTACAGAAGAAACAATAAAATGAAATGTAAGAAAAGACAACTTAGAATAATATAATTTCTTAAACTAAAAAATATTTTCTCCCAATATGTAAGCTGCCTTTACATTCTGTTGTTGTTGTTTCACTATATTTACTTTGCTGTTAACTTAATGTAGTTCCACTTGTTTATTTTTGCTTTTGTTGTCTAATTTTTTGCCAAAATATACAAAAATATCATTGTCATAGCCAATGTAAAGGAGATTTTCCCCCATGTTTCTTCTAGTTTTATAATTTCAGGACTTATATCCAGGTCTTTAATCCATTTTGAGTTGAGTTTGTGATATAGGGTAAAGGTCCAATTTCATTCTTTTGTCTGTGGAGATCCAGTTTTCTCAACATCATTTATTGAAGAAATTATTCTTTCTCCATTGTGTCTTCTTTGTGTCCTTGTCGAAAACTAGCTGACCATATGCACTTAGGTTTATTTCTGGTTTATCTATTCTGTCCCATTGCTCTATGTAACTGTTTTTATGCCAACATTATGCCATTTTGATTATTAAGTTTTGTAATAAAATTTGAGATCAGGAAGCATAATGCCTCCCACTGTGCTTTTCTTTTTCAAGACTTCTTTGGCTATTCAGAGTCATTTGTGGTTCTATATGAGTTTTAGAATTGTTTTTCCTATTCTGTGGAAAAAAACCATGGTTTAATATCCAAAACATATAAGGATGTCACACAATTCAATAGCCAAAGGGAAAAAGGTAGAAAAAGAAAAACATCACCTAAAAAAATGAGCAAGGGACTTGAATAGGCACCTCTTCAAAGAAGACATAAAACTGGCTAACAGATAGCTAAAAATGTGCTTGATATCACTAATAATTAGGAAAATATAAATCAAAACTACAGTGAGATACAACCTCAAACCTGTTAGGGCGTCCATCATCAAAAAGCCAAGAGATAACAAATGTTGGTGAGGGTGTGAAGAAAAAGGAAACTTATACACCATTAGTGGAAATGTAAATTGGTAGAGTCATTAGGAAAGACAGGATAAATGTTTACCAAAAAATAAAACATGGAACTTCCATATGACCCAGCAATCTCTTTCTTGGGTATATACCCCCCAAAAATAAAGTTATCACCTGAGTAGAGATATCTGCACTTTGACATTCATTGCAGCATTATTCACAATAACGAAGATGTGGAAACAATCTAAATGTCTGCCAAGGGATGAACGGATATAGATAAAATTTTGCCTTAAAAAAAGGAGATCCTTCCTTTTGTGAAAACAAGAATATACCATACTATGGTTTGAATGCCCCCCTCCAAAACTCATGTTGATGTGTAATTGTTGTTGTAACGGTATTGGCACATAGAAGCTATATTAATTGATTAGGTCATGAGGATTCCACTCTCATGAATGAATTAACACTGTTATGATAACTAGTTTAGTCATCACAAGTGTGATTCCTAACAAAAATAATGAGTTTGGCCCAATTTTCTCTCTCTGTCTTGTGCGCTCACTTGTCCTTCTGCCATTGGATAACACAGCATAGAGGTCCCCTAGAGAAGGTGGCACCATGCTCTTGGAATTCCCAGCCTCCAGAACAACGAGCTAAATAAATGTCTATTCTTTATAAATTACCCAGTCTGTAGTATTCTGTCATAGCAGCAGAAAACAGACTAAAGCACACCTGGAAGACATTATCCTAATTGATATAAGCCAGATACATAAAGGAAAATGCTGCATATTCTCAATTGAATCTTAAAAAATTGAACATATAGAAATATAGAGTAGCATGGTAGTTACCAGGAGTGGGGAGGGTGGTAATGAGATGTCCAAAGAATACAAAGTTGCAGTTGTGTAGGGTGGATAAATCTAAAAATCTAATGTATAGCATGAGTACTATTGTTAATAATGTTATTTTGCATACTGGAAATTTGCTGAGATTAGATTTTTGGTGCCCTTAGTACACACACACACACGCGCGCGCGTGCACACACATGCATACATACACATACACATACACAAAGGTAGCTGTGAGGTGATGGATATGTGAATTTGCTTGACCATAGTAACTCTTTTACTATGTATATGTATATCAAAATATGCTGTATACCATACATACATATATACAATAAAAATAAAATAAAACAATAGAGGATTCAAAATAAAAATGGATAAATATAAAATAGCAGATGGCCTCATAGCACATTGCCAGAAAATACAGAATTCGTGAATTTCAAGGCAGAATTGAGTAAATTAGCTAGCAGGTATTACATGAGATAAACAGGTAGATATATGAAAGTGAAATTTGGAAGCAGAACCAATATGAGTGCTATGGAATAAGAAATTTATAATAATTTGACCTTATACAAATGTTGGGTGAGTTAGATACATAGAGTCAGATGACCAAAGGGCAGTCATTAAGAAGGAAGAACAAAGGGGAGCTGGTGAAGACGTGTATAAAAGGCTGTTGCCTTTGAGTCTGGTAGTTATTGCCATTTGTCAATAGATTATGTAGTTGATAAGAACAGCTGAACACAAACCAGGAGAAAGCAATGACAAATGGTACTCACAAGGATAACCTGGAACCCAGAAGGAAAAACTGGAATTCAAGATGAAAAGCTAAAACCCATGAAAGCAAACTGAAACTCACATTTTTCTCTGACTGCATTTGATCTTGATGATACAGGTAACATGAGTAAGAAATCGGGGCCTTTCACAATGTGCTTAACCCCATTAACAGAGGAGATCTGGGAAAAGCTACAAAAACAGAACCTGAGTGCTGTATCACATCAAGGTGAAGCAACCAAAGTATCACCAATATAGAGATGCTTCAGTAGTGCCTAAGACTAGACACTCACCTGCCACTTTACCTCTGCCTTTTAAATCTCATACATTTCTTTCTGGTAGCCAATGCTAATATGAAACCACAGAAAAAAGTTAATTCTGGGAAAGGTAGTTCTAGCTTAGCTACTTTGATAAAGTACAAAGCCACTGCAGCTCTCTTCTTTACAAATTGACACTTATACACTATTCTTTAGAACACATTTAATTTGCAAATACATAGTTATGCTTCCATCTATGTAATACTTCCTCTTATAACTGAAAACAGCTAGCTCTTACCCTAATATAGTATAAAGTCTCATATGTCACTTTATCTATCTTTGAGTGATGTTCATTCCTCTCCTAGCTGAGCTTCAATCTTTCTTTGATGTCTTTTAAGGTAACCCTAATTAAATTATGTGTGCGTGTGTTAACAACCCATATAAATACAATTAACACATACACAAATATGTTATTTTATATTTTACATATTTGTCATACACATATAATTGCACATATATACAAATATGTATTTTATATTTACATATATACATATATATTAAAATATATTCTTTTCAAAAAAGAATACCTCATAATAAATGCAGTTCTTATTTTTGCAACTAAATACATGATAGTAGCAGATATTTAGAAATGTTCACCTTCTTAACGATTCCTTATTCCTTTTCTCCTCAGCAAGCACCTCAAGTTGGTTATGGTTTCTTCCCTGATGGGGTGACCCAGTGACCCAAAACTTCATTCTTGAAATGTCAAGGTCATTAACCAGCTTGGTCGTATTGGGATGCTGTAGTTGGTTGTCAATTTTTATCAGAGAAATATGAAAGTATTAAAAGGTGTCCAGGACATTTTCTGACTTCCAAACCCATTTCCACATTCAGGTATGCTAGCAACATAATTTTTCTTGACAGTGAGGATCAATCACCCCAGCCAGTATATTAAGCCCCCTTTCTTCCTGATGTTCATTGGTTGGATTGCAGATTCATTATCTTGCTGTGTCTTCTAGTGAAAGATATTTCTGTTTTGGAAACTAAGACTTCAAACTCAGCAAAGCACCAACGCACAAAAAAGAATGGGAGGCTCTCACGTAAGAAGAGTCAGTAGCATTTCTACCACTTGATTCTGAGACACACTTATGCTGACTATAGGATAAATAACACTTTTATTCATCACTGATTTAAATTATAAAACACATCCAGACAGATATAACTCTGACCCTGCAAAGTGTTGTCAATAAGTTGGTGAATCCTCAGAGTGAATATTCCAAAGGCCATTGCACTGTTCTAATTGTTCAGGTACTTCAGACTGATGGAGAACATGGTAAAACCATTGAATTCATGATCATGATCTAATTACCTTAATTCCTTTGCTTATAAAATGAGTTCGTTGGTCAGAAGCAATGCTGTGTACAATACCAAGACTATGAATATGTCATTTACAGAATGACAATTCTTTTGTCATTTGTCATCAATTTTGGCAGAAACACTGAGAGCAGAAAAGACAAATTTATGTCCAAAACAACTGATAACACAAGGATGCTCCCTCCATGACAAATGTGGCACAGTGAAACCAATTTGCCACAAAGTGATCTGATGGCTGTTCTAGAGAATGGTGTTATGAGGGCTAGTGATGATCTCTGCTATTGGTATATTTATTGATATATATGTCAATCAGCAGTTTGTATAGTCAAATTTGCCTTGGTGGGTGTAAATCCACGAGACTAAGAGACCTCACCCCAAAGTCAGAGAGTATAAGGATATATGTTTCCCATGTGAATATGCTCACCAAGGAGCAACCACAGAAGGAGAACCTTAATAATCATGTGGATAAAATGATCACTCTGGAATATCAAACAGTCCCTTTCCTAGTCACCCATGTCCTAACCAATGGGCTCATAAACAAAGTAGCACTGGATTACAGTGATGGAGACTATTCCGATATGAAGAGATAAAGACAGCATTTCATCTCAATGATATTTTGTCCCTGAATCCATAACCCCAGTATTATAATGAGAAAATTGTAATTCATAGAGCATGAAACATTTACAAATATATGCTTATATACTTTTGATATGTACAAAATATGCATACAAATAACAAAATTTAGGATAGTTTTTACCTATGGGGAGAATGAAAGCAAAATAGGAACAGAGAATACTGATGCTGTCTGTTGAATGTAGTGTAATATGACAAAAATAATAATACATTAAGATTTTTAAAGGCAGATTTTTAAAGTACTTTTTTTTTTACTTTAAATACTTGGAGTTGTCATAAGATAGAAATTTTCAAGAAAATTTTTGATAAAATTTCGATAAAATATAAAAGGACAAATCCAAGAAGAAATCTGAACCAGTTTTGTCACTCATTAGAAGAATATTTAGTAACTCTGCTTGATTTTAGTATTATTTAAACTTACATACTGAACTTGATATTTAGAAGAGAATTAAGATTTTTTTGGCCAAGAAACAAAATATTTTTCATTAAAGACCTATCAAAATTTGGGTTTTATCTTGATTCTAGCCTTTCTCCTATAGATGAAAAACTAGTATCACTCTGATCCAAGGACATGATTGGTTTCTTATTTTTTTAAGTTTTACAAATAATAATTGTAAATATTTATGGGATACAGTGCAATGGCTCATTTTAAATAGATGCTGTGATACTCTGTGTAGCATGAATATATGTTAAGCCTGGCGTAGTGGCTCATGTCTGTAATCCCAGCACTCTGAGAGGCAGAGGCGGGCAAATGGCTTGGCCCCAAGAGTTTGAGACCAGCCTGGGAAACATGGGTGAGCCCTGATACACACACACACACACACACACACACACACACACACAAATTCCAGAAAGTGAATTAAGAATATGGGAAAGAGTTTCTTGAACTTGTAATAATGGGAATGAGGTTGTTCTTTAAGAACTGCAGCAGATATGATGTAGACAGATGATACTGATTATTATATGTGGAAATACTCTCAGAGTGTTTATTTCTTTTTAAATTTAATTAAACTATGCTTTCTTCATGGTAGTTCCATGTAATTGACTATACATATACTTGAAAATGATGCCCTGTGTTTTCTGGCACCAACAGAAAATTATCAAGGGGTGAAGACTTAGCCATGCCTAAATGCCCTAGGTTTATTTCTGAATCTCAGTAATGGTATTTGCTCCTTAAGTAAGCATACTACATTGCTGACTCTTGCACAAAGCACAGATGGTCAGTGCAAAACAGGCACATTAAAAAATATTTGATTTCTTAGTTTCCTTTCCTTTCTCACTCTTGATGCATTTTTTTCTTTTTCTGCCAGAGATATTATCCAATACTTTCTTTAATTAACTCAATTTCATAGCATTTCCCCAGGTTGCCCTGGTAATATGTTTCAATCATATCTTCAAAATTACTAAACCAGTTTTATTCAATTCAACTCACCATTTATAGTAACAATAAGAAGACATTTTAATAATAGCTGTGGTTATAAAAAATAAAATGTATTTTTGTGCTCAAGAAATTTATGACTCATTGGGAGAGAATAATATAACTGTGAAAAACTATTTTTAATCAAATAGCATTTTGTTAAGAGTATAGAAAATAAATATCCAATCATTTACACTTCCCAGCAATGTTATGATCTTTTATAATCTTAACATTCTTCTCAGGACCACATTTTTCCAATGTATGACAACAATGAGAAATCGACCAGATGGACAGGAAATGACAAGTACATTTTTCAAATACATTCATGCTGAATATAGGCCGGAAAATATGAAGATCCAGTAAAGTTATTAGTCTGTGGCAAACCAGGACATCCTATGTTAGCTAAAGGACAAGTTGTTGCACCTTGCTTCCTCTACCACTAATTCACTAAGTGGAGCAGCATTTGGTATATCTCTTTGTATTTTAGAGAGCATATATACCATGCTAGGGAAAACTTCTCCAATCCATTATCAGGGGATTTGAAAGGCTGTCGATTTCAGGTAATGAATGGCTTGGCTGGTTAATTCGAGGTTGAAAAAAAGTGTAATAAAAAGATCAGAGATAAAGTCCGGGGAAGAAGCATTTGAATGAACCTATGGAAGTAGCACTAAGTGTAAAAATTTATGTGTTTGACATTAATCCCACCAAAGAGCATCCAAACAGGAGAGGCTCAACAACCAGGTAGATGGGTTGACATCCTCTCATTATCAGTGCGTCTCTTCCCTCAACAATCTTATTACATACACAAGATAGATTCATAAATGGAATCACCATGGTGGCAGAAATGGAGGTCACACTTAGGGTAAATAACACTGGATTAGGTATAGGTACTGCTGAATGCCACACATGTTAGTAGCAGAGACTTACACTCAGCCCTTAGTATGGCAGAAATCTCTCAGGGCAGCCACTTAGTTGCAAGTTGATTATACTGAGACTCTTCTATTTCTGTGCATTGATGCTTTCATCAGATTTGGATGGTAATAATATCCATCTCATTTTGCTGTCATAAGAAATAAATGAATTAACAATTGAAGAAATACTTAGAACAGTGTCTGGCACATAATAAGCACTTTGTAAGTTATTAACAATTAAAGAGGGGATGGAGATAAAATTTTCAAAGATTAGGCAAGGACGGCCTCAGATATGAGGCAAAATTGCTACAGCACCCCCCACCAAAATTTACAATTTATTTGAGATGTCACAAACGGCACACAAAAAGTTGATTAGTGACTGCTTTGTATAGGTTCAAATTCTACGTCTACCACTTACTCTTTGGACTTTGCCTAGACATTTCTCTAAATATCATCTTCCTTTCTGTAAATGGGACAATGGCTCCCTTGCTTTTTTTATTATAAGAATTAGAGGCCAGGCGCGGTGGCTCACGCCTGTAATCCCAGCACTTTGGGAGGCCGAGGCGGGCGGATCACGAGGTCAGGAGATCGAGACCATCCTGGCGAACACAGTGAAACCCCGTCTCTACTAAAACTACAAAAAAATTAGCTGGGCGTGGTGGAGGGCGCCTATAATCCCAGCTTCTAGGGAGGCTGAGGCAGGAGAATGGCGTGAACCCGGGAGGCGGCGGAGCTTGCAGTGAGCGGAGATTGCGCCACTGCACTCCAGCCTGGGCTACAGAGCGAGATTCCGTCTCAAAAAAAAAAAAAAAAAAAAAAAGAATTCGAGACTATTGGCCAGGTGCGGTGGCTCACACCTGTAATCCTAGCACTTTGGGAGGCCAAGGCAGATGGATCACGAAGTCAGGAGCTCGAGACCATCTTGGTCAACATGATGAAACCCCATCTCTACTAAAAATACAAAAATTATCTGGGTGTGGGGGCCCATGCCTGTAATCCCAGCTACTCGGGAGGCTGAGGCAGGAGAATTGCTTGAACCTGGGAGTCAGAGGTTGCAATGAGCTGAGATCATGCCACTGAACTCCAGCCTGGCATCACCAGCCTGGCGACAAAGTAAGACACCATATTAAAAAAAAAAAAAAAAAATTAGAGATTATTTATATGGGCACCTACTATAAACCCAACTATTAAGCATTTCATAAATGATACTTCATATCAATTGTTTGAAACAGGACATGCATACTTGAAATATCAGGAGAAGTAGGTAATATATGGTACATTATATAATATGAATAAGAAATACAATGTTTCATAGCCATATATAGTTTTCTTATTTATACCAGCTTCAACTCCCAAACTTTTACCTTCTGCATGCCATCAGACCTAATTTTATTTTGCCTCTGCTTACATAATGAATTCAGATAATAATATTACATATGAGACCGCAGATCACCCAATGTGATGAACAACTGTCTGCTGAGAATAGTAATGGAATACCTTAAGTGAACAAAATGAAGATGGTGATGAAAATAAAATCTGAGTAGTACTTAGTAATCACAATCAAAGCACAGACTTGAAAAACAGTTTTTATTACCATTATAAGTAAATAGATGATAGAAATTAAAGAGAGAAATAGATGATAGATGATAGATAGATAGATAGATAGATAGATAGATAGATAGATAGATAGAT
>NC_045436.1:32028512-32040480 GCF_002776525.5 Piliocolobus tephrosceles | reverse complement strand
GATAGATAGATAGATAGATAGATAGATAGATAGATAGATAGATAGATAGAGGAAGCTACATTTCTCTCTTCTCAAGCTGTGTATAAAGTGGAGAAAGGAAGGAAACAATAAATACAGAATCTTATGAATCCCAGTTCTAATGGGCCATTCCCTTAAGTCAGTAGAAAGGGAGGAACACACTTCTGACATTTTCCTTAAGCTACTGGTGAGTATCCTGCATCCATCTTTCTCCTGTGCAAGAGCAGTTGATTCACCTGAATATCTCCTAACAAGCCTCTAGCTTTGTGTAACAATATTCTCAAGAATCATTGATTTAGTCTTTTCTTATGTACCATTGCTTCAAATATTCTATTAAATTTCTCTCCAAACTAAGACACCCCCTTTTTTCTCAGAAGTCTAAGGCAATGTATTATTTTATTGTAAAAAATATTTTATGCTGAATATATATATTCATATCAATCAATAAGATATACATTATTCATAAATATATATTTAGTATTAAATATGTATTAAATATCTAATTATAAAGTACATATTTAATAATTTAAATAATTATTAAAATACATATTATTCATAAAACATATTCAGCATACATATATATTTTAGGCTGAACATATATATATATAGTCAAAGTAGATATCTCTGCATCTAAGAAATTGGTTAATAATGAGGGTGAAATCTGGAAAACTAAAAAAGAAAATCTTACAGAGTATTTTTTTTCTTTTTTTTTTACTTTAATTTCTGGGTTACATGTGCAGAACGTACAGTTTTGTTACATAGGTATACACGTGCCATGGTGGTTTGCTGCACCCATCTATCTGTTACCTACATTAGGTATTTCTCCTAATGTTATCCCTCACCTAGCTCTCTACCCTCCACAGGCCCCCCAGTGTGTGATGTTCCCCTCCCTGTGTCCATGTGTTCTCATTGTTCAATTCTCACTTATAAGTGAGAACATGAGATGTTTGGTTTTCTGTCCTTGTGATAGTTTGCTTGGAATGATGGTTTCCAGCTTCATTCATGTCCCTACAAAGGACCTGAACTCATCCCTTTTTATGGCTGCATAGTATTCCATGGTGTGCATGTACTACATTTTCTTTATCCAGTGTATCATTGATGGACATTTGGGTTGGTTCCAAGTCTTTGCTATTGTGAATAGTGCTGCAATAAACATACGTGTGCATGTTTCTTTATTGTAGAATAATTTATAATCTTTGGATATATGCCTAGTAATGGGATTGCTGGGCCAAATGGTATTTCTAGTTCTAGATCCTTGAGGAATAGCCACACTGTCTTCCACAATGGTTGAACTAATTTACACTCCCACCAACAATGTAAAAGCGTTCCTATTTTTCCACAACCTCTCCAGCATCTGTTGTTTCCTGAGTTTTTAATTATCGCCATTCTAACTGGCGTGAGATGGTATCTCATTGTGGTTTTCATTTGCATTTCTCTAATTACCAGTGATGATGAGCTTTTTTTCATATGTTTGTTGGCTGCATAAATTTCTTCTTTTGAGAAGTGTCTGTTCATATCGTCTGCTCATTTTTTGATGGAGTTGTTTGCTTTTATTCTTGTAAATTTCTTTAAGCCCTTTATCAGATGGATAGATTGCAAAAATTTTCTCCCATTCTGTAGGTATTATTCACTCTGATGATAGTTATTTTGGTCTGCAGAAGCTCTGTAGTTTAATTAGATCCCATTTGTCAATTTGGGCTTTTGTTGCCATTGCTTTTGGTGTTTTAGACATGAAGTCTTTGCCCATGCCTATGTCCTGAATGGTATTGCCCAGGTTTGCTTCTAGAATTTTTATGGTCCTAGGTCTTACATTTAAGTCTTTGATCCATCTTGAGTTGATTTTTGTATAAGGTGTAAGGAAGGAGAAGAGTTTCAGTGTTCTGCATATGATTAGCCAGTCTTCCCAATACCATTTATTAAATATGGAATCTTTTCCCCATTGCTTGTGTGTGTCAAGTTTGTCAAGGATCAGATGGTGGTAGATGTGTGGTGTTATTTATGAGGCCTCCGTTCTGTTCCATTGGTTTATATATCTGTTTTGGTACCAGTACCATGCTGTTTTGGTTACTGTAGCCTTGTAGTAAAGTTTGAAGTCAGGTAGCGTGATGCCTCCAGCTTCGTTCTTCTTGCCCAGGATTGTCTTGGCTATGTGGGTTCTTTTTGGGTTCCACATGAAGTTTAACGTAGTTTTTCCTAATTCTGTGAAGAAAGCCAATGGTAGCTTGATGGGAATGCATTAGATCTATAAATTTCTATAGGCAGTGAGGCCTTTTTCATGATATTGAGTCTTCCTATCCATGAGCATGGAATGTTTTCCCATTTGTTTGGGTCCTCGCTTATTTCCTTGAGCAGTGATTTGTAGTTCTCCTTGAAGAGGTCTTTCACATCCTTGTAAGTTGTATTCCTAGGTATTTTATTCTCCTAGTAGCAATTGTAAATGGGAGTTCACTCATGATTTGGCTCTCTGTTTGTCTGTTATTTGTGTGTAGGAATGCTTGTGATTTTTGCACATTGATTTTGTATCCTGAGACTGCTGAAGTTGCTTATCAGCTTAAGGAGATTTTGGACTGAGATGATGGGGTTTTCTAAATATACAATCATGTTATCTACAAACAGACAATTGGACTTTCTCTCTTCCTATTTGAATACCATTTATTGCTTTCTCTTGCCTGATTGACCTTGCCAGAACTTCCAATACTATGTTGAATAAGAGTGGTGAGAGAGGGCTTCCTTGTCTTATGCTGATTTTCAAAGGGAATGCTTCCAGTTTTTCCCATTCAGTATGATATTGGCTGTGGGTTTTTCATAAATAGTTCTTATAATGTTAAGATACGTTCCATCAATACCTACTTTATTGAGAGTTTTTAGCATGAAAGCCTGTTGAATTTTGTCAAAGGCCTTTTCTGCACTCATTGAGATAATAATGCAGCTTTTGTCATTTGTTCTGTTTATGTGATGGATTACATTTATTATTTGTGTAGGTGAAAACAGCCTTGCATCCCAGGGATGAAAACAACTTGATCATGGTGGATAAACTTTTTGATGTGCTGCTGGATTTGGTTTGCCAGTATTTTATTGAGGATTTTCACATTGATGTTCATCAGGGATATCGGCCTAAAATTCTCTTTTTTTATTGTGTCTCTGCCAGTCTTTAGTATCAGGATGGTGCTGGCCTCATAAAATGAGTGAGGGAAGATTCCCTCTTTTTCTATTGAACAGAATAGTTTCAGAAGGAATGATACCAGCTCCTCTTTGTACCTCTGGTAGAATTCGACTGTGAATTTGTCTGGTACTGGATGTTTTTTGGTTGGTAGGCTATTAACTATTGCCTCAATTTCAGAACCTGTTATTGGTCTATTCAAAGATTCAACTTCTTCCTGGTTTAGTCTTGGGAGGGTGTACGTGTCCAGGAATTTATCCATTTCTTCTAGATTTTCTAGTTTATTTGCATAGAAGTGTTTATAGTATTCTCTGATGGTACTTTGTATTTCTGTGGGATCGGTGGTGATATCCCCTTTATCATATTTTTATTGCATCTATTTGACTCTTCTCTCTTTTCTTCTTTATTAGCCTTGCTAGAAGTCTATTTTGTTGATCTTTTCAAAAAACAGCTCCTGGATTCATTGATTTTTTGAAGTTTTTTTGTGTGTCTCTATCTCCTTCAGTTCTGCTCTGATCTTAGTTATTTCCAGTCTTTGGGTATCTTTTGAATCTGTTTGCTCTTGCTTCTCTAGTTCTTTTAGTTGTGATGTTATGGTGTTGATTTTAGATCTCTCCTGCTTTCTCTTGTGGACATTTAGTGCTATAAATTTCCCTCTACACACTGCTTTAAATGTGTCCCAGAGATTCTAGTACATTGTGTCTTTGTTCTCATTGGTTTCAAAGAACATCTTTATTTCTGCCTTCATTTCGTTATTAACCCAGTAGTCATTCAAAAGCAGGTTGTTCAGTTTCCATGTAGTTGTGTGGTTTTGAGAGAGATTCTCAATCCTTAGTTCTAAATTGATTGCACTGTGGTCTAAGGAACAGTTTGTTGTGATTTCTGTTCTTTTACATTTGCTGAGGGGTGTTTTACTTCCAATTATGTGGTCAATTTTAGAATAAGTGCAATGTGGTGATAAGAAGAATGTATATTCTGTTGGTTTGGGGTGGAGACTTCTGTAGATGTCTATCAGCTCGACTTGGTAAACAGTTGAGTTTAAGACCTGGATTTCCTTGTTAATTGTCTGTCTTGTTGATCTGTCTAATATTGATAGTGGGGTTTTAAAGTCTCCCATTATTATTGAGTGGGAGTCTAAGTCTCTTTGTAGGTCTCTAAGAACTTGCTTTATGAATCTAGGTGCTCCTGTTTGGATGCATATATATTTAGGATAGTTAGTTCTTCTGTTGAATTGATCTCTTTACCATTATGTAATGGCCTTCCTTGTCTTTTTTGATCTTTGTTGGCTTAAAGTCTGTTTTATCAGAGACCAAGATTACAACCCCTGCTTTTTTTTTTTTTTTTTTTTTCCTTTCCATTTGCTTGGTAGATCTTCCTCCATCCTTTTATTTTGAGCCTATGTGTGTCTTTGCACATGAGATGGGTCTCCTGAATACAGCACAGCGATTGGTAATGACTCTTGATCCAACTTGCCAGTCTGTGTCTTTTACTTCAGGCATTTAGCCCATTTACATTTAAGGTTAACAGTGTTATGTGTGAATTTGATCCTGTCATTATTATATTAGCTGGTTATTTTGCCTGTTAATTGGTGCGGTTTCTTCATAGCATCAGTGATCTTTCCAATCTGGCATGTTTTTGCAGTGGCTGGTACCAGTTGTTGCTATCCATGTTTAGTGCTTCCTTCAGGAGCTCTTCTAAGGCAGACCTGGTGGTGACAAAATCTCTCAGCAGTTGCTTGTTTGTAAAAGATTTTATTTATCCTTCACTTACGAAGCTTAGTTTGGCTGGATATGAAATTCTGGGTTGAAAATTCTTTTCTTTAAGAATGTTGAATATTGGCCCCCACTCTCTTCTGGTTTGCAGGATTTCTGCCGAGAGATTCACTGTTAGTCTGATGGGCTTCCCTTTCCGGGCAACTTGACCTTTCTCTCTGGCTGCCCTTAACATTTTTTCCTTCATTTAAACCTTGGTGAATCTGACAATTATGTGTCTTGGGTTTGCTCTTCTCGAGGAGTATCTTTGTGGTGTTCTCTGCATTTCTTGAATTTGAATGTTGGCCTGCCTTGCTAGGTTGGGGAAGTTCTCCTGGATAATATCCTGAAGAGTGTTTTCTAACTTGGTTTCCATTCTCCCCGTCACTTTCAGGTACACCAATCAAATGTAGATTTGGTCTTTTCACATAGTCTCATATTTCTTGAAGGCTTTGTTCGTTTCTTTTCACTCTTTTTTCCTCTAATATTGTCTTCTTGCTTTATTTCATTGATTTGATCTTCAATCACTGATATCCTTTCTTCCGCTTGATTGAATTGGCTATTGAAGCTTGTCTATGCTTCATGAAGTTCTCATATTGTGGTTTTCAGCTCCATCAGATCATTTAAGCTCTTCGCTACAATGATTATTCTAGTTAGCCATTCATCTGACCTTTTTTCAAGGTTCTTAGCTTCCTTGCAATGGGTTAGAACATGCTCCTTTGGCTCAGAGAAGTTTGTTATTACTGATATTCTGAAGCCTACTTCTGTCAACTCATCAAACTCATTCTCCATCCAGTTTTGTTCCCTTGCTGCTGAGGAATTGTGTTCGTTTGAAAGAGAAGAGGCATTCTGGTGTTTGGAATTTTCAGCCTTTCTACTCTGGTTTCTCCCCATCTTCGTGGTTTTATCTAACTTTGGTCTTTGATGTTGGTGACCTACGGATGGAGTTTTGGTCTGGATGTCTTTTTTGTTGATGTTGATGCTATTCCTCTCTGTTTGTTAGTTTTCCTTCTAACAAACAGACCTCTCAGCTGCAGGTCTGTTGGATTTTGCTGGAGGTCACTCCAGATCCTGCTTGCCTGGGTATCACCAGTGGAGGCTGCAGAACAGTAAATATTGCTGCCTGATCCTTCCTCTGGAAGCTTCGTCCTAGGTGGGCACCCTCCTGTGTGAGGTGTCTGTCAGCCCCTACTGGGAAGTGTCTCCCAGTCAGGCTACATGGGAGTCAGGGACCCACTTGAAGAGGCAGTCTGTCTATTATCAGAGCTTGAATGCCATGCTGGGAGAACCACTGCTCTCTTCAGAGCTGTCAGGCAGGGACGTTTAAGTTTGGAGAAGCTGTCTGCTGCCTTTTGTTCAGATATGCCCTGCCCCCAGAGGTGGAATCTAGAGAGGCAGTAGGCCTTGCTGAGCTGTGGTGGGCTCTGCCCAGTTTGAGTTTCCCTACCACTTTGTTTAAACTGTGAGCATAGAACCACCTACTCAAGCCTCAGCAATGGTGGACACGCCTCCCTTAGCCAAGCTCCCACATCCCAGGTCAATCTCTGCTGCGCTAGCAGCGAGCAAGGCTCTGTGGGCATGGGACCCATGCAGTGAGCAAGGCTTTGTGGGCATGGGACCCACTGAGCCGGGCACGAGAGGGGATCTCCTGGTCTGCTGGTTGTGAAGACCATGGGAAAAGCACAGTATTTGGGCAGAGTGTACCACTTCTCCAGGTACACTCACTCACAGCTTCTCTTGGCTAGGAAAGGGAAATCCCCCAACCCTTTGTGTTTCCCAGGTGAGGCGACACCCCATCCTGCTTTGGCTTGCCCTCCGTGGGCTGCATCCACTGTCCAACCAGTCCCAATGAGATGAACCATGTACCTCAGTTGGAAATGCAGAAATCACCCATATTCTGCACTGATCTCACTGGGAGCTGTAGACTGGCCATCTTGGAAGCATCCATTACAGAGCATTTTTCTCAGTATGTTTGATAGTTTTACTGTGGGTGGATTACCTGAGGTCAGGAGTTTGAGACAAGCCTGACCAAAATGGTGAATCTCTACTAAAAATACAATAATAATAATAATAATAATAATAATAATGAGGCGTGGTGACATACACCTGTAATCCCAGCTACTTGGGAGACTGAGGCAGGAGAATTGTTTGAGCTCAGGAGGTGGAGGTTGCAGTGAGCCGAGATCATGCCATGCACTCCAGATTGAGTGACAAGAGCGAAATTCCATTTCAAAGAAAAAAAACATTAAAAAAGGTGCTGTTGGAATGTATGCCTTCCATTTTCAACTTCCTTGCTGGTATAAATGTTATTTTCTACCATGGAGGCAGCTTCATGTTCAGTTGTTGCCCAGACATGAGCAGAGACTCTACATATGCATTACAATATGTTAAAAAATTAAAGTTGAAATATTTCACACAATAAAGTTAAGTTAATGAGATTTTGTCAGTAAATGCATTTGGTAAAGAGTACTAAAAGATTCACTCAAGTACAAAAAATTTACTTGAGAATCAATCTTGATGCTTAGTTGACCTTTGGGTAAAATAAAACCTCTTTGCCAATCATAATTTTGGAGAGTAAATGCTGTTCTTAACTACATGCATAGTCATTCTTCAGAGAACAATGTTAACAATGTTAAGTGCATGTACTTTCTCTATATTATTCAACTCCTCCTTCCATCACATCAGTCTGTTATTATGTAGAGAAAGAGAAAGAATGGATAATAGATGAAGTTTATTATTTTCTAGCACTTGTCAATCTGACGGAGCTTTTAAAAAAAGTCACCTGTGTAAAGTTTTGTTTTGTAGAAATGACATTTTCCTCCTAGAGAATCAACACTTCTAGCAAATTGAGAGAAGATGCAGATTGCAAAGACTACAATAAAGGCATCTAATCATGTCTGAAGGAAAACAGAAGCACCATGCCTCGACACCTTTTCATGCTGGGATACTGATGATTTTATTCTACCATTTGCTTTAAATATTAGAGAACCTGGCTCATGTGACATTAGGTGATATTGCACATCAAATTTAGAATGAAAACAAATTCCAGATGCCAAAAGATCTTTCTCTTAAACCTCCTGCTTTGCTTATACAACTTATCTAAAGATTTTATTTTCATATTAGTGAGAAAAAAAATGAGAGAACATGGTTGATTTACTAACATGCTTAGTTCCTTCTGCTGTCTCAGCTGAGGTTGTAATAATTCATCTTCTCCAGATGGAAAGGAGAAGAGAGTCCTCTCTTTCATTTCCCCAAATTTGCATTCAGCTTTCCATTCAGTTTAGATCTAAGGGTGCCAAAGACATTCCTTACTAAACCCCAACCGATATCAGAGCTTCTACCTTGGTGCACTGCTTATCTTGGTGCATATGCTTAAAAGGAGAGTATAGCATGATTAAATACACCAACCAAAGAACACGCAGGCCCAGGGTTACCTTTCCCTGTTTCCATAGCTCGGAAGCTCTTTGTGTGGTCAAGTGGAAGCCACAGAATTCCACTAGAGAAGTTATTAAAGGAGTATAAAATTTCATTCCCATCATCAGTGAATTCATACAAAAAAAGATGAAGAAATACACTGGTGAATAAAAAGGATGGTGGAAGAAACTGAAATCATAGAATTTTTTCCCCCAATGCCTAATAAAATGAGTATAAAGCAACAAATCATAAAAGTGAGAAATTCCTAGTGGTAACTATAAATGAAAGGATACAACTTCACTTCAAAAAGGTAAATAAAGGTTCTGGTACATTGGCTTAGTCTTCACACCATGCCCAGCACACACACATACACACATACAAAACCACCTCTAGAATTGGTAATGGGAAAGAAAGACAAACGCCTGAATGGCACAATCATGAGAATTATCATGATTACATTTGAATTTGGAGAGAGTGGACTAAGGTAATGAGTAGGTACTCTGGGGAAAAGTCAAACATCATTTACTGAAAATAGAAGCTTTTACATATCACATAGGATTTCATCCGAAGCAAGAAAAGTGTCAAATTTTGACATTTTCCAGTGTTTCTTACAGAAATATGCTAAGAATTAAAAGCCCAATGTTCTTCTCCTCATAGAAACAGGTACCTTAAGTCTTGGTGTAGGACATTCACCAGAATCTTAAAAGAAACAACAGAAGAGTCAATTAAGATTCCTCCACACTCTCACACTACGAAGATAGAGCAAAATACCCCTTTAACTTTAGCTCCAAGGGAAGACAAACAACCCAGAGAAGTTGGAAATTACTTGTTGTAAAGAGATCTTTACTTACAAGATAGACTAAGTGAAAGGCTGGCCACCTTTAATATGAACAAATGAAAAATACAGCCCAGCAATATGCTATCCTTAATAAAGATTATAGCTCATTAAAAGGAAAACGGAATAAGAAATAAAGTAAGAAAGAAAGAAGTACAGTAAACAAAAACAAATAAACAAATATCTCATTTTGGAAGAAAACATAGCAGAATGGTCAGAAGAAAATGGAAATATAATAAAACTAGATCGCAAATTCAAAAATGTTTGACTAGAACAATGAGATTAAACAGTGTTGCCTAAAAAGGGTCAGCCATGGAAATAAAGAATCAAAAAAGCCCCAAGAGAAAACCACATTAAAATCTCATAACAAACAAACACAGATGAAAATCTTATCACTGGCCCAAAAGAAGGACTGCGCTAATCAAAGTAAATATGAGAGACAAAGACAAAGTCCAAAGCAAGCAGAATTTATAGCTTTTATCTGATTGAACAAAAGAGGTTTTCTGCACTAAAATAAGGTGTGGAATCCTGAGCACCTTTAAGAACCTAAAATATGCTTGGGTTTCAAAAGATGCTTGTATGTCAATTTCCAAAATAAAAAGATCTGTTACCCCTTTTTACTTATCTCATTGCACCCTCACAATCATCACATGAGGTTAGAAGGTCTACTTTTTTTTCCAGTTTAACAGATAACTGAACTGAAGTGCAGTAAGACTGACCTTCCCAATATCCAATGTTGAGGAAGCTGAGGTGAAAGATAATAAGAGATGTTCTTGACTTGGATCCTCACACTGCCTCTTTTGTTTTGGGAAATAGGTTGGAGGTGGTCGGTTAAGAATGAGATCAGCAGTGTGGGAAATAGCAATTGTAAAACCTTGAAGGCAAGATTAGGGTATGGTTATTTATCTAGCCTTTTTAAAATGCCTGATATGAAACATCTTTCTCCAGGATCACCAGCAACTTCATATATTTTATTTCAAATGGTATCTCCAGAGAATAACTGAAAATAACTCAAATTGGATGAAAAGCAGCAGCAGGTTCCTATAGGGACCAATTACAAATAAACAGGCTCATTAAAGCTGTAAATGCTTATAAAGCACATCAGAGCAGGAACATCCAACAGTGAAGCACAGGTGTACACAGCTATTACCAATATTTAGCCCAATTTAAATTTGGAACATAATTTAAAGTAATTTGTGGGAAAATGCAGGCATATAGGGATCTCCCAAACAAATAATGATTGAAGCAACTTCAGTGCAAGGTGGAAATGTCTGCTTTGTGGGCATTGTTTCTCCAATTTGCCTGTTTGTTTTTCTCTCTCTCCTTGTTTCTCTCTTCCCATTAGAAAATCTATCTAGTGATTTATCTGATTCATTGATGTGCCCTACACTGGCTTTCCTCTTTTGAAAGTTACTCCATATCTGTTCATACATTTTCTTCATTTACATGTAATTACGTTTTTTCCTTGCTTCTGAATTTTTAGGAGTACTTTCCTTAACATGACTAGAGATATTTACCATCACATCTTTTTAAGGTTGAATGCTTTTAATGAAATGAATTCCATAAAGAGAGGAAAGTTAAAGGAATCATTTTTGAGAGTGGTAGGGCAATATATATATATATATACATATACATATATATATATATATGATTATAAAGAAATGCCTGGAATTTTAATTTTAATTTTTGCATTCTCATTCCAGAAAACTGAATTTCGCATGATATTTTAATTTCTACAACACCCAGAATACAGAATAGAACTTTCAATACATATCAATGCATTTTATATTGGTACTAAAATGCAATATAACAAGCAGAATTAATTCTAGTGGCTTCAAAGTCAGTAGTAAGTAGCTCCATAAATAAGAATGATTTTTAGGAAGAAAAGCTAATTTATTCTCAAATTGAATTCACAAACTGAATTTATTGACTGTGATTTTAAGTTTGCATTAGAGGAAAAAAGTTATCTTAGAATAAATTATTTGAAAATCATTTCTTTTGCATGTACAAAACCTAGGAAATTTAACTTTTAAATTGTTAAAAACTGAAAATGTATGTAGTCTGTATGTGTGATCTTGGTCAGAATATTAACACACCAGGCTACAGTTTCTTCATCTTGACTATACATACAGAATAGATGAAACAGGTGTTCTTAACTTGGGAACAGCAAATCTAGGCTTCAGCCTTCAGAAGATCTTTGAATGCTACAGAATTTTATGTAAAATTATATGTAGGTTTTGGGGTGCATTTTTCTGGGGAAATAATAAATTTCATCAGATTCTATGCGAAGCAAACTATATGCTTATTTTCCTCTCTAATATTCTACTAATGCCATGATCGTCTGTCATGGTGTATAAATGTTACCATGGTAAGAATTACCTATGAGGGTTGTTGAAAATATGGATAATTAGAACACATCAAAAAGGTTTTTGATTCAGGAAATCTGGGACAGAGCCTGTGAGAAGCACTGCTGTATATGCCACAGGACCCGTCATAATTGTAGATTTCAGCTGTCAATAGCTGTTGAAAATGATAAGACAGAATATTCTATTATATCCTGTGATTAGCATAATCAGTTTCTTCTTAGAAAAGGGACTTTTTTCTGCATTGCTTTTAATTCTACAGAAGTGTATATACTAGAGAAACTCTAAAAACAATGCTGTAACTATGGAATCAAAGCCATTACTTTTAAGTTTCTTTCTTTCTCTTTCTTTTCTTTCTTTCTCTCTCTCTTTCTTTCTTTCTTTCTTTCTTTCTTTCTTTCTTTCTTTCTTTCTTTCTTTCTTTCTT